>NC_138777.1:236575284-236629016 GCF_965119305.1 Pelophylax lessonae | reverse complement strand
AGGAAGGAAGGAAGGTAGGAAGAGGAGAGGGGGGAAGGAAGGAAGGAAGGAAGGAAGAGGAGAGGGGGAAGGAAGGAAGGAAGAGGAGAGGGGGAAGGAAGGAAGGAAGGAAGAGGAGAGGGGGGAAGGAAGGAAGGTAGGAAGAGGAGAGGGGGAAGGAAGGAAGGTAGGAAGAGGAGAGGGGGAAGGAAGGAAGGTAGGAAGAGGAGAGGGGAAGGAAGGAAGGTAGGAAGAGGAGAGGAGGAGAGGAAGGAAGGAAGGTAGGAAGAGGAGAGGGGGAAGGAAGGAAGGTAGGAAGAGGAGAGGAGGGAAGGAAGGAAGGTAGGAAGAGGAGAGGGGGGAAGGAAGGAAGGAAGGAAGAGGAGAGGGGGGAAGGAAGGAAGGTAGGAAGAGGAGAGGGGGAAGGAAGGAAGGTAGGAAGAGGAGAGGGGAAGGAAGGTAGGAAGAGGAGAGGGGGAAGGAAGGAAGGTAGGAAGAGGAGAGGGGGGAGGAAGGAAGGTAGGAAGAGGAGAGGGGGAGGAAGGAAGGTAGGAAGAGGAGAGGGGGGAGGAAGGAAGGAAGGAAGAGAGGGGGGAGGAAGGAAGGTAGGAAGAGGAGAGGGGAGGTAGGAAGAGGAGAGGGGGGAGG
Source organism: Pelophylax lessonae (assembly GCF_965119305.1). NCBI lineage: Eukaryota > Metazoa > Chordata > Amphibia > Anura > Ranidae > Pelophylax > Pelophylax lessonae. Next base: position 236,628,389 of record NC_138777.1, on the reverse strand, counting down.
AAGGAAGGTAGGAAGAGGAGAGGAGGAAGGAAGGTAGGAAGAGGAGAGGGGGGAGGAAGGAAGGTAGGAAGAGGAGAGGGGGAGGAAGGAAGGTAGGAAGAGGAGAGGGGGAGGAAGGAAGAGGAAGAGGAGAGGGGAAGGAAGGAAGGTAGGAAGAGGAGGGGACTGATACAGATAGCAGAGGAAGGAGGCAGCAGACAGGAATAACACTTAGTGCTTTGGACTGAGACAAGTACACACTATAGAGGGATTTGCTTTGTTCACATTTTATGCCTGACTTAAGGATCTGGCCAGGTTGGACTGATACCAGCCTAGCAGTACTCAGATGTAGCTGTTGGAGGAAGACTAAAGCTACCAAATATAAATCTGCTGCAATGGCAGCCCTGGGGTGGAACCTCTGGGGACCTCTTAGGGAACCCCTATGGGGCTGTGGATCCTCAGCTGAGGAAAAGCTGGTATAGAGAACGCAGGAAGTAGTGTCACATGTAGTAGATTATTGAGCTATTGTAGTAACACAGAAAAGATCTGTGACAAGCGCAGAGGGCGGAGGGTAACCTTCTTTACAAGCAGTAGAAGTTCTCCATAACGTCCGCACTCCGGTAGTTCAGCAATCAGCATTGGAAACATCGACCATACAACTCAGATTGTCCCTCAGTCCTTCCACACCTTGTCTGTCTTATTTGCAAAGCCTGACTGGGAAATTCTCTGTGCCCTTGTGTGGCAGGAGGTTGGGTGACACCATAAGCTGCCTGGTGTCACTCACAAATGGCTGGCAGTTTCCAATGGGGATTGCTGGACAACCATTGTGTGGAACAAATGTCTAACACAGTGCTATGCATTAATCGAGGTGCAGTGTGATATGACTGTAGGAAGAACATCTACGTTGGAAATTTTTCAGAGCCACCTAAAGGCTAAGTTCACTCTGTACAATCTCTGTATAACTTCCTTTAGATTTACCAAAATTATGGAATAGGAGGGCCCACCTATCTATCCACTCATTCCGTATCCAATCAGGCAGGCCCTTGCACTACATTAGGGGTGTCAAACTTACGAGCTACATGCGGCCCCAAAGAGTTTAGCATGCGGCCCGGGCCTGTCTGGAGGGATGCCGTGCAAACATAGCAGCCTACATTAACAAGGCAAGCGAATGCATGCCTGGAGGGATGCTGGGGATGCCGTGCAAACAGTTGATGGGTGAAGGTGGCTAATGAGGTCATCGGGTGAACCGCTTCCTGTGTCTTACTGGTTTCTAGGTCCTAAATCTACATACCAGGAAGTCCTGATGTTTTCTATGAACACAGCAGGGCTAAGGTAAGGCCTTGTTCTAAAATCAAAGAAAGCTTTTATTTTTCTGCAACCAAGGAACATTAATAGTATATTGGTACATAGGGGGGGGGGGGGGGGGGATGGAGATGAACTAAGCTTTTAAATGAGAAAAGAGGAACATTAAATCCATGTGTAGCACATTAAAGAATATATAGGTACATACCATTATAGGACAGCCGAGGTTTACTTAGACACATAATAAAGTGCATCTCCATTTCATCAGAGGCCACGGCCTTGGAGCATATAGGACATCGGAAGCCTGGAAGAGAAAGCAGAAGGATGAGTTCCACCACCCGGAACCCAGAGGTGTAAAACCATTAATAAAGGAGGAAATTACTCTTGTAAGACCCCACCGGAGCCCTCGCACATCAGACCGACACCCCCCGCCCTCCTCCCACAGGAACCTGCACGCAAGACCGCCTGACCTCCCCCAAAGGAGCCATCTCACTTTGCCAGAACCCCCCCCCCCCCCCCCCCCCTGCAGTGGAGACCACGCACATTGGCCCAAACACCCCACAGGAGCCCTCACAAGTCTCCCCGACCCCACATGAAGATTCTCTGGTCTGATGAAACCAAGACTGAACTGTTTTGCCTCAATTCTAAACAATACATGTCTAGAGGAAACCAGCCACCACTCATTACCTGCCCAATACCATCCCAACTGTGAAGCATGATGGTGGGACTGGAAAACTGGTCAGAGTTGAGGGAAAGCTGAATTGAACAAAAATAAAAACCTCTTCCACAGCGCTCAGGACTTCTAACTAACTGCTGCCAAAGCGGCTTCAATAAAGTACTGAGTAAAAGGGGCTGCAACATAACAATGGAAAGGGTGTGTGTATATAATTATATATATATATATTTCCAAGCTGCAGATGTCTATAGCAGGCAGGTAAAGTTATGTTGTCACCCTGGAGCCGGGTCACCGAGCAGCCGCTGAACATGCAAGTGTCGGTTGGACTTCCTGGTTGCCATCATCACTCTGTACACAATCACAACGCATGAACGCCGGTCACACCGTGCCAAACAACCTCACCTGGAAACTCCGGGAGGGGAAGTCACTGAGTGAAAACAAAAGAGGAATCTCTCTAAAAATAGAGAAAAAGGGGAAACGTTACTAGAGGAGAACAAGCCCACGTCACCCAGACCCCGGACCGTCATTCTGAGACCCCCCCAGGGCAAAAGGGACAGCTCTCTTTACATGTCCCCAATCCAAAGAACAAACATGTCAGATTGACGCTTTGGTGTCCTCCGATGAGGTGACTGCATTAGATTTCCTAATTCCAGCTCTTCTCCTTTATTTATATCCAGTGATTCCGCCAGTAACCCTTCCTGTCCCAGGGTGACGACGTTCACCCACCGTACTGCAACGTTGTCACCCTAGGGCAAAAAAAGAATGCAATCCATGTACGGATGCATTAAAAATTGAGCTCTTGCAATATTATTGCTCTTATCTGGCACTTGGGGCGTCATTCCTCCCACTGACACCAATGATGGGGCACTATTCCTCCCACTGACGGGGCACTATTCCTCCCACTGATACCAATGATGGGGCACTATTCCTCCCACTGACACCAATGATGGGGCACTATTCCTCCCACTGACGGGGCACTATTCCCCCCACTGACACCAATGATGGGGCACTATTCCCCCCACTGACACCAATGATGGGGCACTTTTCCTCCCACTGACACCAATGATGGGGCACTATTCCTCCCACTGACACCAATGATGGGGCACTATTCCTCCCACAGACACCAATGATGGGGCACTATTCCTCCCACAGACACCAATGATGGGGCACTATTCCTCCCACAGACACCAATGATGGGGCACTATTCCTCCCACAGACACCAATGATGGGGCACTATTCCTCCCACAGACACCAATGATGGGGCACTATTCCTCCCACAGACACCAATGATGGGGCACTATTCCTCCCACAGACACCAATGATGGGGCACTATTCCTCCCACAGACACCAATGATGGGGCACTATTCCTCCCACAGACACCAATGATGGGGCACTATTCCTCCCACTGACACCAATGATGGGGCACTATTCCTCCCACTGACACCAATGATGGGGCACTATTCCTCCCACTGACACCAATGATGGGGCACTATTCCTCCCACTGACACCAATGATGGGGCACTATTCCTCCCACTGACACCAATGATGGGGCACTATTCCTCCCACTGACACCAATGATGGGGCACTATTCCTCCCACTGACACCAATGATGGGGCACTATTCCTCCCACTGACACCAATGATGGGGCACTATTCCTCCCACTGACACCAATGATGGGGCACTATTCCTCCCACTGACACCAATGATGGGGCACTATTCCTCCCACTGACACCAATGATGGGGCACTATTCCCCCCACTGACACCAATGATGGGGCACTATTCCCCCCACTGACACCAATGATGGGGCACTATTCCCCCCAATGACACCAATGATGGGGCACTATTCCTCCCAATGACACCAATGATGGGGCACTATTCCTCCCAATGACACCAATGATGGGGCACTATTCCTCCCAATGACACCAATGATGGGGCACTATTCCTCCCAATGACACCAATGATGGGGCACTATTCCTCCCAATGACACCAATGATGGGGCACTATTCCTCCCACTGACACCAATGGTGGGGCACTATTCCTCCCACTGACATCAATGATGGGACACAATACAAGTCATCCAGCGTCTGCCCCCCCATGTTCTGTTCCCTGGCGGTGTGCAGGCACAGCAGACGGGGTTGCGGCTCCTCTTCCTATTTCTAGAGAGGAGCTGAATGAGAAGTGAGCGGCTGGCTGTGTGGGCAGCAGAGGAAACACAGGAGTCTGGCAGCTGCGACTCCCCCGCTGGCAGAGACGCACTTCACAGCCATCCGGTCCTAACTGACATCCTCTGTGATGAGCCGGGCGCTGCCAGGCAGCTGCTCTCCGTCCTCTGCACATCGCTCTGATAAACAGCTGCTGGAGGGAAGCAGAGACAGGAAAGAGCAGAGCTCTGTGAGACACCCGGCTCATGAGGGCCAGGGACGGCACCAGCCCAGTCGGCCCAGGGCCGGCACAGCCGGTGTCCAGGTACCGCCACCCTGCCCTGTAATCTGACCAGGCAGAGGGATTCTTATTGGCTGATGAAGGATATTGTATTGTGGAATGATAGAGGTGTATGCACAACCCAACAATCAGCTTTCCTTCAGCTCCGTTCACACTAGTACAACACAGTCGCAGCCCATTTCAATGGCACCTGTTCTAATCTATGTTGTTTGCGATGAAACATTTCCTGCACTACTTAAACAGACTCCAAAATCGCACTGGAAATCATGCTAGTTTGGAGTTGCACAAGTCTTTTCAAACTCACTTCAAAGTGGTATCAAAGTCGGACTGCAAAAGATGCGCTGGAAAAAAATAAAAATCGCACAACTTTGGAGTCAGCTGATGTGAAAGGAAACTGCCACAACTTGTCATGCGACTTGAGAGTTCAAAGTTGCATGACAAGTAATGTCCTATTAACAATTGAACAGTTCTAATCCATGCAACTCAAGTCGCTACAACTTTGAAAAAGGATCCTGCTCCACTTTGGTGCGACTTTGATATGACTTGCCTCGACTTCTGTTAAAAGTCATATGCAAGCGACGATGAAGTCGCACAGTGATGTCGGATTCCAAGTCACACAACTTTGAAGCAGCAGCAGTGCTAACAAAGGCTTCTGCGACTTGGGGTCTGACTTGTCAGACCCCAAGTCGCAGAACATGCAATATTCAATGTAATTCTATGAGAGCCATTCCTACTGACACTACAGAAGTCGCTGTGACTTTAGAAAAGGTTGCTGTACTATTTTGATCCAAAGTATAGTCACATCAAAGTCGCACTGGAAATTGTGCAATGAGATGCACGAATGTAAAAAAGGAGCCCAAAACTCTCTGGCATTGAAGTCGTGTCAAAGTCGGATCAAAGCACTGCATAAACCTTTTCTAAAGTCGCAGAAACTTGACGTGTCAACTGGAATGGTTCTTACAAGAGTTACATTGACTTTCACATGTCCTGCGACTGAGTTTCACAAATCAGATCCTAAGTCACACAAGTGTGAAAGAAGCCTACTTGCTTCCTTTTGGTCTTCGACTCGGTTCACACTGCTGCGACTTGTGAGACCGCAAGTCGCATAACATGTGAAATCCCATGTTAGTCAATGAGAGACATCACAAATACTACTGAAGTCGCTCCGACTTTAGAAAAGGTTCCTTTACTACTTTAGGCGACTTCTATGCAACTTGTGCCCATAGCCTTTAATGGAAGTCGCCTTCAAGTAAGATTCTCATCCATATTGATGTGATCTGGATCCAACATTACAGGAAGATTACAAACGTTCCTGATAGTCGCATCAAAGTAGCACTTAAGTCGCCAGCAAATCGCCAGGAAGTCACAACATAATTAGTGCACGTTTCAGGTCTCCGTAGTGTGAACTGAGCATGAAAGCGTTTTGTTATATCTGTTCAATAAGTCTAAAAAATAAACCCGTTGATCCTGCCAGAAAGAAATTAAGTGCACTGAAAATGTTCAGTGCTGCACTCTAATGGGTGCTCAACCTGTGACCCCCCCCCCCCCCCGCTGCTGCGGAACTACAAGTCCCATGAGGCATTGCAAGGTTGACGGTCAGCTGGAGGGCCGCAGGGTTCGCACCCATGGAGGGTCATTCACACCACATACATTGGTGCTGCGCTAGTCTGGCTCTTCGGGTGACAACTTTCTCCTCCACAGATACAATACACTGAGCATTGTCACCCCAGTGTGTTACTGGCAGGATCAACAGATGAAAAAGGGAAAAAACTAAAGAAAAGGAATGCAGTCATCACTTCTCAGAACTGCTCATTTCTGGTCTTGGTGAGACGTTAATATTCGATCAGTCACTGAAATACAACACTAACAGAAGCCTGAACGTCGGGTGGACAGAATAAAACGTGGCTTCATGGCTTCCCTCCTCTAATCCTTTCCACAAGGCTACACTCAGAAATCACTGTCACCCTATAAATATGTAAATGTACCGTATCTCCATATGTACAAAGAGCATCGTGTTCAGGCGTGAGAAATGTAAAAATTACACACCATGGAGTCACTGATATCATGAGAAGACCACGGAATGGGAAGTGATGTCTTACTCTGCTTTTACTGTTGGAAACAAACAGCACAGCAAATGAGGATCCTTCCAGGTAAGCTGAGCCTAGTCCAGACTCCTGGAGACCAACACTAAACTGATCTTTAGAAGCCCAGCCCAGGCTCCTGGGAGATTGACCCAGAGCCAAACCTCCTCAGCCCAGGCTCCCGAAGAGACCCAGAGCCAAACCTCCTCAGCCCAGGCTCCCGAAGAGACCCAGAGCCAAACCTCCTCAGCCCAGGCTCCCAGAGCCAAACCTCCTCAGCCCAGGCTCCCAGAGAGACCCAAACCTCCTCAGGCCAGGCTCCCGGAGAGAGACCCAGGGCCAAACCCCAGCCCAGGCTCCCGGAGAGAGACCCAGAGCCAAACCTCCTCAGCCCAGGCTCCCGAAGAGACCCAGAGCCAAACCTCCTCAGCCCAGGCTCCCGAAGAGACCCAGAGCCAAACCTCCTCAGCCCAGGCTCCCGAAGAGACCCAGAGCCAAACCTCCTCAGCCCAGGCTCCCAGAGCCAAACCTCCTCAGCCCAGGCTCCCAGAGAGAGACCCAGGGCCAAACCCCAGCCCAGGCTCCCGGAGAGAGACCCAGAGCCAAACCTCCTCAGCCCAGGCTCCCGAAGAGACCCAGAGCCAAACCTCCTCAGCCCAGGCTCCCGAAGAGACCCAGAGCCAAACCTCCTCAGCCCAGGCTCCCAGAGCCAAACCTCCTCAGCCCAGGCTCCCGAAGAGACCCAGAGCCAAACCTCCTCAGCCCAGGCTCCCAGAGCCAAACCTCCTCAGCCCAGGCTCCCGAAGAGACCCAGAGCCAAACCTCCTCAGCCCAGGCTCCCAGAGCCAAACCTCCTCAGCCCAGGCTCCCGGAGATTGACCCAGAGCCAAACCTCCTCAGCCCAGGCTCCCGGAGATTGACCCAGAGCCAAACCTCCTCAGCCCAGGCTCCCGGAGATTGACCCAGAGCCAAACCTCCTCAGCCCAGGCTCCCGGAGATTGACCCAGAGCCAAACCTCCTCAGCCCAGGCTCCCGGAGATTGACCCAGAGCCAAACCTCCTCAGCCCAGGCTCCCGGAGATTGACCCAGAGCCAAACCTCCTCAGCCCAGGCTCCCAAAGAGACCCAGAGCCAAACCTCCTCAGCCCAGGCTCCCAGAGCCAAACCTCCTCAGCCCAGGCTCCCAGAGAGACCCAAACCTCCTCAGGCCAGGCTCCCGGAGAGAGACCCAGGGCCAAACCCCAGCCCAGGCTCCCGGAGAGAGACCCAGGGCCAAACCCCAGCCCAGGCTCCCGAAGAGACCCAGAGCCAAACCCCAGCCCAGGCTCCCGAAGAGACCCAGAGCCAAACCTCCTCAGCCCAGGCTCCCGAAGAGACCCAGAGCCAAACCTCCTCAGCCCAGGCTCCCGAAGAGACCCAGAGCCAAACCTCCTCAGCCCAGGCTCCCGAAGAGACCCAAACCTCCTCAGCCCAGGCTCCCAGAGCCAAACCTCCTCAGCCCAGGCTCCCAGAGATTGACCCAGAGCCAAACCTCCTCAGCCCAGGCTCCCGGAGATTGACCCAGAGCCAAACCTCCTCAGCCCAGGCTCCCAGAGCCAAACCTCCTCAGCCCAGGCTCCCAGAGCCAAACCTCCTCAGCCCAGGCTCCCAGAGCCAAACCTCCTCAGCCCAGGCTCCCAGAGCCAAACCTCCTCAGCCCAGGCTCCCAGAGCCAAACCTCCTCAGCCCAGGCTCCCAGAGCCAAACCTCCTCAGCCCAGGCTCCCAGAGCCAAACCTCCTCAGCCCAGGCTCCCAGAGCCAAACCTCCTCAGCCCAGGCTCCCAGAGCCAAACCTCCTCAGGCCAGGCTCCCAGAGAGACCCAAACCTCCTCAGCCCAGGCTCCCGGAGATTGACCCAAACCTCCTCAGCCCAGGCTCCCGGAGATTGACCCAGAGCCAAACCTCCTCAGCCCAGGCTCCCAAAGAGACCCAGAGCCAAACCTCCTCAGCCCAGGCTCCCAAAGAGACCCAGAGCCAAACCTCCTCAGCCCAGGCTCCCAGAGCCAAACCTCCTCAGCCCAGGCTCCCAGAGCCAAACCTCCTCAGCCCAGGCTCCCAGAGCCAAACCTCCTCAGCCCAGGCTCCCAGAGCCAAACCTCCTCAGCCCAGGCTCCCAGAGCCAAACCTCCTCAGCCCAGGCTCCCAGAGCCAAACCTCCTCAGGCCAGGCTCCCAGAGCCAAACCTCCTCAGGCCAGGCTCCCAGAGCCAAACCTCCTCAGGCCAGGCTCCCAGAGAGACCCAAACCTCCTCAGGCCAGGCTCCCGGAGAGAGACCCAGGGCCAAACCCCAGCCCAGGCTCCCGGAGAGAGACCCAGGGCCAAACCCCAGCCCAGGCTCCCGAAGAGACCCAGAGCCAAACCTCCTCAGCCCAGGCTCCCGAAGAGACCCAGAGCCAAACCTCCTCAGCCCAGGCTCCCAGAGCCAAACCTCCTCAGCCCAGGCTCCCAGAGAGACCCAAACCTCCTCAGGCCAGGCTCCCGGAGAGAGACCCAGGGCCAAACCCCAGCCCAGGCTCCCGGAGAGAGACCCAGGGCCAAACCCCAGCCCAGGCTCCCGAAGAGACCCAGAGCCAAACCTCCTCAGCCCAAGCTCCCGAAGAGACCCAGAGCCAAACCTCCTCAGGCCAGGCTCCCAGAGAGACCCAAACCTCCTCAGCCCAGGCTCCCGGAGAGACCCAGAGCCAAACCTCCTCAGCCCAGGCTCCCGGAGATTGACCCAGAGCCAAACCTCCTCAGGCCAGGCTCCCGGAGATTGACCCAGAGCCAAACCTCCTCAGGCCAGGCTCCCGGAGATTGACCCAGAGCCAAACCTCCTCAGGCCAGGCTCCCGGAGATTGACCCAGAGCCAAACCTCCTCAGCCCAGGCTCCCGGAAAGAGACCCAGAGCCAAACCTCCTCAGCCCAGGCTCCCGGAAAGAGACCCAGAGCCAAACCTCCTCAGCCCAGGCTCCCGGAGAGAGACCCAGAGCCAAACCTCAGCCCAGGCTCCCGGAGAGAGACCCAGGGCCAAACCCCAGCCCAGGCTCCCGAAGAGACCCAGAGCCAAACCTCCTCAGCCCAGGCTCCCGAAGAGACCCAGAGCCAAACCTCCTCAGCCCAGGCTCCCGAAGAGACCCAGAGCCAAACCTCCTAAGCCCAGGCTCCCGAAGAGACCCAGAGCCAAACCTCCTCAGCCCAGGCTCCCAGAGCCAAACCTCCTCAGGCCAGGCTCCCAGAGACACCCAAACCTCCTCAGGCCAGGCTCCCGCAGAGACCCAGAGCCAAACTTCCTCAGGCCAGGCTCCCGGAGAGACCCAGAGCCAAACCTCCTCAGGCCAGGCTCCCGGAGAGACCCAGAGCCAAACCTCCTCAGGCCAGGCTCCCGGAGATTGACCCAGATCCAAACCTCCTCAGCCCAGGCTCCCGGAGATTGACCCAGAGCCAAACCTCCTCAGCCCAGGCTCCCGGAGATTGACCCAGAGCCAAACCTCCTCAGCCCAGGCTCCCGGAGAGAGACCCAGAGCCAAACCTCAGCCCAGGCTCCCGGAGAGAGAGAGCCAGAGCCAAAACCTCAGCCCAGGCTCCCGGAGAGACCCAGAGCCAAAACCTCAGCCCAGGCTCCTGGAGAGACCCGGAGCCAAACCTCAGCCAAGGCTCCCGGAGAGAGACCCAGAGCCAAACCTCCTCAGCCCAGGCTCCCGGAAAGAGACCCAGAGCCAAACCTCCTCAGCCCAGGCTCCCGGAAAGAGACCCAGAGCCAAACCTCCTCAGCCCAGGCTCCCGGAGAGAGACCCAGAGCCAAACCTCCTCAGCCCAGGCTCCTGGAGAGAGAGAGCCAGAGCCAAAACCTCAGCCCAGGCTCCCGGAGAGACCCAGAGCCAAAACCTCAGCCCAGGCTCCCGGAGAGACCCAGAGCCAAAACCTCAGCCCAGGCTCCCAAAGAGACCCAGAGCCAAAACCTCAGCCCAGGCTCCTGGAGAGACCCAGAGCCAAAACCTCAGCCCAGGCTCCCGGAGAGACCCAGAGCCAAAACCTCAGCCCAGGCTCCCGGAGAGACCCAGAGCCAAACCCCTAAATCCAACAATCTGCACTGAGTCTACATTCTAAAAATGTTAGGTCCTGTTAAACCTGCACACGCGCCCCCCTTCATTCCTATTGGGAGAGCCATACACTGCAGGACCCCTGGAGACTAAAAAACAATTAGATGGTTTCCCTTAAGGTCTCATAAGTTCCATCCTAATTCGAGACATTATAATAAAACCACAAAACGGCAAGGACAATCCCACTTCAGAAGGAAAGGCAGGCAGCGCACTGGGAGGAGATTAGAGGATTACGGGGTAAGACCAGCAACCAGCCAGGATTTTACCTGACGGTCGGCCCTGGAAGCTGCTGTGCCAGGAAAAGAAAACCTTTCTAAAGCCATCCTGTAATATTCACACCAGAGGAGATGACCGAGGAGAACAGGATTTACTTCCCTCTAAGTGACACCACAGATGATGGTGCCGCCAGACGACGGGGATTAGACACCAAAATAGCAGAATAGCTGCAGGCTGGAATTAGAGACAATGCCGAGGAAGACAGAACCTCACATTAACCTCCTCCGAGGCAGAATGACATTGACAGTGCGGCGCGGGGGGGGGGGGGGGGGGGGGGCGCGTACAGATGGCGCAGTGCTGACTGGATTTTCGGAGACAATCTCAAAATTATACAGGGGGTTAAAGCAAAAACTCCAGCTATGACATCACCAGTGTGAAGGACCCCACTTCACCCACCAACAACCAGTGTGAAGGACCCCACTTCACCCACCAACAACCAGTGTGAAGGAGCACACTTCACCCACCAACAACCAGTGTGAAGGAGCACACTTCACCCACCAACAACCAGTGTGAAGGACCACACTTCACCCACCAACAACCAGTGTGAAGGACCCCACTTCACCCAACAACCAGTGTAAGGACCACACTTCACCCAACAACCAGTGTAAGGACCACACTTCACCCAACAACCAGTGTAAGGACGACACATTGCATAGACAAGCACAGAGACCCAGGGATGACATCACTGGACCTGAAATAAGGGATATAAAGAAAATGTTCAGGTTTTATTGAAAATTAACACGATTGAGGTCAGAAAGAGGCATCAGAGTGCAAAACAAGCAGATTAAAGTTAGTAATGAAGACAATGGCTCCCAGTATGAGGAGAGGTGACGGATCATGTGACTGACGGATCATGTGACTGAATCGCCAGATAAGAAGAGAGCACTAAGGGGAATCAGCAGGGCATTGGATGATGTCCGGTGATGGGAGAATGTTGAGGACTTTGTGGTTAGGACCAGAAGATTGATCCTGGAGATAAAACGCCAAGCCTCGGATTCCAGCCACATCGTCCACCCCGGAATGCAGAATATAGAACACCTTCCCCAGAATCGGTCCGAGAGGGGTGAGGAGATTATCCAGGTGTGAGTAATACAAATCATACAATGTCTGAGCTCCTCCATACACAGGTTCATGAGAGGACAACCAGAAATCACACCGCTTCCTTTAGGAACTCGTAACAAAAAAAGTCCCTTCTGTTGCTCTCAGCCTCCTCAAAATTCCTTTTTTTGCTGCTGTGATCGGACTTCCTGTTAGAGGGTGGCTACGGTCATTCTCCATGTCCAACTGTATGTAGGAATGTAGCTACCCTGCCCTGGTCCCACTGTATGTAGGAACGTAGCCACCCTGCCTTGGTCCCACTGTATGTAGGAATGTAGCCACCCTGCCCTGGTCCCCCTGTATGTAGGAATGTAGCCACCCTGCCCTGGTCCCCCTGTATGTAGGAATGTAGCCACCCTGCCCTGGTCCCCCTGTATGTAGGAATGTAGCCACCCTGCCCTGGTCCCCCTGTATGTAGGAACGTAGTCACCCTGCCTTGGTCCCCCTGTATGTAGGAATGTAGCCACCCTGCCTTGGTCCCACTGTATGTAGGAATGTAGCCACCCTGCCCTGGTCCCCCTGTATGTAGGAATGTAGCCACCCTGCCCTGGTCCCCCTGTATGTAGGAATGTAGCCACCCTGCCCTGGTCCCCCTGTATGTAGGAATGTAGCCACCCTGCCCTGGTCCCCCTGTATGTAGGAATGTAGCCACCCTGCCTTGGTCCCACTGTATGTAGGAATGTAGCCACCCTGCCCTGGTCCCCCTGTATGTAGGAATGTAGCCACCCTGCCCTGGTCCCCCTGTATGTAGGAATGTAGCTACCCTGCCCTGGTCCCACTGTATGTAGGAACGTAGCCACCCTGCCTTGGTCCCACTGTATGTAGGAATGTAGCCACCCTGCCTTGGTCCCACTGTATGTAGGAATGTAGCCACCCTGCCCTGGTCCCCCTGTATGTAGGAATGTAGCCACCCTGCCCTGGTCCCCCTGTATGTAGGAACGTAGCCACCCTGCCTTGGTCCCACTGTATGTAGGAACGTAGCCACCCTGCCCTGGTCCCCCAGTATGTAGGAATGTAGCCACTCTGCCTTGGTCCCATTGTATGTAGGAACAAAGCCACCCTGCCCTGGTCCCACTGTATGTAGGAACGTAGCCACCCTGCCTTGGTCCCACTGTATGTAGGAACGTAGCCCCCCCTCTCTTGGTCCCACTGTATGTAGGAATGTAGCCCCCCCTCTCTTGGTCCCACTGTATGTAGGAACGTAGCCACCCTGCCCTGGTCCCACTGTATGTAGGAACGTAGTCACCCTGCCTTGGTCCCCCTGTATGTAGGAACGTAGCCACCCTGCCCCGGTCCCACTATATGTAGGAACGTAGCCACCCTGCCTGGTCCCACTGTATGTAGGAATGTAGCCACCCTGCCTGGTCCCACTGTATGTAGGAATGTAGCCACCCTGCCTGGTCCCACTGTATGTAGGAATGTAGCCACCCTGCCTGGTCCCACTGTATGTAGGAATGTAGCCACCCTGCCTGGTCCCACTGTATGTAGGAATGTAGCCACCCTGCCCTGGTCCCCCTGTATGTAGGAATGTAGCCACCCTGCCCTGGTCCCCCTGTATGTAGGAATGTAGCCACCCTGCCCTGGTCCCCCTGTATGTAGGAACGTAGTCACCCTGCCTTGGTCCCCCTGTATGTAGGAACGTAGCCACCCTGCCTTGGTCCCACTGTATGTAGGAACGTAGCCCCCCCTCTCTTGGTCCCCCTGTATGTAGGAATGTAGCCCCCCCTCTCTTGGTCCCCCTGTATGTAGGAACGTAGCCACCCTGCCTTGGTCCCACTGTATGTAGGAACGTAGCCACCCTGCCCTGGTCCCCCAGTATGTAGGAATGTAGCCACTCTGCCTTGGTCCCATTGTATGTAGGAACAAAGCCACCCTGCCCTGGTCCCACTGTATGTAGGAACGTAGTCACCCTGCCTTGGTCCCCCTGTATGTAGGAACGTAGCCATCCTGCCCCGGTCCCACTATATGTAGGAACGTAGCCACCCTGCCTGGTCCCACTGTATGTAGGAATGTAGCCACCCTGCCTGGTCCCACTGTATGTAGGAATGTAGCCACCCTGCCTGGTCCCACTGTATGTAGGAACGTAGTCACCCTGCCTTGGTCCCCCTGTATGTAGGAACGTAGCCATCCTGCCCCGGTCCCACTATATGTAGGAACGTAGCCACCCTGCCTGGTCCCACTGTATGTAGGAATGTAGCCACCCTGCCTGGTCCCACTGTATGTAGGAATGTAGCCACCCTGCCTGGTCCCACTGTATGTAGGAATGTAGCTACCCTGCCCTGGTCCCACTGTATGTAGGAACGTAGCCACCCTGCCTTGGTCCCACTGTATGTAGGAATGTAGCCACCCTGCCTTGGTCCCACTGTATGTAGGAATGTAGCCACCCTGCCCTGGTCCCCCTGTATGTAGGAATGTAGCCACCCTGCCCTGGTCCCCCTGTATGTAGGAACGTAGCCACCCTGCCTTGGTCCCACTGTATGTAGGAACGTAGCCACCCTGCCCTGGTCCCCCAGTATGTAGGAATGTAGCCACTCTGCCTTGGTCCCATTGTATGTAGGAACAAAGCCACCCTGCCCTGGTCCCACTGTATGTAGGAACGTAGCCACCCTGCCTTGGTCCCACTGTATGTAGGAACGTAGCCCCCCCTCTCTTGGTCCCACTGTATGTAGGAATGTAGCCCCCCCTCTCTTGGTCCCACTGTATGTAGGAACGTAGCCACCCTGCCCTGGTCCCACTGTATGTAGGAACGTAGTCACCCTGCCTTGGTCCCCCTGTATGTAGGAACGTAGCCACCCTGCCCCGGTCCCACTATATGTAGGAACGTAGCCACCCTGCCTGGTCCCACTGTATGTAGGAATGTAGCCACCCTGCCTGGTCCCACTGTATGTAGGAATGTAGCCACCCTGCCTGGTCCCACTGTATGTAGGAATGTAGCCACCCTGCCTGGTCCCACTGTATGTAGGAATGTAGCCACCCTGCCTGGTCCCACTGTATGTAGGAATGTAGCCACCCTGCCCTGGTCCCCCTGTATGTAGGAATGTAGCCACCCTGCCCTGGTCCCCCTGTATGTAGGAATGTAGCCACCCTGCCCTGGTCCCCCTGTATGTAGGAACGTAGTCACCCTGCCTTGGTCCCCCTGTATGTAGGAACGTAGCCACCCTGCCTTGGTCCCACTGTATGTAGGAACGTAGCCCCCCCTCTCTTGGTCCCCCTGTATGTAGGAATGTAGCCCCCCCTCTCTTGGTCCCCCTGTATGTAGGAACGTAGCCACCCTGCCTTGGTCCCACTGTATGTAGGAACGTAGCCACCCTGCCCTGGTCCCCCAGTATGTAGGAATGTAGCCACTCTGCCTTGGTCCCATTGTATGTAGGAACAAAGCCACCCTGCCCTGGTCCCACTGTATGTAGGAACGTAGCCACCCTGCCTTGGTCCCCCTGTATGTAGGAACGTAGCCACCCTGCCTGGTCCCACTGTATGTAGGAATGTAGCCACCCTGCCTGGTCCCACTGTATGTAGGAATGTAGCCACCCTGCCTGGTCCCACTGTATGTAGGAACGTAGCCCCCCCCCTCTCTTGGTCCCCCTGTATGTAGGAATGTAGCCCCCCCTCTCTTGGTCCCCCTGTATGTAGGAATGTAGCCCCCCCTCTCTTGGTCCCACTGTATGTAGGAATGTAGCCACCTCGCCTTGGTCCCCCTGTATGCAGGAACGTAGCCACCTTGCCATGGTCCCACTGTATGATGGAACATAGCTACCCCACCCTGGTCTCACTGTATGATGGCACATAGCCAACCTGCCTTGGTCCCTCTGTATGAAGGAAGTAGCCCCTCTCTTGGTCCCCCTGTATGAGAGAATGCAGCCAGTATGGTGGTGTTGGACCCTCTGTGTGACCCCTGAGTCGCAGATCACAGCAATGCATTCTCTGTGTGGATGGGAAGTCTGTGCTTTGCAGAGCAGCACAGGTTAAAGAATATATTTGGGGGGGGGGGGGGGAGGGGGTGACACTTTAATGAGGTCTCACAGCATCTGCTTTCCTGGAATAACACGGAGCAGCAGAGCACCGAATAGGACGCCTTTCCTGTCCCCGCCATTCACAGTGACATTTCCTGCTCCGGGAATCTCCAACATTCTGACTCCATCCATGGAAGCCGGGAAATCCCCGATTCCTCACCAGCAGAACGTTCGGGAAAAGATTGCGTTCTGATAAAGCTGCATGAAACCGAAACCAAACATCTCACTTATTGCAGCTTACCAATCAGATGCAATGGTTTTCTATTTAGGCTTTAGAAGCCTTTTGGGATAAAGGTTTTACATCAAAAGCTGATCATTGTAAGCACCCCTGCCTGTAGTAAGTGGTTTGTCTCCTCCCTGTAAACAGATATATTCTGCTGGAGAGCTTGTGCTTCTGAAAAATAGTGGCTGGAGACGAGAATAGGAAGGGGCCATCTAACAACTGGGGGGGGGGGTAAGGGGGGGGACAGACCTTCCTCATCCACCACCTGGGTGGTTATTCATCTTGGTGGATCCCCCCCCCCCCCCCCAGGCAGATTGCTGAGGGTTCAGCAACTCATCACCTCCTCACAGCTCTGCAATTACCCGGCTCAGCAGAACCTGCCTGACCGTCCAGGATGAAAGGTGAGGTGTGACCTGGGATTATCACCTCTGCCCCGCCCCCAACGGCGGGAGTCCATCACCTTCACTAACCCCCCCCCCCCCGGCAATGAGGACTGAGGTGAAGCACATTATCAAAGAGGCTGGAAAGCCGGACCGAGGTTCAAATGACTCCAAATAACTGAAACCCTCAGAGCCGATCCCACCCGAGAGCTACAAGGCATGGTGACCCAAAATCAAACCCGCCCCCTTTAACCATTTCACGGCCAGAGATCTTTGTTTGTTTTTTGCACGTTTGAAAAAAAATTATTTTAGCCTTGAAGATTAAATTAGACCACCAAAAGAGGATTTATTTTCTGAAAGCAGAGACCCTGGAGAACAAAACCGTTAAAATAATCAATGTACCACAATAGAAAGTTCCGGTACAAATGGGCCCTAAATCGACATCCCAGTCACATGACATTAAGATTGCAGAAGCACCTAAAACATTGCTTTCACCTCTTCCATCCTTTGCCTAGCTACCCCTAAGGAGAGGAAGTCAATACCCCATAAGTGAAGACTGTATGAGTGGGCGGCGACTGTCGAAGGACGTAAGAGAAACATTGCCTTCACCTCTTCCATCCTTTGCTGCATCTCAGAGATGCGGATCTTCTGCGGCCTCTATGCCGCCACTTCCTGTGTACAGAAGAAGCTGCAGACCGTTTTCTCAGGTTGGGTTTCCTGGTGGTGGATCACGCAGCCCTCAGCCTCCATTAGACCCCTCGGGTGACAATGCACATCTGATGAAAGCACAAGCAACAAGGTGGCAGCACAGGAGAAATGGGGGATGGTGCAGAGCGTTGCCGGAGAACAGGAAGTGCCCCAAATAAGGACCTTCATGGGGGAATTATCCGGTATTTTACCCTGTTGCTGCAACTATACACATTAGGCAGTACGGCATCAGCCCATGTGTGTGCAGCAAGCTTCCGTTCTGATTACTGAGACCACACTGTCCTCACAGCTCCGTGCACCATTTACAATTTGGGGATGGTAGGAAGGACTCCCAATCGCACGGCCAGAGCAACAGCTGAGCCACAGCGACGGCCATGCCAGAGCAACAGCCCAGCCACGGCGGCGCCAGAGCAACAGCCCAGCCACAGCGCCGGCCATGCCAGAGCAACAGCCCAGCCACGGCGGCGCCAGAGCAACAGCCCAGCCACGGCGGCGCCAGAGCAACAGCCCAGCCACGGCGCCGGCCATGCCAGGGCAACAGCCCAGCCACGGCGCCGGCCATGCCAGAGCAACAGCCCAGCCACAGCGCCGGCCATGCCAGAGCAACAGCCCAGCCACAGCGCCGGCCATGCCAGAGCAACAGCCCAGCCACAGCGCCGGCCATGCCAGAGCAACAGCCCAGCCACAGCGCCGGCCATGCCAGAGCAACAGCCCAGCCACAGCGCCGGCCATGCCAGAGCAACAGCCCAGCCACAGCGCCGGCCATGCCAGAGCAACAGCCCAGCCACAGCGCCGGCCATGCCAGAGCAACAGCCCAGCCACAGCGCCGGCCATGCCAGAGCAACAGCCCAGCCACAGCGCCGGCCATGCCAGAGCAACAGCCCAGCCACAGCGCCGGCCATGCCAGAGCAACAGCCACAGCGCCGGCCATGCCAGAGCAACAGCCCAGCCACAGCGCCGGCCATGCCAGAGCAACAGCCCAGCCACAGCGCCGGCCATGCCAGAGCAACAGCCCAGCCACAGCGCCGGCCATGCCAGAGCAACAGCCTAGCCACAGCGATCATAAGATTAGGGAGCCCAGGAAACACTGCTAACATTAAGAACCCCTTAAAGAGGCAGCGGTAGCCAGTAGTAAAGGGTTAATGAAAACTGAAGCAGTAGAAGAGCACTAAATATGCCTTGGAATCCTAAAACCCTAAAAAAAAAGGGAACTCAGACAACCCCCCCCCCCCCCCCCCCCACATTTACCCCCCTCCCTTCAAGAGCTAAATTTTTTTTACTTCTAACTGGTTTGGTTTCAGGACTTGGCTGGGCCCCACTGCCTCCTGGGATTTCTATGTCACAGCTTTCCCAGGAGGCTGCGTGTTACCTAACCTGCAACTCTGCGGTGTCTGTGCGCATGCGCGATGTATTTGTGTGCACAAACTCCGCTGGGTGGTGTGCTGCCAACCGGCCAAAATGTGGCATTGTTTGCATTGTGCAGAAGTCCTGGTGTGTGCGCATACATGCCACTGGTCTCTGCTGATATAGATATATATATGTATATATGCAGTGTGGAAAGGGGGGGGGGGGGGGTGGTGTTTAAGAGGTTTAGTTCTGTGTTAACATGTTCTTTTATAAGATCAGACCGCAATAAACACCCAGCAAAGGGTCTAACCCCTCTAACCTGAAAGCTCCAGCCAAAGGGGTAGATTCTCCATTCGGCTTTACCTGCTCCCCTTGAGGGGCCTTTGTATTCAGGAGGACCTTACAGCGACACAGGGAATCCCAGACACTGGATGGGCGTCTGTGAATCACCCTAATAGTCGTTGCAGTTTCAGGACCCCCCAGGACCTGAAACTTAGATAATGGAGCCCCTCCAGGGGTGGGGATTCAGGAATGCAGCACACTAGCCATCTTATTTAAAGACACAGCAGGGGGGGGGGGGGGGGCTGAAGTGGTTCCAGACAATGGGCACCAGCCGGGGAGAGCAGATTACACAGACAGCAGACTAGAGGGAGAGACGGGAGTACAGAGGCAGCAACCGGCCGAGAGAAAGAGCGTCCAGGTACAACAAAATTTCATTCCACAGAAAGGAGCCTCAGGCCCATCCAGACCTCAGCATAGGGCCTCATTGCACACAGCTGTGCACCAGCCAAGATCCTACCTGCAAAGTTATACGTATGACAATGAACATGGCTGTACACCCGCCAGAGGCCTACAGGACGTCAGGGGGCCCGTAACCCCGCCGAGAGGTCTACAGGACGTCAAGGGGCCCTTACCCCCGCCGAGAGGTCTACAGGACGTCAAGGGGCCCTTACCCCCGCCGAGAGGTCTACAGGACGTCAAGGGGCGCCCGTAACCCCGCCGAGAGGCCTACAGGATGTCGGGGGGCACCAGTAACCCCGCCGAGAGGCCTACAGGATGTCGGGGGGCCCATACCCCCGCCGAGAGGTCTACAGGATGTCAAGGGGGCCTAATCCCCGCCGAGAGGTCTACAGGCCGTCAGGGGACCTAACCCCCGCCGAGAGGTCTACAGGCCGTCAGGGGGCCCGTAACCCCCACCGAGAGGTCTACAGGCCTTCTGGAGGAAGAACCCTGATGGGGGCCACAATGTAAAGAGGAGGGGGGGACCCTGATGGGGCGTCACACGCTCTCCATGCACACGACGCGCCGGGCGTCACACGCTCTCCATGCACACGACGCGCGTCACACGCTCTCCATGCACACGACGTGCTGGTCGTCACACGCTCTCCATGCACACGACGCGCCGGGTGTCACACGCTCCGGCTCACACTGGCTACGGTGAGATGTCAGCAGCAGTCACAAGTGGAGCAAAGTTTATAAGGCGGCCCCCAGCCAAGGTCGGCGGTTATAATTAGCTGGAAGACACCTGTTCATGGGCTGGCACCATCCCGTCCTGATCACAGGGCTATGAAGGTCAGATTAAAGAGGACCGGTCATCCTTCAATGTACTGAGGCTGCCTCCACACTGCGAGGGTTACCGGATCACTTATTCCTAAGGGACTGTAAGAATTACTTTTACTCCCCTCCCAAACTTCTTTCCAAGGCCCTCCGATGTGAGCAAAACCGATGCAGTGCCCATGTGAGGGACAGTCCACCGCCAGTGTGGAGGGGGGAGTGCCGAGGGAAGAGAGGTCAGGCTAAACAGGCAGTTAACCCTTGCAGTGCAGGGGGTAGCCCCACTAGAAAGGAAGACTTCACATTTCTGGAGACTAACCCCCCCCCCCCCCATTATCAGGCCAATTCTTCAGTCCTCAGTGCTGAGATTTGACTGAGAATTACTCTGTCATGCACCACTGTACCCTAAATTTTAACTTTTTGTTTGCGTTTTCTCTTTTACAGAGGTGGGGGGGGGGGGGGCATTTTTTTTTTTTTTTTAGTAAAACACAAAAATACAAAGTGTTTTTTAATCCTGTTTCATGTACTTTCTATTGTAAATTGTAAAAACATTAAATAAAAGTATCAGAACATCACAAAACCTGGATAACGTGTCAGGATCTATACTGGTATGGACTGGGTAATGTGTGTGGATCTATACTGGTATGGACTGGGTAACGTGTCAGGATCTATACTGGTATGGACTGGGTAATGTGTTAGGATCTATACTGGTATGGACTGGGTAATGTGTTAGGATCTATACTGGTATGGACTGGGTAATGTGTTAGGATCTATACTGGTATGGACTGGGTAATGTGTTAGGATCTATACTGGTATGGACTGGGTAATGCGTTAGGATCTATACTGGTATGGACTGAGTAATGCGTTAGGATCTATACTGGTATGGACTGGGTAATGTGTTAGGAAGGAAAAGATGTCACATCGTTTGATGGAAATGAAAATTATCACCCTACAGAGGGCTGAATTCAAAGACACCCCAAAAATCAAAGTGAAAAAATGATACAGCAGGCGAGTCCATTTGCTGAAATTTCATTCAAACAACTCAGAATGGTCCTCAGTAGTTTGTATGGCCCCCACGTGCTTGTATGCATGCCTGACCATGTCGGGGCATGCTCCTAATGAGACAACGGATGGTGTCCTGGGGTATTTCCTCCCGGATCTGGACCAGGACATCACTGAGCTCCTGAACAGACTGAGGTGCAACCTGGTGGTGTCAGATGGACCAAAACATAATGTCCCAGAGGTGTCCTATTGGATTTAGGTCAGGCGAGCATGGGGGTCATTCAATGGTATCAATTCTTTCATCCTCCAGGAACTGGCTGCATACTCTCACCACATGAGGCTGGGCATTGTTGTGCACCAGGAGGAACCCAGGACCCACTGCACCAGCGTAGGGTCTGACAATGGGTCCAAGGATTTCATCCCGATACCTAATAGCAGTCAGGGTGCCATTGTCTAGCCTGTAGAGGTCTGTGTTCCCCTCCATGGATTTGCCTCTCCAGACCATCACTGACCCACCACCAAACCGCTCATACTGAACGATGTTACAGGCAGTATAACATTCTCCACGGCTTCTCCAGACTCTTTCACGTCTGTCACATGTGCTCAGGGTGAACTCTGCTCTCATCTGTAAAAAGCACAGAGTGCCAGTGGTGGATCTCCCAATTCTGGTGTTCAATGACAAATGCCAATCGAGCTCCACAGTCCCAGGCAGGGAGCACAGGGACCTGAATAGAATGTCGGGCCCTCAGGCCACCCTCATGAAGTCTGTTTCTGATTGTTTGGTCAGAGACATTCACACCAGTGTCTGCTGGAGGTCATTTTGTAGGGCTCTGGCAGCGCTCATCCTGTTCCTCCTTACACAAAGGAGCAGATACCGGTCCTGATGGGTTAAGGACCTTCTACGGCCCTGTCCAGCTCTCCTAGAGTAACTGTCTGTCTCCTGGAATCTCCTCCATGCTCCTGAGACTGTGCTGGGAGACACAGCAAACCTTCTGCCAATGGCATGTATGGATGGGCCATCCTGGAGGAGTCGGACTGCCTGTGCAACCTCTATAGCAGTGGTCCTCAACCCTGGCCTACAGGGCCCACTAACAGGCCAGATTTTAAGTATTACCTTGGGGAGATACAGGCTAGAGTACTGCAATCACTGAGCAGCAAATGATATCACCTGTGATGGATTTCAGTTATCTTGCAAACCTGGCCTGTTAGTGTGCTCTGTAGGCCAGGGTTGAGGATCACTGCTCTATAGGGTCCAGGTATGGCCTCATCCTACCAGTACAGGGTACAACAGCCACATATCGGAGGGGGGGGGGGGGGGCAGTAGACGTCCTCATAGCAGTAAATGGTACAGCAGACACATCATTAAGAGGGAATGATGGGGGGGGGGGGGGAATCCTCTAAAAACATTTGTAATCACAGGGAGGAATGTTGCACTTTTACAAGCTCACACTATTGGTGCATTGCATAACAGTGGGGGAGGGGGGATGCCTGAAGGGAGAGGTGGGGGGGGGGGGGTCTGTATATCCTGTGTATGATGCAACACTGGAATTGTAATGGAGATGATCAATCACAATCATCACACAGGTGACATCATGCAAGATTGCCCAACTTTATGAGGATATGTTCTCCTCCAATGTACCCCCCCCCCCGTGCTCTCCGGGGGGATGGGGGAATTTCTCAGAGCCGCTCACATGGCTTCAATTTATGACGCAGAGAGGCTGCGATGTCTCCTCTTCTCAGACCATCAGAAAACGCATCGCCCCAGAGAGACGAGGGTGACGCACAGCAACTCATCGCCAACTCAACTCCCCCCCCCCAGAATGAAAGGTACTCAGTGTGGTGACCCACAGCAACCAATCAAAAATCACTTTAATCAGATTCTATTTTACCTTCCCTGATCCCCCTCCCCCCAAATCAACAATGACACTTTAAAAACAAAACCTTCCCAGTTCAATTAACGACCCCCCCCCCCCCCCCACATCCTCACCGGGTCTTCGTGCTTCTGCTTTGTGCTTATTTTTATTATTACCCTCCATAAACTAAAACACAGAATTCTGCCCGGAGTTCCGCTTTAAGGCACACTTTGTTTGGAGAAGTGGAGGACCCCCAATACAGGAAGACCCCCGAATACAGGAAGACCCCCCCAAATACAGGAAGACCCCCCCAAATACAGGAGGACCCCCCCAAATACAGGAGGACCCCCCAACAAATACAGGAGGACCCCCAATACAGGAGGACCCCCAATACAGGAGGACCCCCAATACAGGAGGACCCCCAATACAGGAGGACCCCCAATACAGGAGGACCCCAATACAGGAGGACCCCCAATACAGGAGGACCCCCAATACAGGAGGACCCCCTTCTGTCATCAGCGGCTCAGGAAGACGAGCGTGTGGTTTATATGAACGCCGAGAAAGATACATTCACAGGAAACTGCCACATCTACACCCCGACCACAACCAGGTCACCGAGCAACTGCCGAAAATTCATACCAGGGGTGCAAATCATCCACCAGCTGGAGACATGAAATGTGACTGGAGGGGGGGGGGGGGGGGGAGGGGGGGGGTCACCATTCAGTTACATTGATGGTTAAAGCTTACATTGATACGCCGCGCTTAAGCTTATAGAGTGAGGTTCCACTTTAAGCTTGGGTTCGCACATGTGCAGTGCAGGAACCAGAGCGAGGCAGAGCACAATGACCTCTATGAACCGCTATGGGTGTCAGTGCAAAGTTAATGACACCCCCAGATCAGTTTGCAGATCGCAGTGCGAGCTGTGGAATCGGATTGCACCCTTTTTGTGCGAATCCAATGCAAGTTCAGCCATACAACTGTATGACAATCACATGTGATCTGCACAGCAATGCGGTGTCTGACATTACATGAGAGTGAACCCAGGCTTAAGATTGTCCAGAAAAAAAATAAAATTTCTGTTTTATCCAATAAAAAACTTGCTTCACATAGATAAGATCCCCGCTGACCTGCCAGGAACCCAGCAAGCTTCCGACTGACAACCCCACAACGCCTCTGCTGTACTAAACCTCAGCCACACCCACTTCTATCCTACTGAACTACAGAACTCCGCCTCCCTCACCTCACTGAATCTTTACACACACAGAGCTTTATCCGCAGCAAAAACAATGCATTCATTGGCCTAGGCTAGAAACCAGGAAGTAACTAAACGTAATAAAAAAAAAAGTAAATCTAATCCCCCTCCCTAATAGCAGCATGAGGATTACAAATAATCAATGTTGATAGAGTGAAGATCCACTTTACCTGCCCGCCGTAGAGGCAAATGACAGCGGGGGGGGGGGGGGGGGGGGGGGGGAAGGACCCTCATTCTGGGGTGACCTCGCTCAGTCTCACCGCAATCGCACGCCAACAGGGGGCGCACAGCACAGCGATTGCAGATGTGCTGTGTCCCTGGGACATGACCCCGATCTCGGTAAAAACTAAAAGCGGATGACGGAGCTCTTTATCCATGTGATCGGTGTGTGCAATCACTGCTAATCGCATGTAAAACAAGGAGGTGCCGGTTATCGGCTCTCCTCTCCTCACACAGAGAGGAGAGCAAATCAACGGCATTTCCTCACTCGGGAGATCTATACAGATAATCAGTGCCCTGATCATCAGTGCAGCCCCAACAGTGCCCAGCAGTAACACCAGTCTGTGCCCATCAGTGATGCAAGTCAGTGCCACCTCATCAGTGCCCATCTCTGCATATCACTGCCCTGATCATCAATGCAGCCCCAACAGTGCCCAGCAGTAACACCAGCCTGTGCCCATCAGTGATGCAAGTCAGTGCAGCCTCATCAGTGCCCATCACTGCATATCAGTGCCCTGCAGTGACACCAGTCTGTGCCCATTAGTGATGCAAGTCAGTGCCACCTCATCAGTGCCCATCTCTGCATATCAGTGCCCTGATCATCAATGCAGCCCCAACAGAGCCCTGCAGTGACACCAGCCTGTGCCCATCAGTGATGCAAGTCAGTGCCACCTCATCAGTGCCCATCTCTGCATATCAGTGCCCGGCAGTGACACCAGTCTGTGCCCATCGGTGATGCAAGTCAATGCAGCCTCAGTGCCCATCTCTGCATATCAGTGCCCTGATCATCAATGCAGCCCCAACAGTGCCCAGCAGTAACACCAGCCTGTGCCCATCAGTAATGCAAGTCAGTGCCACCTGATCAGTGCCCATGACTGCATATCAGTGCCCTGATCATCAGTGCTCGGCAGTGACACCAGTCTGTGCCCATTAGTGATGCAAGTCAGTGCCACCTCATCAGTGCCCATCTCTGCATATCAGTGCCCGGCAGTGACACCAGTCTGTGCCCATCGGTGATGCAAGTCAATGCAGCCTCAGTGCCCATCTCTGCATATCCGTGCCCTGATCATCAATGCAGCCCCAACAGTGCCCAGCAGTGACACCAGCCTGTGCCCACCAGTGATGCAAGTCAGTGCCACCTCATCAGTGCCCATCTCTGCATATCAGTGCCCGGCAGTGACACCAGTCTGTGCCCATCGGTGATGCAAGTCAATGCAGCCTCAGTGCCCATCTCTGCATATCAGTGCCCTGATCATCAATGCAGCCCCAACAGTGCCCAGCAGTAACACCAGCCTGTGCCCATCAGTAATGCAAGTCAGTGCAGCCTCATCAGTGCCCATCTCTGCATATCAGTGCCCGGCAGTGACATCAGTCTGTGCCCATTAGTGATGCAAGTCAGTGCAGCCTCATCAGTGCCCATCACTGCATATCAGTGCCCTGCAGTGACACCAGTCTGTGCCCATTAGTGATGCAAGTCAGTGCCACCTCATCAGTGCCCATCTCTGCATATCAGTGCCCTGATCATCAATGCAGCCCCAACAGAGCCCTGCAGTGACACCAGCCTGTGCCCATCAGTGATGCAAGTCAGTGCCACCTCATCAGTGCCCATCTCTGCATATCAGTGCCCGGCAGTGACACCAGTCTGTGCCCATCGGTGATGCAAGTCAATGCAGCCTCAGTGCCCATCTCTGCATATCAGTGCCCTGATCATCAATGCAGCCCCAACAGTGCCCAGCAGTAACACCAGCCTGTGCCCATCAGTAATGCAAGTCAGTGCCACCTGATCAGTGCCCATGACTGCATATCAGTGCCCTGATCATCAGTGCTCGGCAGTGACACCAGTCTGTGCCCATTAGTGATGCAAGTCAGTGCCACCTCATCAGTGCCCATCTCTGCATATCAGTGCCCGGCAGTGACACCAGTCTGTGCCCATCGGTGATGCAAGTCAATGCAGCCTCAGTGCCCATCTCTGCATATCCGTGCCCTGATCATCAATGCAGCCCCAACAGTGCCCAGCAGTGACACCAGCCTGTGCCCACCAGTGATGCAAGTCAGTGCCACCTCATCAGTGCCCATCTCTGCATATCAGTGCCCGGCAGTGACACCAGTCTGTGCCCATCGGTGATGCAAGTCAATGCAGCCTCAGTGCCCATCTCTGCATATCAGTGCCCTGATCATCAATGCAGCCCCAACAGTGCCCAGCAGTAACACCAGCCTGTGCCCATCAGTAATGCAAGTCAGTGCAGCCTCATCAGTGCCCATCTCTGCATATCAGTGCCCGGCAGTGACATCAGTCTGTGCCCATTAGTGATGCAAGTCAGTGCAGCCTCATCAGTGCCCATCTCTGCATATCCGTGCCCTGATCATCAATGCAGCCCCAACAGTGCCCAGCAGTGACACCAGCCTGTGCCCATAACTGCATATCACTGCCACCTCATCAGTGCCCATCAATGCCGCCCATCAGAAGTAGAAAAATTACTTTACAAAATTATCTGTCAGAAACTAAGAACAGTTTTTCCCCTTTTCTTTTCTTAGCAAAAAATAAAACGCAGTGATGATTAAAGTGGTTGTAAACCCCCCCCCCCCCCCCCCGACTCTACCTATAGGTGATCCTATGATAATGCTTGTCTATAGATATTGTAAATATCTCCTAAACTTGCACCGTTTAGGAGATATTTACTGTATAGAGTGCTGATGACGTCACCACGCATGCGCTCTGGAGGAACGGCCGTCCGTGCTGTGACCGGCAGCTTCCACACGCATGCACGGGAGTGACATGACGCGGCTCCGGCCTGTAGCACAGCCCAATACTGCGGACCCGGAAGGAAGACGGCTGAAGATGGATGCAGCCTCAAGCAGCGAGGGCTTCGTTTGGAAGTGTCAATGTGCTAGTATGCAATGTATACTAGCACATACTTTGCAGGAAAAACAAAAAACAAACACTGACTTTACTTCCTCTTTAAATACCATCAAAGAAAGCTCTGTGATAAAAATGTCATATGGGTACAATGTTGCATGACCGTGCAATTGTCATTCAAAGCGTGACAGCGCAGAATTGGCCTGGGCAGTAAAGGGGGGTAAAAGTGCCCGGTATTGAAGGGGTTAATGGACGTCCTCAGTGAGATCCTCCATAGAGGAGCACCCCGCCTGTCCCAACTGAAGGGCCCAACCCCCCTCTGGGGGATTCCTCAGTTGGAGACCCTCTCTGTCCTCAGACGGGTGAGGGGCCGGCAGTGTAGGAGGGGTATTTATGTGCCGGCCGCCCCCGGCACCTGGAGCTGTGTGCACACGCAGGAGGTCTCTGCTGAAAGGTGATGCAAAGTCTGATAAGAGTGAGAGGGGGGGGGGGGTCCCAACGCACAGTTCTCGCATTCAGCACTCCCTCCCCCCACACAGCTGTCAGCTCACGGCGTTTCCTGCCACAAACAACTTCCTGTCCCGTCATTTCACAGCACAGCGCTGACTAATTCCGCTTCACAGGGGTCACCGCTTCCAGACATCTACAGATCTGGGGTCAGCAGAGGAAATTCAAAGCGAAACTCCAGCAACTTTTCCTGACAGATGTTCGATCTTTCGTCTGGTATTTATTACTGTCTGTGACCCCCCCTGGGATTTCACCGGTGACCCCCCCTGGGATTTCACATTCACTTCCTGTGCCAGGAGCAGCACTATCACTGGACCAGGAAGTGAGGGGGAATCTCCCTCAAATGGGGACACAGATAAATAAAAAGCTGATGAGGTTCCAACCCTCCCACACTGCACTTATAAAGTGGTCCCCCTCACCCCTCCCCCAACTTTTCTAAATTTTTCAGCACACGACTGATATAAAAAGTTTTTGATTTACTTCTTTTGCACCAACTTTCTGCTTCCCCTGAAGACACCGGGGAAGAAGTCTCAGCTGCACTGATGTCCCCTGGGAAGGCTACGTCACCGGTGTCTTCAGGCAGATCCGGTACCTGAGCTGTGAGATCTCCGTATAGAGAAGAAATACAACATCAGAAGCTTCAGCACACGCAGGCGTTGTACAGCATCACTCATCAAAAAAACAAAACACCAAAAATAAACAAAAGCCCCCATCAATCTCCAAGATCTGATTGGTGTAATGTCGTATGACATGTGAGACCAGCAGGCTGATGTCATGTGTTCGATCACACGCATGTACGGGAAAACATACATTGGGAAATGGGCGGTGCGGGAAATCTGCTGTACAGAGGGAGCCTAAAAATGGATCCACAAGAAGTACCGGACGTGTATTTATATACAATGTATTCTATTAGTGTCACTTCCTGTGGGAGGTGTGCAGAGGAGGTCCTATGGATCTTCCAATCAGATTCACCTGAAAAAGTGACTGGTGGGCCGGATTAGAGTGAGGGGGTAGAAGGGTACTGAAGGGTAAGTTCACCTTCCTAGGAAAAACTAAACCAACTCCAGATACCCCAAACACCTTTGTTGCACCCACAACTGCTCATCGGTCGGACATGTGACTAGACTAGCAACAGCGGAGGGGGCGTGGCTGGGATAGAGGTAGGTATGATGAGAGGGGGTAGAGGGAAGTAAGTATAACAGGAGGGGTGGGAGAGTAGAGGAAGGTATGGATTGGGGGGGGGACAGGTCAGGAACAGTTGGGTTACAGGTAGGTATGATTGGGTTGGGGGGGTTTAGAGGTAGGTACGGTTGG
This sequence comes from Pelophylax lessonae, assembly GCF_965119305.1. NCBI lineage: Eukaryota > Metazoa > Chordata > Amphibia > Anura > Ranidae > Pelophylax > Pelophylax lessonae. The sequence goes on along the minus strand of NC_138777.1, from coordinate 236,599,190 downwards.
GGTGGGAGGGGGGTTAGAGGTAGGTATGGTTGGGGTGGGAGGGGGGGTTAGAGGTAGGTACGGTTGGGGTGGGAGGGGGGTTAGAGCTAGGTATGATTGGGGTGGGAGGGGGGGGGGGGTTAGAGGTAGGTATGGTTGGGGTGGGAGGGGGGGTTAGAGGTAGGTACGGTTGGGGTGGGAGGGGGGTTAGAGCTAGGTATGATTGGGGTGGGAGGGGGGGGGGGTTAGAGCTAGGTACGATTGGGGTGGGAGGGGGGGGGGGGTTAGAGCTAGGTACGATTGGGGTGGGAGGGGGGGGGGGTTAGAGCTAGGTACGATTGGGGTGGGAGGGGGGGTTAGAGGTAGGTACGGTTGGGGTGGGAGGGGGGGGGTTAGAGGTAGGTACGGTTGGGGTGGGAGGAGGGTTAGAGCTAGGTATGATTGGGGTGGAAGGGGGGGGGGTTAGAGGTAGGTACGGTTGGGGTGGGAGGGGGGGGGGTTAGAGGTAGGTATGATTGGGGTGGGAGGGGGGTTAGAGCTAGGTATGATTGGGGTGGAAGGGGGGGGTTAGAGGTAGGTACGGTTGGGGTGGGAGGGGGGTTAGAGCTAGGTATGATTGGGGTGGGGGTTAGAGGTAGGTACGGTTGGGGTGGGAGGGGGGGGTTAGAGGTAGGTACGGTTGGGGTGGGAGGGGGGTTAGAGCTAGGTACGGTTGGGGTGGGAGGGGGGGGGTTAGAGGTAGGTACGGTTGGGGTGGGAGGGGGGTTAGAGCTAGGTATGATTGGGGTGGAAGGGGGGGGGGGGTTAGAGGTAGGTACGGTTGGGGTGGGAGGGGGGTTAGAGCTAGGTATGATTGGGGTGGAAGGGGGGGGGGGGTTAGAGGTAGGTACGGTTGGGGTGGGAGGGGGGTTAGAGCTAGGTATGATTGGGGTGGAAGGGGGGGGGGTTAGAGGTAGGTAAGGTTGGGGTGGGAGGGGGGGTTAGAGGTAGGTGGGGGGGGTTGAGTTCACTGGGCTGTGACTGACCTCCAGTCTGATGGGCCTGCAGCACTGACCTCAACCAGCACCATGACACCATCCTGCCTGTAGGGGGGCTCCTCCATCATCTCACCCCCTATGGATGGGTTCTACTGAGTGCAGAGTTCTGACATTACTACAAGGGATCCTCCAGGGTAATAAAGACCAACAATGATTGGTACAGAAGGTAGGTACATTGCAGGTACACAGGAAGGTGGACGACCCATGGAAGCCATCAGGGGGGGGGGGGGGGGTCGGGGATTCAATTCTAAGGTACTTAGCAGGTAAGTATACAATACTCAGACCGGTCCTCACAATACTCAGGTAGGTACATCAATACACAGCAGGTCAATACCCCCCAATACTTTAGTAGATATGTACAATACTCAGGTAGGTACACACATTTTCAGATCAGTAGCCCACACTGAAGTACACAATGCTCAGGTCAGTCAGCAATATTCATGAAGCTGGTACCCCATTACACAGGTAGGTACACACAATTCTCAGGTCAGTACTCCGCATTCAATTCAGTGCACAGCAATCTGCCCAGTACTCGGGAATCTGCTACCCGACACTCAGGTAAGTACACAATTCTCAGGTCAGTACCGATACCCAGGTAGGTACAAAATACTCAGGAAGCCAGTACCCCGATACTCAGGTAGGTACACACAATAGTCAAGAACGTGCACAGTACCTCTGTGGGTACATACAATATTAAGGTTGGTACCCAGATACTCAGGTAGGTACACAAAATATCCAGGTAAGTTCCCTGCATTCTATTCAGTACCCCGATACACAGATAGGTACACAATACTCAAACTATTCCCCCCAATACTCAGGGGCCCAGCAGCCCAATACTTAGGTAGACACACATAATACTTAGGAGGTAGGTACTCCAATACTAACAGTAGGTCTCCCAGGTGGGTACACAATACTCAGGAGGTAGGTCTCCCCAGTAGGTCCCATGGTAGGTGTCCCTGGGGTACTTACCAATGTATGTGGCAATGACTAGGGGTGTGATGTGGATGGGGGTGGGTATGCAGGTAGGTGCCCCCCTGGTATGTAGTTTGGGTACTTACCACTGCAGGTGGCGATGAGCCTCTGGGAGATGTGGGGGGGGGGGGGGGTAAGTACTTACTGCTGTGTGCAGAGATGAGTCAGATGCAATGTGGAGGGGGTAGGTATGTAGGTGTCCCCGGGGTACTTACTGCTGTGTGCAGTGATGCATCTTGGGAGTGATGTGGAAGGGGTAGGTAGGTACTTACCCCCTCCACATCGCTTCTCACAGTGGTAAGTAGCTACCTACCCCCTCCACAATGGATCGCTGCACACAGGAGTACCCCGGGGATACCTACCCCCTCATCTCTGCACACAGAAGTACCCATCCCCTCCACATCAACCTGAGGCTCATTGCCACCTGCAGTGGTAAGTACCCATACCACGGGAACACCTACCTTCATACCCATTACCTCCATATCACACCCCTGACTCATCTCCGCTCACAGTGGTATGTATGTAGGAGGGGGTAGGTACTACTTACTGCTGTGTGAAGAGATGAGTTGGGTGTGATGTGGAGGGGGGTAGGTATGCATGTGTCCCTGGGGTACTTACCACTATGTGCAGTGATGTATCAGGAGGGGATGTGGAGGGGGGTAGGTATGTAGGTGGGGGTAGGTACTTATTGCTGTGTGCAGAGATGGGTCGGCTGGGATGTGGAGGGGGGTAGGTATGTAGGTGGGGTAGGTACTTACTGCTGAGTGTGGTGATAAGTTGGGGTGTGATGTGGAGGGGGTAGGTATGTAGGTGTCCCTGGGGTACTTACTGCTGTGCAGTGATGCATCAGGAGGAAATGTGGAGGGGGGTAGGTACGTAGGTGGGGGTAGGTACTTACTGCTGTGTGCAGAGATGAGTCGGGTGTGATGTGGAGGGGGGGGGGGTAGGTATGTAGGTGTCCCCAAGGTACTTACTGCTGTGCAGTGATGTATCAGGAGGGGATGTGGGAGGGGGGTAGGTATGTAGGTGGGGGTAGGCAGGTACTTGCTGCTGAGTGCAGTGATAAGTCGTGGTGTGATGTGGAGGGGGTAGGTACAGTGCCTTGGAAAAGTATTCACACCCCTTAATATTTTCCACATTTGTCACAATACAACCAAAAAAATAAACTTATTTTATTGGGATTTTATGTGATAGACGACACAAAGTGACCATAATTGTGAAGTGGAAGGAAAATGATAAATGATACAAATAAATCTGTGAAAAGTGTGGCTGCATTTGTATTCACCCCCCGGAGTCAATACTTTGTAGCTCCGCCTTTCCCTGCAATTACAGCTGGGAGTCTTTTTGGGGAAGTCTCTACCAGCTTTGCACATCTAGAGAGGACATTTCTGCCCATTCTTCTTTGCAGAATATCTCAAGCTCTGTCAGATTGGATGGAGAGTGTCTGTGAGCAGCAATTTTCAAGTCTTGCCACAGATTCTCAATGTGATTTAGGTCTGGACTGTGACTGGGCCATTCTAACACATGAATATGCTTTGATGTAAACCATTCCATTGTAGCTCTGGCTGGATGTTTCTGGTCGTTGTCCTGCTGGAAGGTGAACCTCCGCCCCGGTCTCAAGTCTTTTCTTCTAAGATTGTCCTGTATTTGGCTCCACCCATCTTCCCATCAACTCTGACCAGCTTCCCTGTCCCTGCTGAAGAAAACCATCCCCACACCATGACTCTGCCACCACCATGTTTCACAGTGGGGATGGTGTGTTCAGAGGTGATGTGCAGTGTTAGTTTTCCCCCACACATAGCGTTTTGCTTTTAGGTCAAATTTTTAAATTTTGGTCTCCTCTGAGCAGAGCTCCTCCCCCCACATGTTTGCTGTGTCCCCCACATGGCTTCTCCCAAACTGCAAACAGGACTTCTTATGGCTTTCTTCCACCAATGGCTTTCTTCTTCTCACTCTTCCATAAAGGGCAGATTTGTGGAGCGCACGACTAATAGTTGTCCTGTGGACAGATTCTCCCACCTGAGCTGTGGATCTCTGCATCTCCTCCAGAGTTCCCATGGGCCTCTTGGCTGCTTCTCTGATGAATACTCTTTGCCCAGCCAGTCAGTTTAGGTGGACGGCCATATCTTGGTAGGGGCCCGGCCGGTCAGTTTAGGTGGACGGCCATATCTTGGTAGGGGCCCGGCCGGTCAGTTTAGGTGGACGGCCATATCTTGGTAAGGTTGCAGTTGTGCCGTACTCTTTCCATTTTTATAGGTAGGGGTACTCACCGCTGTGGGCGGCGATGAGTCTTGGGGCGATGTGCAGCGGGTAGGTATATAGGATGGGGGAGGTGGGGTATGTAGGTAGATGGGGGTATATAGGTGGGGTATATAAGTAGGTGGGGTATATAGGTATGTATATAGGTGGGGTATATAAGTAGGTGGGGTATATAGGTATGTATATAGGTGGGGTATATAAGTAGGTGGGGTATATAGGTATGTATATAGGTGGGGTATATAAGTAGGTGGGGTATATAGGTATGTATATAGGTGGGGTATATAGGTAGGTAGATGGGGGTACTTACCGCTGTGGGCAGTGATGTGCAGCAGGTAGGTTGGTAGGTGGGGGTATGTAGATGGGGGTGGGGTATGTAGGTAGGTGGGGGGTATGTAGGTAGTTATATAGGTAGGGGTACTTACCGCTGTGGGCGGCGATGAGTCTCGGGGCAATGTGCAGTGGGTAGGTTGGTATATAGGGTATATAGGTAGGTGGGGGTAGGTAGATGTGGGGGGTATATAGGGGTACTTACCGCTGTGGCCAGCGATGAGTCTCGGGGCGATGTGCAGCGGGTAGTTGGGGTATGTAGGTAGGTAGGTGGGGGTAGGTATATAGGTGGGGGGTAGGTAGGTATATAGGGGTACTTACCGCTGTGGGCGGCGATGAGTCTCGGGGCGATGTGCAGCGGGTAGGTTGGTGTGGTATGTAGGTAGGTAGGGGGTGAGGGGTATATGGGTAGGTGGGGGGTATATAGGTAGGGGGTATATAGATGGGGTATATAGGTAGATGGGGGTATTTACCGCTGTGGGCGGCGATGAGTCTCGGGGCGATGTGCAGGGGGTAGGTTGGTAGGTGGGGTAGGTAGATGGGGGTAGGTAGGTGGGGTATGTAGGTGGGGGGTATATAGATGGGGGTATATAGGTAGATGGGGGTACTTACCGCTGTGGGCGGCGATGAGTCTCGGGGCGATGTGCAGGGGGTAGGTGGGGGTATATAGGTAGGTAGATGGGGGTATATAGGTAGGTGGGGGGTATATAGATGGGGGTATATAGGTAGGTGGGGGGTATATAGATGGGGGTATATAGGTAGGTGGGGGGTATATAGATGGGGGTATATAGGTAGGTGGGGGGTATATAGATGGGGGTATATAGGTAGGTGGGGGGTATATAGATGGGGGTATATAGGTAGGTGGGGGGTATATAGATGGGGGTATATAGGTAGATGGGGGTACTTACCGCTGTGGGCGGCGATGAGTCTCGGGGCGATGTGCAGGGGGTAGGTGGGGGTATATAGGTAGGTAGATGGGGGTATATGGGTAGGTGGGGGGTATATAGATGGGGGTATATAGGTAGGTGGGGGGGTAGGTAGATGTGGGGGTAGATATATAGGTAGATGGGGGTACTTACCGCTGTGGGCGGCGATGAGTCTCGGGGCGATGTGCAGGGGGTAGGTTGGTGTGGTATATAGGTAGGTAGGGGGTAGGTATATAGGTAGGGGTATGTATATAGATGGGGGTATATAGGTAGGTAGGGGGTGGGGGTAGGTGGGGTATATGGGTAGGTGGGGGGTATATAGGTAGATGGGGGTACTTACCGCTGTGGGCGGCGATGAGTCTCGGGGCGATGTGCAGGGGGTAGGTGGGGGTATATAGGTAGGTAGATGGGGGTATATGGGTAGGTGGGGGGTATATAGATGGGGGTATATAGGTAGATGGGGGTACTTACCGCTGTGGGCGGCGATGAGTCTCGGGGCGATGTGCAGGGGGTAGGTGGGGGTATATAGGTAGGTAGATGGGGGTATATGGGTAGGTGGGGGGTATATAGATGGGGGTATATAGGTAGGTGGGGGGGTAGGTAGATGTGGGGGTAGATATATAGGTAGATGGGGGTACTTACCGCTGTGGGCGGCGATGAGTCTCGGGGCGATGTGCAGGGGGTAGGTTGGTGTGGTATATAGGTAGGTAGGGGGTAGGTATATAGGTAGGGGTATGTATATAGATGGGGGTATATAGGTAGGTAGGGGGTGGGGGTAGGTGGGGTATATGGGTAGGTGGGGGGTATATAGGTATATAGGGGTACTTACCGCTGTGGGCGGCGATGAGTCTCGGGGCGATGTGCAGGGGGTAGGTGGGGGTATATAGGTAGGTAGATGGGGGTATATAGGTAGGTGGGGGGTATATAGATGGGGGTATATAGGGGTACTTACCGCTGTGGGCGGCGATGAGTCTCGGGGCGATGTGCAGGGGGTAGGTTGGTGTGGTATATAGGTAGGTAGGGGGTAGGTATATAGGTAGGGGTATGTATATAGATGGGGGTATATAGGTAGGTAGGGGGTGGGGGTAGGTGGGGTATATGGGTAGGTGGGGGGTATATAGGTATATAGGGGTACTTACCGCTGTGGGCGGCGATGAGTCTCGGGGCGATGTGCAGGGGGTAGCGGCTGTCGGTGTCCCCGGAGCTCCCCCCTCCTCGGTCGGGTTCGGTTCGGTAGAGGTTCCCGGTGTTGGGGGGATGGTGAGGTTCCAGGCCGGACACGGAGGAGACGGAGCGGCTGCGGAGCCCCATGGCGCTGTAGTGAGAGGCGGGGGGGACGGCCGAGTCATCGGAAGAGACTCCGGGGAACGGAGCCCGGGAGCGGGAGCTCTGCTTGGCCCCCATTACTGAGCGGATGTCATCACTGAGCGCGGCCCGCCCGGGGGGGGACCCGACTACCGACCGCCACCGCCCGGCCTCTCCTCTCCTCCGCCGCTTGTTGCTGGGCTGGAACAATGGAGGAGGGAACCGCGCCTGCGCGACTCCGGGAAACAGACGCTCGGCTACGCCCCCTCCGCCGGAGACCCGAGCCGCGACCCCTCCTACTTCCCCGCCCACTCCATGTTACAGCTACACGTTGCTCCTCCCTTACTCCGCCCTGAGAGGATTGACAGCCGCAGAGACCCCGCCTTTACCACGCCCCCATATATGGGAACTTAAGCATTAACCCCTTCACTCCCTCCTCCTCAGAATTAGATTATTACTCATGGAGACATGTTATAGTTAAAGGGTAACTCCACATTTGTGGGGAAAAAAAAAGCAAATAAAGAAAAAACAATATAGCGTATACAATTGTGACACAAATCATATTGCAATTGAATGTTATTAAAAAATTCCCTTTCATTTTCTATCTGCAGCTGTTGTAATTTTCTGAAAATGCAATATGGCCGCCTGGAGCTGTTCTGCACACAGAATGTACACTGACCACACCCCCAGAAACATAATTTCCTGCTTGTGTGATTGGCTCACCAATTTTCCCACAAGTCTGTACTAAGATACAAGTCAGATTTCTGGCATCCCCTGCAACACAAATGTCATTTTTGGGGAGATCCTCCCAATAGGAACACGGCTAAAGGGTTGCAGGCCCAGCAGATTTTCTTATTAGAGCCCTGCAGCTGCCACAGCTGATAATTATGAAACCACTCCCTGATTTACATACCTCCTGAAGCCTCACTGGAATACTCCCAGGATAATGCTAAGACGTTTCTAAGTGAGGCCTAGTCATTACTGCTCACCTCCTCCATCACAGGAGGGCGCTCTTTCTCTGATTCATCCCCTCACATGCTCCTTCCCTTCCCTGATGCAGCAGTTCTGAGCTCAGAGTCTGAGAGATCGCTCCTGGGATGGTGGAGGGGAGCAGTAATGACTAGGCCTCACTTAGCAACATCCTAGGAGTATTCCAGTCAGGCTTCAGGGGGAATGTAAATGGCCTACACCTATAGCAAGAACATTATCCAACTTTAGCCAGAGCTGCACAGTTTATTTTTATCTACTGACCCCCCCCCCCCCCCCCGAAGTGTAACCCATTAAATATTGACCCTGCTATAGGTGTATGTATGTCATCTATGTACCTCGTGAAGCCCGACTGGAATACTCCCAGAGATGGCCTCATCCCATTCTGCCTTGTTGCTAGGATGTTGCTAAGTGAGGCCTAGTCATTACTGCTCACCTCCACCATCACAGGAGCGAGTTATTTCTCAGATTCATCCCCTCACATGCTCCTTCTCTCCCCTGATGCAGTAGCTCTGAGCTCAGAGTCTGAGAGATCGCTCCTGGGATGGTGGAGGGGAGCAGCAATGACTAGGCCTCACATAGCAACCTTCCTAGCAACAAGGCAGGATGGGGAGATACCATTTCCGGGTGGTTTTTAGCCAGGCTTTATGAGGTACATAGAATGATAGCCTAGGCCAGTGATGGCGAACCATGGCACCCCAGATGTTTTGGAACTACATTTCCCATGATGCTCCACTACACTGCAGAGTACATATGAGCATCATGGGAAATGTAGTTCCAAATGCCAAGGTTCGCAATCACTGGCCTACACCTATAGCAAGGGCATTATTTATTGGGCAATACATCTTAGCAACGTCCTAGCAACAAGGCAGGATAGGATGAGGCCATCTCTGGGGGGGGGGGGGGGGTCAGTCAGGCTTCAGGAGGTATATAAATGGCCTACACCTATAGCAAGGGCATTATTTAACTTTAATCAGAGCTGCACAGTTTTTTTTTTTTTTTGAATCTATTGACCCCCCCCTGACCTGCATTGGCAGTTTATTTGTTAAAGGTGAACTATCCCTTTAAGGAAGTGACTTCATCAGCAGCCACAGCCTGCAAACCAATCACTGCCGCCAGCAAAACTACTTTTATTGTAAAAAAAAAAAAAAAGTACACATCAATTCAGACAGGAAATGACGACATTGAACAAATCCTTTATTTCTATGTAATAAGCTGTCTTCTGTATCTCAGATTGGTCCAGGTAACAAAATGGCTGCTGGTGTTGTCAGGGTGACAGGTTCTCTCTCATTAGCTTATACACTTGTATTGCTCTCCAGCGGCCTCAGGCGGTTATGAGCGGTATTACACCTTCAGAGCACCAAGCAGAGGGGCTTTCCCAGCATGCCGCTAGCGCGTGACGGAGTTTTCATGCGACCCGAGCGTGCTGACGTCAGACGTTGTTTGTTGTTGCTGGGTGGCCGCTGGGAGGGCAAAGATGGCGGCCCACTGGAGCAGTGAGAACGTGGTGGTGGAGTTTCGCGATTCGCAGGTCAGTGACAGCCGTGAGGAGGAGGGGACGGCCGAGAGAGGGGTGACCGAGGGGCTGGGCAGCTGAGCTGGGAGATGTCACGGGCCGCAGGGGCTGGGGGAGGTGTGCGCATGCCCAGTGCTGTCAGTGAGTCTGGGGCATGGGAGGGTGTGTGGAGTAAGAGGACCACAAGTCCCGTGCCAGCAGACTGGCCCCCCTCCCCCCAGGAGAGGCCCTGTCATAGCAGACTAGGGCATCCAGGGGAGGTCCCGTGCCAGCAGACTGGGGCCCTCAAAAGAGACCATGTTATAGCAGAGTGGGGCCCCCAGGAGAGGGTCCCGTGCCAGCAGAGTGGGGGTCCTGTGCCAGCAGAGTGGGGCCCCCAGGAGAGGGTCCCCTGTCAGCAGAGTTGGGCCCCCAGGAGAGGGTCCCGTGCCAGCAGAGTGGGGCCCCCAGGGGGGGTCCCGTGCCAGCAGAGTGGGGCCCCCAGGGGGGGGGGGATCCCGTGCCAGAAGAGTGGGGCCCCCAGAGGGGGGTCCTGTGCCAGCAGAGTGGGGCCCCCAGGGGGGGGGTCCCGTGCCAGCAGAGTGGGGCCCCCAGGGGGAGGTCCCGTGCCAGCAGAGTGGGGCCCCCAGGGGGGGGGGGTCCCGTGCCAGCAGACTGCCCCCCCTCCCCCATGGCGAGATTCTGTGCTAGCAGACGGCCCCCCCTCCCCCCTGGGAGTGGTCCTGTGCCAGCAGACAGGGTCCTCCACTCCAGAACCAAAGAGGGGTCCCAAAGACAGGAGCGGGGGCTTCCAATCAGACAAGAGAGCCCTGGATCTGCACAGGGGACCAGAACTAGATCTTGTCCCTAAGAACCAAAGAGGGTTCCCAAAGCTAGGAGTGGGGGTCCAGAATGAAACAGGGGTCCCTAGATGTGTATATATATATATATATATATAATGGGCATGTGGTTCAGACAGGAACCCAGACCCAGACCTTGTCTCTCAGGGACAAAGGGGAGTCCAGGGACAGAGTTTCCTAGATCTATACCGGGGTATGTGGATTAGACAGGGGCCCATAACTAGACCCTTTTCCTAACGACCAAGGAGGGGCCCCAAAGCCAGGGGGAGGGTCCCAGAGTCCTAAAGGGATCTCTAAATCTACACAGAACCCAGAATTAGACCTTGTCTCAGGACAACCAGAGAGGTGGTCTCAGGACCAGAGAGAGAGACCCCAAAACCTGGGGTGGGAGCCAGAATCAGACAAGGATCCCTCGATCTCCACATAGGGTGTTCAGATCACACAGGGGTCAAGAACCTAGGCCTTGTCCCTCAGAACCAAAGAAAGGCCCCAAAGCCAGGTGTGCGGGCCCAGAGTCACAGGGATCTCTAGATCTACAAAGGGGTGTTTTGGATCAGACAGGGGCCCAAAATCTAGACTTTTTTCCTCAGAGCCAAAGAGGGGTCCAAAGACAGGAGCAGGCGGCCGGAATCGGACAGGGAGTCCCTAGTTCTATACATGGGGGGCCAGAACTAGACCTTGTCCCTCAGGATCAAAGAGGGTCCCAAAGCCGGGAACGAGGGCTCGGAATCAGGCAAGGAACTCCTAGATCTGCACAGGGGCAACAAGAGTCAGGAGTCAGATCATGTCCCTCAGAACCAAAGAGAGATCCTGGATTTAGGCAGCCATTGATGATCCACAGAAGTACCCAGAATCAGTCTTTGGGCCCAATATTATAGAAGAGATGTACAGTAAATGTCCGCAATAAAGGTCTTCTGTCATTAACGTGTCCAATATTGGATACACACCCCCCGAAACCAAATGTACCCCCAAAACTAGTTCAGTCCACCCCCCCCCTCGAGGCACAGTAGCACTCCATATTCTGGCAATGTCCCAGAATCTGGGAGTTGCCTGTGAATCAGTACCTCTGAACCAGAGCGGCACCCTAGAGTCAGTAAATGTCCACCAGAAGCAGAAAGGCACCCAGTCATGAGTGACCACAAAAGGGACCCATAATTAGTTTGTGGGCTCAAAGCCTTGGAGGAACTGCGCAATTTCAACCTAGAGGCACCCTCAAACAGTATGACTCAGAACCAGAGATTCCCCAGAATTGGCTCAGAGTTCCCCAGATGCAGACCAGCAGCTTACGATTTGATCATTGTCCCTCAGAATCACTTAGGGGACCCTTAATAAGCATACTTCAGAATCAGGGGCATCCTAGAATAAGACAGTGACCCCCAAAAAACCCATGGAATTATACAGTGTTCCACAAAACCAGGAAGGCACTCGAGAATGAGACAATCTCCCCCAATACTAGAGGCACCCTAGAATCAGTCAGTCTCTCAAAACCAGAGAGACACCATAAAATGAGACAGTGTCCCCCAGAACCAGAAATGTCCACATGATCCAGAGAGACACCTTTAGAATGTGACACCGGTCTCCAGAGGCAGGGAGACACCCTAGAAATAGACTGGGTACCCAAGAACCAGAAGTGTTCTCCAAATCCAGGGAAACACCTTAGACTAAGATAGCATCCACCAAAAGCAGAGAGACACCCTAGAAAGGTGACATCCCCCAAAATTAGAGAGGCACCCTAGAATGAGACCGTGTTCCCCATAAGTAGAGGCACCCTAGAATGAGACCGTGTTCCCCCATAAGTAGAGGCACCCTAGAATGAGACCGTGTTCCCCCATAAGTAGAGGCACCCTAGAATGAGACAGTGCTCCCCATAAGTAGAGGCACCCTAGAAGTAGACACTCTCCACCAGTGGTAGAGAGGCACCCTAGAACGGCTATGTCCCCCCCCCCCCCTCAAGAATGATGGTCCCTCAAAGTAGAGGCACTCTAGAATTGCAGTCTACCCCTCCAAAAGTAGTCACTCTAGAATAATGGTGTCCCCCCCCCCCCACATAAGTAGAGGAACCCTAGAATGAGACTGTGTTCCCGATAAGTAGAGGAACATTTGAATGAGACAGTGTTCCCCATAAGTAGAGGAACCCTAGAATGAGACAGTGCTCCCCATAAGAAGAGGAACCCTAGAATGAGACAGTGCTCCCCATAAGTAGAGGAACCCTAGAATGAGACAGTGTTCCCCATAAGAAGAGGAACCCTAGAATGAGACAGTGTTCCCCATAAGTAGAGGAACCCTAGAATGAGACAGTGTTCCCCATAAGTAGAGGCACCCTAGAATGAGACAGTGTTCCCCATAAGTAGAGGAACCCTAGAATGAGACAGTGTTCCCCATAAGTAGAGGAACCCTAGAACGAGACAGTGCTCCCCATGAGTAGAGGAACGTTAGAATGAGACAGTGCTCCCCATAAGTAGAGGAACATTAGAATGAGACAGTGCTCCCCATAAGTAGAGGAACATTAGAATGAGACAGTGCTCCCCATAAGTAGAGGAACCCTAGAATGAGACAGTGTTCCCCATAAGTAGAGGAACCCTAGAATGAGACAGTGTTCCCCATAAGTAGAGGAACCCTAGAATGAGACAGTGTTCCCCATAAGTAGAGGAACCCTAGAATGAGACAGTGCTCCCCATAAGTAGAGGAACCCTAGAATGAGACAGTGTTCCCGATAAGTAGAGGAACATTTGAATGAGACAGTGTTCCCCATAAGTAGAGGAACCCTAGAATGAGACAGTGCTCCCCATAAGAAGAGGAACCCTAGAATGAGACAGTGCTCCCCATAAGTAGAGGAACCCTAGAATGAGACAGTGTTCCCCATAAGAAGAGGAACCCTAGAATGAGACAGTGTTCCCCATAAGTAGAGGAACCCTAGAATGAGACAGTGTTCCCCATAAGTAGAGGCACCCTAGAATGAGACAGTGTTCCCCATAAGTAGAGGAACCCTAGAATGAGACAGTGTTCCCCATAAGTAGAGGAACCCTAGAACGAGACAGTGCTCCCCATGAGTAGAGGAACGTTAGAATGAGACAGTGTTCCCCATAAGTAGAGGAACATTAGAATGAGACAGTGCTCCCCATAAGTAGAGGAACATTAGAATGAGACAGTGCTCCCCATAAGTAGAGGAACCCTAGAATGAGACAGTGTTCCCCATAAGTAGAGGAACCCTAGAATGAGACAGTGTTCCCCATAAGTAGAGGAACCCTAGAATGAGACAGTGTTCCCCATAAGTAGAGGAACCCTAGAATGAGACAGTGTTCCCCATAAGTAGAGGAACCCTAGAATGAGACAGTGTTCCCCATAAGTAGAGGCACCCTAGAATGAGACAGTGTTCCCCATAAGTAGAGGCACCCTAGAATGAGACAGTGTTCCCCATAAGTAGAGGCACCCTAGAAGTAGACACTCTGCACCAGTGGTAGAGAGGCACCCTAGAACGGCTATGTCCCCCCCCCCCCCTCAAGAATGATGGTCCCTCAAAGTAGAGGCACTCTAGAATTGCAGTCTACCCCTCCAAAAGTAGTCGCTCTAGAATAATGGTGTCCCCCCCCCCCCCCACATAAGTAGAGGAACCCTAGAATGAGACTGTGTTCCCGATAAGTAGAGGAACATTTGAATGAGACAGTGTTCCCCATAAGTAGAGGAACCCTAGAATGAGACAGTGCTCCCCATAAGAAGAGGAACCCTAGAATGAGACAGTGCTCCCCATAAGTAGAGGAACCCTAGAATGAGACAGTGTTCCCCATAAGTAGAGGAACCCTAGAATGAGACAGTGTTCCCCATAAGTAGAGGAACCCTAGAATGAGACAGTGTTCCCCATAAGTAGAGGCACCCTAGAATGAGACAGTGTTCCCCATAAGTAGAGGAACCCTAGAATGAGACAGTGTTCCCCATAAGTAGAGGAACCCTAGAATGAGACAGTGTTCCCCATAAGTAGAGGAACCCTAGAACGAGACAGTGCTCCCCATGAGTAGAGGAACGTTAGAATGAGACAGTGCTCCCCATAAGTAGAGGAACATTAGAATGAGACAGTGCTCCCCATAAGTAGAGGAACATTAGAATGAGACAGTGCTCCCCATAAGTAGAGGAACCCTAGAATGAGACAGTGTTCCCCATAAGTAGAGGAACCCTAGAATGAGACAGTGTTCCCCATAAGTAGAGGAACCCTAGAATGAGACAGTGCTCCCCATAAGTAGAGGAACCCTAGAATGAGACAGTGCTCCCCATAAGTAGAGGAACCCTAGAATGAGACAGTGTTCCCGATAAGTAGAGGAACATTTGAATGAGACAGTGTTCCCCATAAGTAGAGGAACCCTAGAATGAGACAGTGCTCCCCATAAGAAGAGGAACCCTAGAATGAGACAGTGCTCCCCATAAGTAGAGGAACCCTAGAATGAGACAGTGTTCCCCATAAGAAGAGGAACCCTAGAATGAGACAGTGTTCCCCATAAGTAGAGGAACCCTAGAATGAGACAGTGTTCCCCATAAGTAGAGGCACCCTAGAATGAGACAGTGTTCCCCATAAGTAGAGGAACCCTAGAATGAGACAGTGTTCCCCATAAGTAGAGGAACCCTAGAATGAGACAGTGTTCCCCATAAGTAGAGGAACCCTAGAATGAGACAGTGCTCCCCATAAGTAGAGGAACCCTAGAATGAGACAGTGCTCCCCATAAGTAGAGGAACCCTAGAATGAGACAGTGCTCCCCATAAGTAGAGGAACCCTAGAATGAGACAGTGTTCCCGATAAGTAGAGGAACATTTGAATGAGACAGTGTTCCCCATAAGTAGAGGAACCCTAGAATGAGACAGTGCTCCCCATAAGAAGAGGAACCCTAGAATGAGACAGTGCTCCCCATAAGTAGAGGAACCCTAGAATGAGACAGTGTTCCCCATAAGAAGAGGAACCCTAGAATGAGACAGTGTTCCCCATAAGTAGAGGAACCCTAGAATGAGACAGTGTTCCCCATAAGTAGAGGCACCCTAGAATGAGACAGTGTTCCCCATAAGTAGAGGAACCCTAGAACGAGACAGTGCTCCCCATGAGTAGAGGAACGTTAGAATGAGACAGTGTTCCCCATAAGTAGAGGAACATTAGAATGAGACAGTGTTCCCCATAAGTAGAGGAACATTAGAATGAGACAGTGCTCCCCATAAGTAGAGGAACATTAGAATGAGACAGTGCTCCCCATAAGTAGAGGAACCCTAGAATGAGACAGTGTTCCCCATAAGTAGAGGAACCCTAGAATGAGACAGTGTTCCCCATAAGTAGAGGAACCCTAGAATGAGACAGTGCTCCCCATAAGTAGAGGAACCCTAGAATGAGACAGTGTTCCCCATAAGTAGAGGAACCCTAGAATGAGACAGTGTTCCCCATAAGTAGAGGCACCCTAGAATGAGACAGTGTTCCCCATAAGTAGAGGCACCCTAGAATGAGACAGTGTTCCCCATAAGTAGAGGCACCCTAGAATGAGACAGTGTTCCCCATAAGTAGAGGCACCCTAGAATGAGACAGTGTTCCCCATAAGTAGAGGCACCCTAGAATGAGACAGTCCCTTAAAAGGAGGGAGGGAGTGATCGTCCTTCTGAACCAAAGGTAATGAACTGGATTGTGTTAAACATTTCTGTCCCTGGGATCCGTTCTACAAGTCCGGGTAACATTCAGGTTGATAATGAAAATCTACCCTTTGACCCGATGTAAGACGAGTTCTGTTCATCTCATACCACAAAATTGTATTGGATCCTCAAACCAAACAATAAATGGGATTGTGTAGGCAAAAGGTATATTTATAGATAAAACATTTTATTAATAGATTGATTAAAATCAGAACTTGATACAAAAAGTAGACAAACAGTCAAATCATTCATGATATTTGTTGCACATAATTAACACACGGCTACAAAATCCACATTGGTTAACATTACTAGGTGAAGAGATGGCGATTCCCGATGTTACCTGTGTTTCCCCGAAAGTAGGACTGGGTCTTATATTCATTTTGGCTAAAAAAAAAACACACTAGGGCTCATTTTCTGGGGATGTCTTAATTACGGTGTGTACAATGATGATCTTAAAGGGATTGTAACCCTAAAATAAACAAATAAATACCCTGATCCTTAAGGCTCCGTTCACATGTAGGCGTTTTGGGGCGTTTTTGGGGCGTTTTTCTGCTCTAGGATCAGCTCTCAAAACGCCCAACAAGACAAATCCTATTCATTTCAATGGCCCCTGTTCACATCTGAGCGTTTTGACGCTGTATACAAAACGCCCAACGCTCAAAAAAGTACATGAGCTTCTTTTTGGGCAGATTACAGGCGTTTTCCATTGATCTCTATTCAATCTAAAAACGCCTGCACAAAAATCGCGGTAAAAAACGCCGCAAAAATCGCGGTAAAATCGCGGTAAAGAACGCGCGAAAAACGCTACGCTCAGGTGTGAATGTAGCCTAAAGCATGACAGACAGCACAATTCTGGTGCTGTGTCGTTTAGCCCTCTCTATGTTTTAAAAACCTGTTAAAAAAAGTTCTCTCCCTGTCAGCTCAGTAGTCAGCATTCTGACATTCTGACATCCCAAAAATAAACTTTGGATAAAGTCATTGTAAAATGATGTAATGGATTTTGTAAAATGATTATGTATTGTGCAGTGTGCCTCCTTTTTGTAACTTTATTGTAGAAAATACCTTATTTACAGCGCTGCTGGGCGCTCACGTGACCCTCCGGAGCTCTGGTTTCCCTCTCCGAATACTGCAGAGGGAGGGGCTGAGAGCAAGGATTTTACTAGGGCTTATTTTCGGGGTAGGGCTTATATTGCAGCCATCCCTGAAAATCATGCTAGGTCTTATTTTTGGGGTAGGGCTTATTTTCAGGGAAACACGGTAGTATTTAGACATCCATGCTGAAAAGCGACCAAGGATGTGACTGAACAGAGGGATTCCAAATAAATACTAACATCGGGAATCACCATCTCTTCACCTAGTAGTGTTAACCAATGTGGCTTTTGTAGCCGTGTGTTAAAGCGGAGTTCCACCCAAAAGTGGAACTTCCGCTTTAGGTAGTCCTAACCCCCTGACATGCGGGTACCTAGTTTTGACAGGTACCCGCTCCCACTTGCACTCGCATCACCGTGGCGCTCTGAGCGGAAGTTCTCCTCTCCCCCTCCCTCTCTGCAATCTTCTGGGACATGTCAGAGGTCTCAGAAGATTGTCGGCCAATCAAGACGCGCAGCACAACTCGCGCATGCGCAGTGCGTACCCGGCTTTGAAGCCAAAAGCTGTCACAGCCGGGTGCCCACACCAGTGATGCCGGCGCCGCCCAGACCAGAGGGAGAGGATCGAGGCTTCGGGCGGCTGCATCGCTGGACCGTGGGACAGGTGAGTAAGTATTAAAAGTCAGAAGATATACTTTTTGTAGCTGCTGGCTTTTAATAAACACAGAAAAGGCTGGAACTCCGCTTTAATTATGTGCAACAATATCATGAATGATTTGACTGTTTGTCTACTTTTTGTATCAAGTTCTGAATTTAATCAATCTATTAATAAAATGTTTTATCTATAAATATACCTTTTGCCTACACAATCCCATTTATTGTTTGGTTTGAGGATCCAATAGAAATTTGTGGTTGAATATGTTGGGGATGGTGACAATCATACTGGTTTAGGCTGTTCCTAGAGACAAAGGACATTCAGAGTTCTGTTCTTCTCTTTACCTCCAGGCAACAGCAATGTCTGTGGACTGCCAAGGGCAGCTCGCCGTGCTTTCCAGGTGAGTCTCTCTTCTCTTTGTATTCAATAACCTGTTTTGCTACCAGTTTGTCTTTCTCCTGTTTACAGATTTGGATGGATTTGACTAACAAATTAAAGAACCGTTCCAGGCGTTGGCAATGTTATACATAGTGACCGTATATACTCGGGTATAAGCCAAGTTTTTCAGCATGTTTTTCATGCTGAAAATGCCCCCCTCGGCTTATACTTGAGTCACTGGCTAGAGTGTCTTTTTAAAAATGGCGCCGCTCGGCGCCGACGTGTCACTGCGCATGTGCCGCATGCCTGGAAATAGCCGAACTTGTTCGGCCTTTCCCCAGCATCGGCGACGCATTTGCGGTGATGTATTGGCGGCGCCGGGTGGCGCGATTTTTAAATCGAAGACGCCTCACCGACAGGTAAGTGAGACTCCTCCGCAGCCCCTGCATTTCCTCATGCAGTGCTGTGGGCATGGTACAGGACATTCTCCTGTACCATGCCCGCAGCACTGCATCTCCTGTGCCATGCCTGTACATACTGTGCCATGCCTGTACTTACTGTGCCATGCCTGTACTTACTGTGCCATGCCTGTACTTACTGTGCCATGCCTGTACCATCACCTGTGCCATGCCTGTACCATCACCTGTGCCATGCCTATACCATCACCTGTGCCATGCCTATACCATCACCTGTGCCATGCCTATACCATCGCCTGTGCCATGACCTGTGCCATGCCTGTACCATGACCTGTGCCATCCCTATACCCTCACCTGTGCCCTGACCTGTGCCATGCCTGTACTATGACCTGCGCCATCTCCTATACCATGCCCACAGCCCCTGTTTTGTGTCTCGTAGTGGTCCAGTTGGGTCCAGTAGCTGCTGCATTTCCCACCCTAGGCTTATACTCGAGTCAATAAGTTTTCCCACTTTTTTGGTGGTAAAATTAGGGGTCTCGGTTTATATTCGGGTCGGCTTATACTCGAGTATATACGGTACATTGATCCGGCTCGGACCAATGTAACTTATGTATATACAATACCGGGCCAATGCCTCTAGAAATCACTCTGGTGCGCTGATTCAATAATAAAGCTGCTTCCAAATTCCAATAACTTAATTGGACAGTGAATGAATGTAATAAATAGGTCTGGTGCACTAAATACAATAAATTATCCTAGTGTACAAATATTGATCATAAATGTGCGTTTACAAACACAGTGATATGTGTACAAACGTGAATATGCAACGTGACAATTCTCAAAGTTCATGTGATACTGTATAACAGGGGTCTCCAAACTGCGGCCCGAGGGCCAGATGTGGCCCTTTGCTAGCCTTTATCTGGCCCTTGCGGCACTATTCCGCCCACCGACACCAACAAAGGGGGCACTATTTCTTCCACCGATACCAATATTGGGATACTATTCCTCCTACTAATAGGGGCACTACTCCTCCTCCTATTGACCATCAATCCTGAGGCCATATTTATTCTCACTAATGCTGGGCCCAGGACATTTTCTGCCCCCACTGGTCACAATCCGGCCCTTCTAAAGTGTGAAGGACAATAAACTGGCCATTTGTTTGAAAAGTTTGGAGACCCCTGCTGTATAACTTCAAAGTAAATATGAAAAACGTGATATAATCAGAAATAAAAGTCCATTTATCCACGTGACCGGGGCATATACTCATTAAAATATATGTGAATAAACGTGATGATGATTCAATGACAAAAATCCATTTATCCACATGGTTGGTGCAAAATCCCAGCACCTTGCAAGTTATATTCTTACCAGATGGATCTGGTTAAAGTGCAAATAGCTCCACTAAAGTGACCTCCTATGATGTGACAGTGATCTGCGCTCCACTGCACATGGGTGAAACATGTCCTCAATTAAGCCTCTTACCAAATGGGAATAGGTAGGTAGTGAGCGTATATGGATCTCTTCACAGATAATAACACCTGCATAGGTAGAAACTTGAAGGGTTAAATGGGCAATCTTGTACTTCCTCCGTTCTCCTGAAGGCGGCATGCAGATGTAGATACTCCTTTGGTCTCCACTTGGTGGAAGAAAGACATAAGAAGTCCAGTTTGCAGTTTGGGAGAAGCCATGTGGGGGACACAGCAAACATGTGGAAGAAGGAGCTCTGCTCAGAGGAGACCAAAATTCAACTTTTTGGCTTAAAAGCAAAACGCTATGTGTGGGGGAAAACTAACACTGCACATCACCCTGAACTCACCATCCCCACTGTGAAACATGGTGGTGGCAGCATCATATTGTGGGGGTGCTTTTCCCCAGCAGGGACAGGGAAGCTGGTCAGAGTTGATGGGAAGATGGATGAAGCCAAATACAGGACAATCTTAGAAGAAAAGACTTGAGACTGGGGCGGAGGTTCACCTTCCAGCAGGACAACGACCCGAAACATCCAGCCAGAGCTACAATGGAATGGTTTACATCACGTGTGTCAAACACAAGGCCCGCGGGCCGAATCCGGCCCCCTGGGCCATTTTATGTGGCCCTCGCACATCTCCTGCAGCTGCAGGAGAGCTCTAGCCCTCCTCCAGACCCTGTGCTTTCTGCTTTCCAGCAATGCCTCTAGCTTCTTCCTAGCAGCAGCACAAGGTAAGGGTGGTGCACTGTAATGCAAGGGAGGGTGGGGGACTCAACTTATGATGGTGGGGAGGCTCCTGATGTCTTATGTATGGGTAAGCAATGCTCTGGACATTAGGTTCACAGATACAACTCGCCCTTTTGGGGGCAATCGTATTGCTGATGCGGCCCTCTAATAAATTGAGTTTGACACCCCTGGTTTACATCAAAGCATATTCATGTGTTAGAATGGTCCAGTCACAGTCCAGACCTAAATCACATTGAGAATCTGTGGCAAGACTTGAAAATTGCTGTTCACAGACGCTCTCCATCCAATCTGACAGAGATGAGATATTCTGCAAAGAAGAATGGGCAGAAATGTCCTCTCTAGATGTGCAAAGCTGGTAGAGACATCCCCAAAAAGACTCACAGCTGTAATTGCAGGGAAAGGCGCTTCTACAAAGTATTGACTCCGGGGGGTGAATACAAATGCAGCCACTCTTTTCACAGATTTATTTGTATAATTTATAATTTTCCTTCCACTTCACAATTATGGACACTTTGTGTCGGTCTATCACATAAAATCCCAATAAAATACATTTACGTTTTTGGTTGTAACATGAGAAAATGTGGGAAATTTCAGGGGGTGTGAATACTTTTTCAAGGCACTGTATGAAACACAATTGGACAAGAAAGGTTTTACATAAATGAATAAAAGCTGATCATCTCTGTCATTTTTACTGGACAGATTTGTTCTGGCGGTAGTTGGAAAATAACGGACTTACTGGCCAGATCACTGGGGAAAATCAAGGAAATGGGGTCTATAAAAAGAAAACGAATGCAGCCACCACATTATTCCAGTCTTTGATTTGTTGATAATTGCTTGGCCTGTCCGTGTGACGTTTTCAAACAGAATGACTTTTCATCTTTCTTCCACACTTCCCTCTCATTGCAGCGCCTTAGATTGTGCGTTTAGAAAGCAGCTTGGCAGGCAGATGCAGTTTATTTTCCAGGTCTGTGTGCGTTCATTAATGATTAGGAGCCGTCACTGATTGCTTATGGCAAGGCACTCCGTCTTTAAAGATTTTCCCTGCTGAGGCTCAGCTCTTTCCCTTGTTACCAGGCTGCACCCCAGACTGCGCCGTTCTAAAATCGCCGTGTCTGAAGAATAAATGGAATGAATGTAATACATTTAAAGTAAACGAAAACAAGCTGTGCTGAGTGATATACTATAAATAATGGGAATAAAGTATATATCAAATAAATGCGCATAAATGAAATACCAAAAATCCTTAGTCAATATAGAAGTGCATAAATAAATGCATGAATATAATAATCATCAGTGAAATCCAATAATTAAAGTATATCAAATAAATGTGCATAAATGACCATAAACGTAGTCAATAAATGTGAAAAAATTAAATATTACTAAATAAAGGTTGCGCTCAACTAAAAAAACACCTGTGCAAGATGAAGGCCTTAAATAAAGGCAAAAGTGCATAATGTAGTGCAACAAAAAATATTCAACAGACAAAATAAAAAAAGTGGATAATCATGTGCAATCAATAAGTCCTTAATAAATAGACTAAACATACAGTGCAAAATGGATCAATGATTACATTTTTTGAAAAAATAACAATATTTTTCACATTTCTTTTATATGAAATTCTCCAAAAAAAAATGTAAAAATCAAAATTTAAAAAAAAATTTTTTTACATATTTTTGGTAAAAAAAATTGCAATAAGCGCAAAAGTTATTGCGTTTACTACGGGAAAGATTTGTCATTTTTATTTATTTATTTTTTTTAAACTAGTAATGGCGGCGATCTGCGATTCTTCTTCTTCTTCTTCTTCTTCTTCTTCTTTTTTTTTCTTTTTTTTTTTTTTTTTGTGGGACTGCGACATTGCGGCGGACAGATCGGACCCCTGAATGACATTTTTTACACTTTTGGGGGTACCAGTGACATTACTACAGTAATCAGCGCTATACATATGCACTGTTACTGTAAAAAATGACACTGGCAGGGAAGGGGTTAACTTTATTAGTGATCAAGGGGTTAAGTGTGTCCCTGGGGGCGTGATTCTAACTGTCAAGAGGCGTGGCTTGTGATGTAACCACAGAGACATATGATCCTATATAGCAGGATCGTGTGATCTCTGCAGTTACTTCAGTAAGAATGACAGACAGTTGTGTTTACATCAGCCGCCTGCCTTTCTCCCTCTCCTGCGGGAGATCGCGAGTGACCGGCGGGCATCGGAGCCGCCGGTCACTCGCGCAGGAACGCGCCTCTGGCGGCGCGCCCTTGCCCCCTAGAGGATCGTGGGTGAGCGACGTACCGGTACGCCGCTTTGCCCAGGAGCGCCAGACTGCCGCAGTATATGTACTTGCAGCGGTCGGCAAGTGGGTAAATGAGATGTACACAAATGGTCAATTGTAATGGGGTGGATATAGTAACAAATTTATTAAGTATAAAATACATCAACAAATGTGCATGTGCCAATACAGACATAATTACAGTACACGATAAAGGACATGATGGTTGGTATACATGCTTCCGCATAGCAGTAATAACATTCAATGCTGAAATAGATGCATCTTTCTAACTCAATTCGTTTCATCATGAGTCAATCGCTCACTCTTCAGGAGTAGATGCGTACAAGTATATCTAAAAAAATACATAATATCAGTTTTTAATTGTATGAAAAATAATGGGCAATAAAGAATGGAAATTAGTGGAGAGCCCTATGTAGGGAAAAACCATACTTACAAATTGACTGAGCCGGTGTGCAAGAGGACAAAGCAAACGTCTGGTGGTGACCAAGTAGTCTGACCCGGGAGCTGAAGGAGGCGGGCCGAACACTCCCAACAGGGGACACACGGGGGGGGGGGGGCAGGTGTAACTGATGTGTGAATGAAGGTAACTCTTGACAAACCATATCCCTCGCTGGAACATAATGTATAATGTGTCCAGTAGCACCTTGCTACTACTACTACTGTGATTCAGCCGGGTGAACCCTTCATTATTGGGTGTGATGTAACCACAGAGACATATGATCCTACATAGCAGGATCGTATGATCTCTGATGTTACATCAGGGAGAATGACAGACGGCTTTGTTTACATCAGCCGGCTTCCTTTCTCCCTCTCCAGCGGGAGATCGCGAGCGACCGGCAGACATCGGAGCTGCTGGTCACTCGCGCGGGGATGTGCGGGAACGAGCGGGGGCAGGAGCGCGCCTCCGGCAGCGCGCGCGCGCCCCCTAGAGGCTCCTGGGCGAGCAATGTAGCCCTACATCAAATTTGCCCTGGAGGGGATGACTTCCGCCGTATATAGTAGTGCTGCGGTTGGCAAGTGGTTAAAGAGGAAGTCAACCCGCTTACAAAAATGTGAAAAAAAAACCCTGT
>NC_138777.1:236215284-236570284 GCF_965119305.1 Pelophylax lessonae | reverse complement strand
AAGGATCTTAAATGTTTATTTGGTATAATTTTTCCTGAATACTACATAGTGTCACCAGGGAGGAGCGAAGGAGAATACTACATAGTGTCACCAGGGAGGAGTGAAGGAGAATACTACAGAGTGTCACCAGGGAGGAGTGAAGGAGAATACTACATAGTGTCACCAGGGAGGAGCGAAGGAGAATACTACATAGTGTCACCAGGGAGGAGTGAAGGAGAATACTACATAGTGTCACCAGGGAGGAGCGAAGGAGAACACTACATAGTGTCACCAGGGAGGAGTGATGGCTCTTTCTCTGTTTGGACTTCTGATGTCACATCTAAGATGGTGGATCCCAGTAGCTGTCTTTTTTTTTTTTTTTTTTTTTTTTTTTAGGCTTTTACAGGTAAACGTGCCTAAACTATATTAAATACAGAGATTATCTTATGGGAAGATTTGGTAATATGAATGGTCTGGCAACAGGGTTCTTGTAAATGCACCCACCCAATCATGTTCAAGGAAAATAAATTGCACACGATCGACTGATGGACTTCAGCAGAGGTTCACCTGATTTGCTAAGCTCTAGGGAAAATATCCTTGTAAACTGCAATTTCCCTTGCAAGGTGAAAAACCTAATTGCCCCTGGTAAATCATCCCCATGGCATCTATCCCTCCTTTCCCTTGATAAATCATCCCCATGGCATCTATCCCTCCTTTCCCTTGGTAAATCATCCCCATGGCATCTATCCCTCCTTTCCCTTGGTAAATCATCCCCATGGCATCTATCCCTCCTTTCCCTTGGTAAATCATCCCCATGGCATCTATCCCTCCTTTCCCTTGGTAAATTGTCCCCATGGCATCTATCCCTCCTTTCCCTTGGTAAATCATCCCCATGGCATCTATCCCTCCTTTCCCTTGGTAAATCATCCCCATGGCATCTATCCCTCCTTTCCCTTGGTAAATTGTCCCCATGGCATCTATCCCTCCTTTCCCTTGGTAAATTGTCCCCATGGCATCTATCCCTCCTTTCCCTTGGTAAATCATCCCCATGGCATCTATCCCTCCTTTCCCTTGGTAAATCGTCCCCATGGCATCTATCCCTCCTTTCCCTTGGTAAATTGTCCCCATGGCATCTATCCCTCCTTTCCCTTGGTAAATCATCCCCATGGCATCTATCCCTCCTTTCCCTTGGTAAATCATCCCCATGGCATCTATCCCTCCTTTCCCTTGGTAAATCATCCCCATGACATCTATCCCTCCTTTCCCTTGGTAAATCATCCCCATGGCATCTATCCCTCCTTTCCCTTGGTAAATCATCCCCATGGCATCTATCCCTCCTTTCCCTTGGTAAATCATCCCCATGACATCTATCCCTCCTTTCCCTTGGTAAATTGTCCCCATGGCATCTATCCCTCCTTTCCCTTGGTAAATTGTCCCCATGGCATCTATCCCTCCTTTCCCTTGGTAAATCATCCTCATGGCATCTATCCCTTCTTTCCCTTGGTAAATCATCCCCATGGCATCTATCCCTCCTTTCTTTTGCCTTCACAGCATTTGCATTTCACTTAAGCGCTTTAAAATCAGTTTTTGTCTTCTTTCTGCAGTGATCTGGACTGGTCAGTGTTTGAGCCGGAGGTTCTGGTCACCAGTTCCATCGATACTTACATTTACATCTGGGACATCAAGTAAGTTCACACCAGAAAAAGTAAACCTAAACCCGTGTGTATGGGGGTGGGGTATTAATGTCTGGTCTCACGTTGCTTGGCTATTCGCCTACTATTAAAGGGAAGCTGCAGTCAATCAGCACAGTTTAACCCCTTCACGCCAACATATGCGGCCTCGCTGGACTGGGCTTTTTTTTTGTGGGGCCGCATATATGTATATCTGACTTTGTGCTGGGAGCACGCCACACAGCGCACTCCCAGCACAGAGGCTGGGTCTCAGCGGGAGCCTTATGTCACATACAAATGATCTGGACCCAGAACTCCCGGTTTTGGGTCACCTGATTGCTGTGATATCTCTCTCTCTCTCTCTCTCTCTCTCTCTCTCTCTCTTTCTCTTTCTCTTTCTCTTTTTTTCTCTTTCTCTTTCTCTTTTTTTCTCTTTCTCTTTCTCTTTTTTTCTCTTTCTTTCTCTCGTTAAGTAAGGGTCGATGGTCCGGATCAGTATTGGGCAAGTTTTGGAATAACCACTTCCTGCCCGCATGACAACACAACTGCTGATCAGTTGACGTGTTTCAGCCTATGAGGCCTTAGTCATAACTAACTTAGTTATGAATTATGACTAAGGCCTCATAGGCTGAAACGCGTCAACTGATCTTATCAGCAGTTGTGCTCTTTGGTTCCTGAATAAAGATGAGGATTTTTTTAAGAGCAACTACTGGTGTGCGGATCATCTTTTTACATATGCACTCAGTTAAACGGCTGTGGATCGGGAGCCCGGGAGCTCTTTTATTGGTGAGCTGTATGGGTAGTAGCACTGCTGCTTCTGTTCGCATTTTGTAGCAAGGATATACAGCTAAATTTAAATTTTTTTTATTTTACTTTTTTGGACAAGTTTTCCTTTTGATAATAAAAAAAAAAAAAAAATCAGAAGATATCCATTATTATTTACCACTGAATGAAAGCCCAATTTGTCCTGGAAAAAAAATAAAAAACCTGTGTAATCCAGCTGGATGTACAACGTAGTTGTGATATTATGTACGGTTTTACTAACCCATGTCAAAGTTGCAAAATTGTGTTAACGTTTGTTTTACCCTTAGGCGTGAAGGGGTTAAACTCTTATGTATAAAGTAATCTTTCTGCCAAGACATTTGTAAATGCGCATAGTCATGTGATCTGCGCCAGGCTGATTTGCTATATGGTTACCAATACAGGGACTTTCTGCCTGACACCCTTCCTCTGAACAGGAAATCTCTCTCATGGGGACACAAACGACAATAAAATTGACAGAGATTCTAATCCCCCCTATACAACATTTGTTTTCATTTTGTCCCAGTTGATGGGATTTCCTCCTCTTTTCCTGTTCTCTTTAACACCCTTCAAATAGGAGTTGGGCCTGAGACTTTATGGGCTACTTGGTCTTTGTCTGCCATTGTTTTTTTAAATGTTTCTATGAGGTTTTCCTCCACTTGCTGTTCCATAGTGCCTTGAAAAAGTATTCACACCTCTTGAAATTTCCCACATTTTCTCATGTTACAACCAAAAAGTAAATGTGTTTTATTGGGATTTTATGTGATAGACCGACACAAAGTGGCCATAATTGTGAAGTGGAATGAAAATTGTATAAATGGTAATGGTTTAAAACTTTTTTTTTTTTACAAATATTTGAAAAGTGTGGCTGCATTTGTATTCACCCCCTTTTACTCTGAAACCCCTAACTAAAATCTAGTGGAACCAATTGCCTTCAGAAGTCACCTAATTATTAATAGAGCCCATCTGTGTGTCATTTAATCTCAGTATAAATACAGCTGTTCTGTGAAGCCCTCGGAGGTTTGTTAGAGAACCTTAGTGAACAAACAGCATCACGAAGGCCAAGGAACACACCAGACAGGTCAGAGATAAAGTTGTGGAGAAATGTAAAGCAGGGTTAGGTTATAAAAAAATATCTCAAGCTTTGACCATCTCACGGAGCGCTGTCCAATCTATCATGGGAAAATGGAAAGAGTATGGCACAACCTCAACCCTACCAAGACATGGCCGTCCACCTAAACTGACCGGCCAGGCCCCTACCAAGACATGGCCGTCCACCTAAACTGACCGGCCAGGCCCCTACCAAGACATGGCCGTCCACCTAAACTGACCGGCCGGGCAAGGAGAGCATTCATCAGAGGAGCAGCCAAGAGGCCCATGGGAACTCTGGAGGAGCTGCAGAGATCCACAGCTCAGGTGGGAGAATCTGTCCACAGGACAACTATTAGTCGTGCGCTCCACAAATCTGCCCTTTATGGAAGAGTGAGAAGAAGAAAGCCATTGGTGGAAGAAAGACATAAGAAGTCCCATTTGCAGTTTGTGAGAAGCCATGTGGGGGACACAGCAAACATGTGGGGGGAGGAGCTCTGCTCAGATGAGACCAAAATTAAACTTTTTGACCTAAAAACAAAACGCTATGTGTGGGGGAAAACTAACACTGCACATCACCCTGAACACACCATCCCCACTGTGAAACATGGTGGTGGCAGCATCATGTTGTAGGGATGCTTTTCTTCAGCAGGGACAGGGAAGCTGGTCAGAGTTGATGGGAAGATGGATAGAGCCAAATACAGGGCAATCTTAGAAGAAAACCTGTCTGCAAAAGACTTGAGACTGGGGCGGAGGTTCACCTTCCAACAGGACAACGACCCGAAACATCCAGCCAGAGCTACAATGGAATGGTTTACATCAAAGCCTATTCATGTGTTAGAATGGCCCAGTCACAGTCCAGACCTAAATCACATTGAGAATCTGTGGCAACACTTGAAAATTGCTGTTCACAGACGCTCTCCATCCAATCTGACAGAGATGAGATATTCTGCAAAGAAGAATGGGCAGAAATGTCCTCTCTAGATGTGCAAAGCTGGTAGAGACATCCCCAAAAAGACTTACAGCTGTAATTGCAGGGAAAGGCGGTTCTACAAAGTATTGACTCCGGGGGGTGAATACAAATGCAGCCACACTTTTCACAGATTTATTTGTATCATTTATCATTTTCCTTCCACTTCACAATTATGGACACTTTGTGTCGGTCTATCGCATAAAATCCCAATAAAATACATTCACGTTTTTGGTTGGAACATGACAAAATGTGAGAAATTTCAAGGGGTGTGAATACTTTTTCAGGGCACTGTATGTTCACTTGACTCATTCTCTGCCCAGCATGCCCAAATTTTACAGAACTTCTCATGTATTCCGTAAAAACGGAGCCAGATTTCATCAATTCCTGATTGTGTTTTGTTTCCTTCTCAGGGATACGAGGAAACCAACTGTGTCCTTGTCTGCTGTAGGTGAGTGTCCCTTCGTTTTGTGACTGTTGGGAGGTCACAAGGTCATCATGACCCATAGGATATATGCTCTCACCTTTTCTAATGTAATTACACTTCCACTGGGCCTGACAGATCCTGGAACCCAAGAAGACATTTATCCTAAATTGCACAAGCTGTCTTTTTTTGAAAGCGTTTAACTGGACTTAAATGAGAACTGAAGTAAAAATAAAGTTCGGGTTTGCTATATTATAGGGAACATTTAGAATATTATTTATGCCTCAGGAGTACCCATAAAATTGTACTTTTTATATTTTGAATTCCTCCTTTTGCATTGCACTTCTTGGTATGTGAGTGTGCAAATAGCCGTATATCTGCAGTATGAGATCTAAGGCATTGCTTAAGATTGAAGAGGAGGTAAAGTCTGGGCAAAACAATAAATAAAATTCAGCAGCTACAAACACTGTAGCTTCTGACTTTTAACCACCTCCTTCCCAAGCCTATTCTGACACATCGGTCCTACGTGTAAAAAAAATTACTTTTCTTTGCTAGAAAATTACTAGAAAATTGCTAGAAAATTACTTAGAACCCCCAAACATTATGTATGTAATATATATATATATATATATATAAGTGGTTGTAAAATCCTAGAATCCACTTTATTACTGTTTTATATCATGTCCAGTGTGTTTCTGTAATGGAATTGCATGAAATACCTTCGGTACAGCCGCTCGGCGCTCAGCTGATCTTCCGCTCTGCTCTTTCTCTTCTCCCAGCTGTCAGTGGGAGATCTCAGCCCCTCCCCTCTGCAGTGTTCAGAGCGGGTCACGGCGCTGAGTATTATATTATAGTGTGAAATACCTTCGGTACAGCCGCTCGGCGCTCAGCTGATCTCCCGCTCTGCTCTCTTTCTCTTCTTCTCTTCTCCCAGCTGTCAGCGGGGGATCTCAGCTCCTCCCCTCTGCAGTGTTCAGAGCGGGTCACGGCGCAGAGTATTATAATAGTGGGAAATACCTTCGGTACAGCTGCACGGTGCTCAGCTGATCTCCTGCTCTGCTCTCTTCTCCCAGCTGTTAGCGGGAGATCTCAGCCCCTCCCCTCTGCAGTGTTCAGAGCGGGTCACAGAAGCACGGAGTATTATATTATAATAGTGCGAAATACCTTCGGTACAGCCGCTCGGCGCTCAGCTGATCCCACGCTCTGCTCTCCTACTCTTCTCATAGCTGTCAGCGGGGGATCTCAGCCCCTCCCCTCTACAGTGTTCAGAGCTGGTCACGGAAGCACCGAGTATTATAATTGTGTGAAATACCTTCAGGACAGCGCTGCTTGGTGCTCAGCTGATTTCCTACTGCTTTTTCTTTTTTTCTCCCCCGCTGACAACTGGGGGTCATGGAAGCGCCGAGCAGCGCTGTACCGAAGGTATTTTACACTATTATAATACTCTGCGCTTCTGTGACCCACTCTGAACACTGCAGAGGGGAGGGGGTTGAGATCCCCTACTGAGAGCTATGAGAAGAGGAGAGCAGAGCGGGAGATCAGCTGAGCGCCGAGCTGCGCTCTACCCAAAGTATTTCACACAATTAGATTACAGGAAAAAAAACACTGAAAAATATATAAAACCGTAATAGAGTGGATTCTAGGACTTTACAGACACTAAACTGGGGCTTATTTTCAGGGTAGGGCTTATATTGCAGCCCTCCCCGAAAATTAACAGTAGGTCTTATTTTCGGGGAAACACGGTACCGGTCAAATCTAGGTACCCGCCCCCTCCAAAAAAATGACATGCCAAATGTGTCATGTCAGGGGGTCAGGAGTCTGGGTGGAACTCGGCTTTAATAGTGGAGTGGAATAAGAAAAGGTTTTGGACTTTGGATCCACCATATAAAGCCACAAAGCCTCTTCTAACCTCAATGCATCTTCTATGTAGCTTTTATCTGTAGGAAAATAGATTGCTGCAGATATTTATTGTATATGTGTGGGACATGAAGATAATTTGTTTGTCTCATACAGCCGGTGCCTCCCAGGTGAAGTGGAATAAAAAGAATGGGAATTGCCTGGCCACAAGCCATGATGGAGATGTGAGGATCTGGGATCGCAGGGTAAGTGGCATTGCTGGCACAATCTCTGAGTGCACTTTGGTTGTCAAAGTGTTGTTTTTTGTACAGTAAGAAAATGGTTTGCTACTGTCCTTATTAGCAGATATTTACCTTTCCTTCACCCCCTCCACACATGAAAGCTTTGTTTGCAGAATTGTTTAATTTAAAGTGTTTGTTACCCCAGTATTTCATATTCCTGATAGGTGGCTGCTGTACCATTTGAGGTTTAATAAATTGTTTTCTTTTTGCAGAGACCGAGCACTGCTGTAGAGTACATTGCTGCCCACTTATATAAAATCCATGGATTGGACTGGCATCCTGATAATGAGCACATCCTGGCCACTTCCAGCCAGGACAATTCTGTCAAGGTAATTTCCCAGGGGGGGGGGGGGTAACATTTCTCTACTCAATGAAGATCACTCATGAGTGATTAGTAAATGGATACATGTGGATTGGTAGAAGTGTGACTAAAGGCTGTGCGAAAGAAATTCAGCAGATTCCTCCAGCCATGCTAAACGGAGCGCATGGGCAAATCTCCCCCTGCTGGTCATTGTATTTTGACAGCTGCCACCAGGCTTACCTATAGGTACAAATTATGCCTTCGGGTTTACTTCCTCTTTAACCCAGGACAAAAATGTGATATATTGCAGCTTTACCAGTCCTTCGATTTAATGGCTGCATTAGTTCTCTGCAGACATTTTTTTTTTCTGCTAGTAACACACATCTTGTCTTTATGACAATGCTCGCTCACTGTACTTCTCTATAGAAGGCTCAGTAAATAGCTGTTGATCCTGCCAGTCTTCTTGCATAAGAAGCCCTCCCTGTTTGACCACACTGACACAAATCTGTCAGGAACAGTTTGCATCCCTGCTTTCTCCATGTTACAGTTAGACGCCATGCTGCCATACAGCATGCCTGTATTCTCCTAGTCGCAGGCTGGCACACTCCCATCCACCCCTGTCCTGCTTGATTCAAAACAGCAATCAACCCTTTTCATCATGAAGCAAAGGATCAGTCAATGCAACTGCGAACCTGCAAGCCGGAGGAAGAATGTGAATAGTGACTGTGCGGTCACATGACTGCTAAATAGAACACTTTTTTTTTGTCCTTTAGAAAATGATATGTGAATATCATTGCATGATTTCATTGTGTGACTTCACATGGAGGAAGCTGGGAACACAATGCATGGCAGGAGAGGAGAACGGAGAGCATTAGATAGAGAAGACCGGTTCTTTGTTGGTGTGGCTCCTAGTCTGACACAGACCCCTCTTCCTGTCCTTAACCACTTCGATACTGTGCGATTTCTGCCACTCCGCTCCTACATGTAAAAATCATCATTTTTTTTTTTGCTAGAAAATTACTCGCAACCCCCAAACATATTATATATACTATATATATATATATATATATATATATATATATATATATATATATATATATATATAATTTTAGCTGAGACCCTAGGGAATTTTTTTGGAAGAAAAAACAGTTTAGTGGGTTTTTTTTAATTTTTTTTTATTTTAATTCATAAAAGTTAGCCCAATTTTTTTGTATAATGTGAAAGATGATGTTACACTGAGTAAATAGATACCTAACTCGCGCAATGACGCCAAACTTCGGTACTTAAAAATCTCTATAGGCGATGCTTTAAAAATTTTTACAGGTTACCAGTTTAGAGTTATAGGGGAGGTCTTCGGCTAGAATTGTTGCTCTCACTCTAACGTTCGCAGCGATACCCCACATGTATGGATTGACCGTCATTTACATGTGTGGCCGCGACTAATGCATGCGTTCGCTTTTGTGTGTGATCACTTTAAATTTTTTGTTTATTGTTTGTTATTTTTACACTTTCCCTTTTTAATTTTTTTTTTTTGGGATCATTTTTATTCCTATTACAAGGAATGTAAACATCCCCTGTAATAGGAATAGTGAATGACAGGTCGTCTTTATAGGGGAGACCTGGGGTCAATGAGACCTCAGATCTCTCCTACAGGCTAGAAAGCCTGAAATAAAAAAAAAAATAAAAAATATCCCCCCTCAAAGCCAAGGACATCATATGACGTCCATCTTAGGGGAAGTGGTTAAAAGAGAAGTTCGTCTTTTTTCCTCCAAGAATTATACTTGGCTAGGTGGATGCAGCATCACTCTCCGATGCTGCATCTGTCCCCTGCCGGCTCTAAGACTGAGAACCCAGCAATCAAAGACCACTGATCGCTCTGTGACCAAAGAGCTGGTAACTGTCAGTCACCGGCTCTTTCCTCTCCCCCCCCCCCCCCCTGTGCTCACTGGAGTTCTGGGCTGAGCAGGGGGGGCGGGAGCAGCCAGCTTAGGCTCCCAGCGGCTCACTGAGCTGTGTAACGGTTCAGGCATGTGGGCGGATCCCAGGCATGTGGGCAGATCCCGACTTTATTGTTGCGATCCTGCCCCAGCCTGGACCGGCTCTGACGTCAGATGACAGCAGGCTTCTGCCCGCTGTCTGCTGAAAACAGGTCACAGGAGTGCCAAAGGAACTGCACACCAAATGAGCTTTCCTCGTACTTCTCCTTTAACTCTGCTCCTAGTAATGCCCCTTACAACCCATGTGTATACATTTTCTTGGTTGCCTTTTCCAATGCAAATTTGAATAGGATTAGGTGCTTTAAGGACACGCAACACTATTCTTTTCTCAGACACTTTGATGCTGACACAGTATTTTTTTTTTTTTTTTTTTCAGTTTTGGGATTGGCGGCAGCCCCGGAAATGTTTCAGTGTCCTGCCTTGTCAAGTGCCTGTGTGGAAGGCTCGCTACACGGTAAGATAAAACATTGGGGGTTAATAAGGTGGAAGATATTTCACAGTAGGCCTGAGCTACAGTGCCTTGAAAAAGTATTCACACCCCTTGAAATTTTCCACATTTTGTCATGTTACAACCAAAAACGTGAATGTATTTTATTGGGATTTTATGTGATGGACCGACACAAAGTGGCCATAATTGTGAAATGGAAGGAAAATTATAAATGATACAAATAAATCTGTGAAAAGTGTGGCTGCATTTGTATTCACCCCCCGGAGTCAATACTTTGTAGAAGCGCCTTTCCCTGCAATTACAGCTGCAAGTCTTTTTGGGGATGTCTCTACCAGCTTTGCACATCTAGAGAGGACATTTCTGCCCATTCTTCTGAGTAAAATATCTCATCTCTGTCGGATTGGACGGAGAGCCTCTGTGACCAGCAATTTTCAAGTCTTGCCACAGATTCTCAATGTGATTTGGGTCTGGACTGTGACTGTGCCATTCTAACACATGAATATGCTTTGATGATGAGGAAAATTAAGAAGACCTAGGGCAAGGGTGTCAAACTCAGTTTCATCGTGGGCCACATCAGTATTATGGTTGCCTGCAAAGGGCCGGGTATATCTGTAAGACTAGATGTCCAGAGCACTCCCCACGTCCGATGTCAAGAGCCCCCCCACCCTCCTTTTAAATTATAGTTCACCCCTCTTACCTTGTGCTTCTGCCGGGGAGAAGATGGGGAAGGGGCTGGGAAGCAGAAAGTGCAGAGTCTGGAAGAGGACCAGAGGAGGGCTGCAGTCAACTGCCAGAATCTGCTGAATGTCAAGACCAGGAGATGCGGAGACAAAGGGGTGCTGTAGCTGTACACTAAGAAGTAGGATCTGTAGAAAGTTCTGTCCTCCTTTCAGCTGCCGACTCCTGAGATGGGGAGGAGGGTGGCAGAGACCAGTGCCTCCGCGGCTGCACAGAGAAGTGCAGGATCTGGTGGAGGAGTTCTGTCATCCTCTCTGCTGCCAACTGCTGAGACAACATGGGGCGAAACTAGGGGGGTGCTGTGGCAGAGGTGTGAGGGCCACATGAAATGGCCTAGCGGGCCGCTTTCAGCCCCCGGGCCTTGTGTTTGACACCTGTGACCTAGAGGAAAAAAACAACGTAAAAAAAGTCAAAAATAAAAGATAAGAAAATAAATCACTGGTATGAAACCAACTTGGATAGCGCTAATGCCAGACATTGGTTCTTGGGATACCAAACACTGTTGTGGGGTTTCCTAGTCCAATGAAAATAAAAAAAGGGAGGACATGGATCGCCCAGAGCGGGAAGAGTCTCCTGAGAAAACGTTTTTTTTAAAGGTAAAGATAAATTTGGATGTTTTATAGCAGAAAGTAACAAATATTGTTTTTTTTCCTCAAAATTGTCGGCCTTTTTTTTTTATAGTGCAAAAAATAAAAACCGCACAGGTGATCAAATACCACCAAAGGAAAGCTCTTTGTTAGAAAAAAAGGACATCAATTTTATTTGGGTACAACGGTGCACAACCGCGCAATTGTCAGTAACAGTTACAGTAACGCAATGCTATACAGTAATCCCCCGCTACATCGCGGTTCAGTTTTTGCGGTCCCGGTAATTCACGGTTTTTTTAGTAATGTTATTTTACTATATAAATCATTAAAAATGAAAGATTTTTGTGTTTTTCATAGCTCTTGCTCTGTCTCTAAGTATCTTTTATGTGTTTAAATGAGTTTCTATTGTTTTAAAAGTGTGTTTAAAGACCTTAAAATGCTTCTACACGTACAGTGACAGTAAAAAAATCATGCCTACAATGCATTTTAATAGGGTTTTTCTATTTCGCGGAATTTCACTTTTCGCGGCTGGGTCCGGAACGTAACCCCCGCAATGGAGGGGGGTTTACTGTATTGCAAAAAATGGCCTGGTCGTGTTGAAGATCAAACATAAGCCATGATGGCGGCTTCTTTGGCTAAAAATGGTATCGGGGTTTAGTTTTGCTTTAATTATTCATGACACACAGACCAGGAAGAAGTATTTCGTTTAGGAATTTCGGAGAGAACCATTTTCTTTATTGATTTGAGAATACTGCTGATCTATGCAATTTTGTCTCTTGATAAATTTAACTTTTGGTTTCAGCCCTTCAGCAATGGCCTTGTGACGGTTATGGTCCCCCAACTGCGGAGGGAGAACAGTCTTCTACTCTGGAACGTCTATGACCTTCACTCTCCAGTTCACATCTTTGTGGGACATGACGATGTGGTCCTTGAGTTCCACTGGAGAAAGCAGAAAGAAGGTTGGTCTATCCAGGACACTGGTGTCCCCAACACCCACTAAACCTTATCAGGCCTCCTCTAATATATAACCTGCTGAACCACCTCATAGAGAGCAGCGGGTGAAGAGGAGACACAGACCTGTCATCCGCCTGCTCAGCGGGGATCAATGGCGAGATCCCCTGCTGAGCAGGCAGCTTCGCTTGGACGTATTCAGCCCTGTGTAAAAGGGGCCTTTATCTTGCTGTTGCTTAGATTTTGGTGCCGTGGATGGCCTTATCTGTGACTAGCCACTTCTACCACCCCATAGAGAGCAGCGGGTGCAGAGCGGACACGGACCTGTCATCCTCCTGATCAGTGATGAGGATCCCCCTCTGAGCAGGCAGATTTGCAGTAGGGGTAGACGTTGATGTTTTTTTCAGGGCCGATACCGATGTTTTGGTCACAACGTATCGGTATCGGATGATATGGGCCGATATTTTGTACATTTTTAAAGTTTTGAAAAATAGACTATTTTTGACACATATTTGGTACTGAACATGTTAATTTTTGTTTAATGCCTAATGGCTTGCTGTTACCCTGTGGTGGCTGGCTGACTGGCACCCTGTGGTGGGTGGTTGGATGGCTGTCACCCTGTGGTGGGTGGCTGGCTGGTACAGGGTCTGTGGGTGGCTGGCTTTCTGGCACCCTGTGGTGGGTGGCTGGCTGTCTGGCACCCTGTGGTGGGTGGCTGGCTGGCACAGGGGCTGTGGGTGGCTGGCTCGCTGGTACAGTGCCTGTGACTGGCTGGCTGGTACAGGTCCTGTGGATGTGGGTGGCTGGCACCGGACTGCTGTGGGTGGGTGTATGGCTGCGATACACTCCCGCGAGACTTGTTCTGACTCCAGACGAGGCTGTCCAAGGCAAGGCAGGCGGCCTAAGAAGGCAGAATGACGTCATAAAAATATCAGCAATATCGGCCAGTTCCGGGGCTGATACCGATATATCGGGGAAAGTGCATATCGGCCTTGCCGATAATTGGTCTATCCCTAATTTGCAGGCCCCATGTGAAAGGGGCCTTTCTCTTGCTGTTGCTTAGATTTGATGCTGTTGATGGCCCTATCAGTAATTGGACACTTCTAACGCCACCCGCAGCCCTTTAGATTGACCGTACATTGCTGTATTTGTAGAAGCTTAAGGAAATTATGTAAAAGTTCTGTTCAGTTCCCCCTAGAATACTGGTATTTATTATATTTGTGTTCTTAAAAGTAACCTAGCATGTATGTAGTTTCTGCAGCTTTGCCTAGTGCAGTCAATTTTTCTCCTCTTTCCTTCAGGACAGAAGGACTATCAGCTGGTGACCTGGTCCCGGGACCAGACACTACGTATGTGGAGGGTGGATGCCCAGCTTCAGCGGGTAAGATCAGCTAGCTGCAGCTGAGAGTCTAAATCTTTACCTGCCTATTCTTAGTATTTGTTATAAGCAAATGACTGCACTTGCAGCACATTTCAAAATTATAAATCCAACAATACAACTTTCAGCTTCTTTTTTTTCGCTGCTCCTGCTGTCACTGAGAGGTGTCCAGATTATGGTTGTACTTAAAGCGGAGTTCCACCCTCAGAAAGTTTTTTTTAATAAAAATCCCCCCGGGACAGTCAGGGTTAGTACATTCCACAATGGATAGCCTCTGATCTGTCCCGGGTTGCACTTACATTTTAGAAGAAATACTTACCTTGAAAATGTATTCTCCAGCGCTGCCATCTCAGGTGTGGGCATCTTGAAGCCAGCGCGATCCTCTTCTAAGTCCTCTTCGGTCCCACGATGCACTGCGCTGGCCCCGCCATCACTTCCAGTGCCGCAGCGTCATCCCTGCACAGCTGGGCATGCCCAGAAGCTGTTTAGCAGGGAATGACGCGCCTGCACCGGAAGTGACGTCGGGGCCGGTGCAGGCGCATTGATTCCTGGGAGCGATGACGTTCAGCTCCCAGGAATCATTGCAAGCCAGGAAGTGACGAATCGCCGTGGCCGCCGAGGGGAGGAAGAGGAAGTAAGGTGAGTATATTTTCTTCTAAACAAGGTAAGTAAAAAAAAAAAAAAAAAATTGCGATTATCCATTTGTTTTTCAGGTGACCCGGAGCGAGAAGATGGACTTTAGATTTAAGAGTGGAACTCCACTTTAAAGTGATTGTAAAGGCAGAAGGTGCATTCTATACATTAAGATAAAAAGCCTTCTTAGTTCAATTGGCTCCCCTCTCATGCACTCATGTAATTAAGCAAAAGCCATCATTGCACAATATCCCATCTATTATATTTAAACTAATAATACAATTTTACACTCAGATTTAAAAGTGCCCTCAGGTCGGCACTGAGTGCCAGGTCACATTTGTGCGATCACAGAGATCGCATGTAATTCGGAGCACACTGCTCCTAAAATTACATGCGATCTCTGTGCGGTGCAAAATCAGCCATACACTTTGTATGGCTGAATTTGCACCGCAATCCCCCCCAACTCGCACAGGACCCTTTTTTTGGTCTGCAGCAGAATCGGATCGCATAGTGGTTCACACTGTTGCGATCCGATTCTGTGCAAACTTGCAGACCGCACTGCAATATGCGATCTGATTTGGTGGTGTCGTTAACTTTTAATTGACACCCCCAGCATATCGCATATGGCAGTGTGAACTGCCATGGGTGCGGATGCGTTGCGGGAACACGCTGTATATTCGCAGCGTTCCCGCATCGCACAAATGTGAACCGGCACTAAGTTTGTCCAGCTATCCACATATGCCTGTGTAACCGCCGCTCCGTTTGATGGAGCTGGCGTGCGTGTCAAGCCTCAATTTCGATGCGGGTCAAGAATCGGAAGTAGCGTGACCTTACTCCACTAGCCCTCAACGCATTTCACAATCACTTGTGTGATTAGGAATCTTTCTGATGATGCATGGCGAGTGTGAAACGCGTTGAGGCTAGTGGAGTAAGGTCACGCTACTTCTGGTCCCCGACCTGCAATTGAGGCTGGACACGCACGCTGGCTCCATTGAACGGAGCTGCGGTTACACAGGCATATGTGGATAGCTGGACAGACTTAGTGCCGATCTGAGGGCACTTTTAAATGTGAGTGTAAAATTTTATCTTTAGTTTAAATAAAGTAGAAAGGGAATTGTGCAATGATGGCTTTTGTTTAATTACATGAGTGCATGAGAGGGGAGCCAATTGAACTAAATAAGAAACAAGGGGTGTGATCTGCATCAACCATCTGAGTAGTGTGCCTCCATCCCGAAAATTTGATACAGAGAAAACTTGCCCAGGGACTTTAAATGAGGCTACACACTCACACAAGATATTGAGGTATACCATATAGTTCAAATGTTTTATTTGACAAACATACGAGTGATGAGTACATACAGTAAAAACATATTGGACTGATCAGTAGTATCAATTACAACAAATACAAATGCAGTATAAAAAATATGAGATGACAGCATGGACCTGCTTTGTATGCGTATATAAAAATGTATGAACATGATAGATTGTAGCGACCTTGTACTGTACTGACCTGCATTGTATGCGTATATAAAAATGTATGAACATGATAGATTGTAGCGACCTTGTACTGTACTGACTCGTTTTGCGAAAATGATTTGCTTCCTCAGGAGTGGGTTTCTATCATGTATCTACAAAGTAAAATAGTATTATGAATGATATACATATGTATGTATGAGATATTAATTAAAAAACGGAGCAGTCATAAAGACTCCATACTCAACAGTCTCAACATGAAAGCATTGAAAAGGCTGGTCTTGTGTGAGTGTGTAGCCTCATTTAAAGCTGAGTTCCGGCCACAAAATCGACATAATCGATTTTGGGCCATCCGCTTGCTCAGTGTCACCTGAAAAAGAAATGGATAGTTACGATTTTTTTTTTTTGTTTGTTGAAGAAAAATATACTCACCTTTCTTTCTCTTCCTCCCTCTGTGGCCGCGGCCCGCGCCGTCACTTCCTCTTTGCGTTGATTCCTGGGAGCTGAACGTCATCGCTCCCAGGAGTCAATGCGCCTGCACCGGCCCCGCTCATCACTTCCGTTGCAGGCGCCTCATTCCCTGCTAAACAGCTTCTGGCCATGCCCAGAAGCTGTGGAGGGATGACGCGCCCGCACCGGAAGTGACGAGCGGGGCCGGTGCATTCTGGGAGAAGAGGACACCGAAGAGGACGCAGAAGAGGATGCGCTGGCTTCAGCTTCCCACACCTGAGATGGCAGCGCTGGATAAGAAATTTTCAAGGTAAGTATTTCTTCTAAAAGGTAAGTGTGACCCGGGACAGTTCAGAGGCTATCCATTGTGGAATGTACTAGCCCTGACTGTCCCGGGGGTATTTTTAGCTAAATTTCACCCCCCGTGGCCGGAACTCCACTTTAAAGTCCATGGGCAAGTTTTCTCTGTTTGTGTCAAATTTTCGGGATGGAGGCACACACTACTCAGATGGTTGATCCAGATCACGTTTTTTATACTACATTTGTATTTGTTGTAATTGATACTACTGATCAGTCCAATATGTTTTTACTGTATGTACTCATTACTCGTATGTTTGTCAAGTAAAACATTTGAACTATATGGTATACCTCAATATCTTGTGTGAGTGTGTAGCCTCATTTAAAGCCCCTGGGCAAGTTTTCTCTGTTTGTAACAAAAGAAATCAGTGGATAGACTTGGGATCGCTATATCACACCGGAACTGTGTCAGTGGGAGGTCGTGGCATATACAGTATCTGGGAGACGTTTAGATTGATCAGGCACGTATTGTACTGCCATCTGGTGAGTGTGAAGTTTGGAAGGTGGTGGATAATAGCACGCATTGGATGGGTGTTTCAGCAGCTTTACACATTTGGCACCGAATGGCTTAATGGACATTTTTTTTTTTTTAATAATTTGTTAGAGATATGCAATAAAAAGACAACACAGGGATCACAAACAGTACAATATAACTTCTGTCATGAATTGTGGTTACAAAACACAGAATGTTAGATGTGGCAGTCATAAACAATGTTATTATGCAATTCCCATGTAATGGGTAAATAAAAACGTATTGTAATCCCAGAAATATAATGTGAGGAGAGTGAACACCTAAGACCTATGACCATAGTACCAAGGGTGTGGTGAAAGTCCCGCTGGGATCTATCTTTTGGCCCAGCAAGGACCCCCCTTGCCACCCTTTATGCAAAATGAAGATCCAACAAACAAGCTCACTTTCTAGACGATAGACATACCCAATGGACTTTTTTTTTTTATATTTATTTTTTAGTTTAATATACACAAATATTTTTATTTTCTCACGATTTGTTGGGTAACGTTGTTAGAACACATAATTTTTATTTGTGGATGTTGATTTTGGTAATCATTATTCACAGATATTGGTTCGTGTAGCTACTATAAAATTCTGTTCCTTTTGTACACACTCCTATAAGGAGTCATTTTAGTTGCAGCAAACCACACATTGGCTATCCACTATAGGTTCAGCCTGCGACACACACACACACACACACACACACACACACACACACACACACACACACACACACACACACACACACACACACACACACACACACGTTCCACTTAAGTCACTGATCTGTTTTCCTTTGTAGCTGTGTGCTAATGATGAGATGATGGATCTAGTGGAAGGGCTGATGGATGGAATGTCTATAATGCCAGATCAAACGTCTATGCAGCCTCCGGAACAGATCTCTGTCCCCTCAGAAGAAGAAGGTAAGTAATTACTCCTCGCTAAGATGCAGATTTTCCTCTAGTGGTATGTGTACTGTTAGGTGTACTTCTCCCAGCATCGGGGGGTGGGGGAGGGGGTACTACTGCGTGTTAAAGGAAAAGTTCACCTCTTTAAAAAATAAAAATTCAAATTTTTGCAGGTAAAAAAAAATGTTCATTTACAGTTTTTTTTTTTTTTTTTTTGTTAGGAACCTGTAAAGCATTACACATTCGGGTGCAATGTCAGGCTCCTGCAGATGCAATTGCAGTATATATACCATAGTTCGTTTGCACAAACCAATCAATATACGCTTGTTGAGTTTTTTTTTTTTTTTGTTACCAAAAAGGTAGCAGAATACATATTGACCTAAATGTATGAAGAAATTATATATATATATATATATATATATATATATATATATATATATATATAACTTTTTTTTTTTTTTTTATTAGTATTGTATATGTTTTATAGTAGAAAGTAAAG
Organism: Pelophylax lessonae; assembly: GCF_965119305.1. Classification (NCBI taxonomy): domain Eukaryota; kingdom Metazoa; phylum Chordata; class Amphibia; order Anura; family Ranidae; genus Pelophylax; species Pelophylax lessonae. Next base: position 236,551,982 of record NC_138777.1, on the reverse strand, counting down.
TTTGTTTTTTATTTATTTATTTATTTTTTTTTCAAAATTGTCAGTCTTTTTTTGTTTATAGCACAAAAAATAAAAGAATGTAATGATCGAATACCACCAAAAGAAGACTCTATTTGTGGGAAAAAAAGGACATTAATTTTATTTGGGTACAGTGTTGCACGACCGCGCAATTGTCCGTTAAAATAACGCAGTGCCATATCTCAAAAAATGTGCTGATCATGAAGGGGGGTAAATTTTCCAGAGGGCAGGTGGTTAAAGGATAAGTTCACCTTTTTGTTGTTACATGTTCCGCCCATATTTAGGGTGTAATGTGTAACATGCTTCACATCAGACAATGAGTTTATGACAATAATGCACAGATTAGTGATGTTTAGTAAGGATGTTACAAACATTTGCCCAGACTGTAACAATACAATATGTACATAGAATCTTAGAATGTGTCAGAGTATCTCATCTGAAGAGTAACCTGGGTACATGATGAGGCCTGTCTCATTTTACACAATCATTGCTTTGTTTGTACAGTAGCTTTTTCTGAAGATTCACCATCAATGCCGGTAACTGTGGGTGATCCCGAGCAATCCAGCCTCCCCCAGACACTTCAGCAGGAATTTTCCCTGATCAATGTACATATTCGCAACGTCAACATTGAGGTAAGTGGAGCCGCCAGGACGGTGTCCCTGGAGATCCAAATGCTCAGTTTTTATTTTGTATGTTTCCTCTATTCTTCCCTTCCAGCGTATTTTTTTATTTGGCTCTCAATGGAGAAGTATGGATAAATCTCTTTTGGTCCTACTTCTCCTGTGGGCCGCAGGAGCGCACTTAGTTCTGCACACCAGTGACCCAGATTCAGCCAACAGCGGACTGAAGTCTGATGTCCAGGCCTTCCAGAGATCCCGAAATTCATATTCACACAATTCTGGATAGATCGGTGCTAGTTCTGGATAATGTCAAGTTTTTAATTGAACTTAGTGTCCTATGGAATTTTACGGCACCATAAGAAGATAAATCCACAGGTCTTTAGGCAGCCATCGGCAGGTGGGGGGAAAGAGTGTTCCATGAGTACATAAGCCTGAAATTAGGGGGTAAAAGGTCCCTCTGTGGCATCCTGGGCAGTGTTGTTCCTGTGCTTCCAGCAGATCTGACAGACATTCATGCCTGACTGGCAGCCGGCTCAGCCTTTCAGTGGGTGTCTGAGCCGGCCACTTCCACCCTCTTCACAGCGTGGCGCTCCAAAAAGGGTTGGAGAGCAGAGCACACAGCGGTGACTGACAGCCAGTCAGCGGACCCGAGAACTGAGCGATCAGCAGTCTTTGATCGCTCAGTACTCACTGTTCAGCCGCCGGGGGCAGCTGCAGCTCAGATAGGGTACTGCAGCCATCTAGGTGAGTATGTGGGTCTTTTTTTTTTTTTTTTGCTTATGCTAACAGTTTAAGTACCTGAATCTGACTTGACCTCACCCTCTTGTAGTCTCTGTACAGCTCAGCTTAGACTGGGAGAAGCAGAATAAGGAGCCAGTCATCTGTTCTGCGGTAAAAACATGCGGATAGGTTCAGAGACAGGGAGATGAGCTTATCAGGTTTGTGCTTTTCCTGTCCAGTCATAGGATGGGGAAAGCACAGGACCTGTAAAAATGTATTTGTCATACACCACGGGACACAGATCATCTTCATACCCATGACAATAGGGTTATGCTGCCCTCTTCAGGTATATTGGCATATGCAAAAAGGACCAGATACCCCCCCACCCCATGCATAACCCCTCCCATCTAGGCTTAATTTTTTTGCCTGTGTCTTAGGTGATAGTCATGTCTGCAATCTCTGCACAAAAATAGCTTCTTAACAGTTCCACCTGGGATTAGGAGACTGGCTTTGTCTGGATCCATAAGCCTATTTCGATTAACCTCTTTCTGGGACTTTTTCATGGCAACCAAGATAATTAGGTAGCATATCTTATATAAAAATACAAGTTTTATTCTTCAAACATTAAAAATAAACCTCCCATGAGGCTCAAAGCTTTCCATAAAAAACATCCAGGACAGAGTTTGGCATTAATGGTATACTCAGCGGTGATGCCCAATACCATAAGTGACTGTATATTCCCAATGGTTCAATAACCGTTTTTTGGGTGGGGGGGGGGGAATCCGGCGCTATTTCGAAAATCAACGGATTATCTTCATCAGGGATATTTGTCACCACCCTGTAATGTAAAGAAAGCTGCCAATAATTTGCTTTCCACATTTATATATCCTATTACATCATTTCAAAATCGTACTTGTATATATTGAAAGTTCTGCTTACATATGTCAAACATATGTAATCTCCATACCATGCTGAGATGTCCTCCTCCCAACGGGGCATTAATAAAGTCATCCAACAGGACCACACGTCTCTAGTCCAGGGGTCCTCAAACTACGGCCCTCCAGCTGTTGCGGAACTACACATCCAATGATGCATTGTAAAAATCTGACATTCACAGACATGACTTGGCATGATGGGAATTGTAGTTCCTGAACAACTGGTCGGCCATAGTTTGAAGACCCCTGCTCTAGTTCATGCATATGTATCTCCAGGTCCTCCTTCTCGGGTCCCTCTTCTGTGCTCTTGGCCCCTCCCTTCTGTTGATTGCCCCCACAGCAAACAGCTTGCTATGGGAGCACCCGAGCCGACATTCAGACATGAATGCGCAACCTGACCCTGCACCCCTCTATCTCCTGATTGACTAGCTGACTTTGATTGACAGCAGCTGGAGCCAATGGCACCGCACTGCTGTCTCAGCCAATTGAGGAGGGGAGTCCCCAGGCAGCTGAGAAACTTCTGCAACATTGCTGGATAAAGATGGGCTCAGGTAAGTATTGGGGGGGCTTTCAGAATTTGTAGAATTCATTAGGATAAATTAACCTTCTGCCTTAACTTTACATACCTTTAACGTTGTATTGACACACACAGAAAATCGCAGTATTGACACACAGAAAATCGCAAAATTCACCTATCCTTTGATCTCAAAGTGCCATGCCTAAAAATAAAAAAAACCCATAGATAATTGGCATAAAAAATGTCCAGTAAGTTCCTAATCCCTTTATTGTTCAGGAATTGGCCAATGTTTAGTGATAATGTTCCCAGAATATGTAAATCTCTTATTACCATTTTATTTCTGCAGATGGATGCCACAAATCGATCCTGTACAGTCTCAGTCCGTTGCGGCAATCACCGGGTACGGATGATGGTCAAGTTCCCAGTTCAGTATCCCAACAACGCTGCTCCTTCCTTCCAGTTTGTCCCTCCCTCCAGCATCACATCTGCCATGAAAATGAAGCTGCTGAAGGTAAGAAAACAAATGGGTGGATGTTTCTAGAGATGACTCTGTTGCATAATTCATTTTTTTTTTGTTTATTTATCCAAGTGAAGTGTTCACAAGTATGGACTTTTAAAAAATAATACTCATCTAGGTGGATTCAGCATCGATATCCCACTGGCTCTGCAGTGAAAACTGAGAGATTAAAGACCACTAATCGCTCATTTCTCACCCTTCGCTGTCAGCAGAGAGCCGGAACTGTTAGTCTCTGGCTCTCTGCCCCCCCCAGTGCTTCCTGTAGCGCTGGCATGTGGAGGAGGCGGGAGGGGCTGGCTCAGGCTCTCGGCGGATCGTGGAGAAGCTGAGCCATTTGCCGATCCAGAGTTCTGATCCGGATCTTTTCAGAGTCTGGACGGGCTGAGTGACATCAGCTGACAGTGGACTTTATCCCACTGTTGCCTGAAAATGGGTCACAGGAGTGCAGAACGAACTTTACCCCTGTGACCTACAGGAGAAGTATAGCTAAAATAGCTTTGGCTATACTCCTTTAATGAAGCCGACAATTCTGGGAGTGTCAAATTCATGTGTCCCCTGCAACATTGAATGGTTCGTCCCACAGAGACTAAATTACAGCAAGCGGTAATGATGTGGAGTTTGGAGGAAGGAACCAATCGGCACTGCAGGGGAATCCCAGTGTGTGTAAACTACCACTGGCAGTTGTATTCACTCACAAAATCAGTCATTTAAAACTGTGATTACCCAGAAGTCCTTACTCTTTTTTTGCCACAATGTAAATTTAATCTTTAAGCCAATTCCCAGGAATTTACCTCCTGAAGGCAAACTTTGAGTTAAGTCCAAGGAGTTGCATGACATCTCCCAGGCTTGTCTCTTGTTTATATCTGACACTCGGGGCTGTGATAGAGGAGGAAGGCACACAGACCAGCCAGCCCCTCCCCTCTGCGGCCCATTCAGAGAAACCTTTGTATTTTGTGAATGTGTTCACATAATACAAAGGCTTCTGAGAATGGGCAGGAAGAGGGGAGGGGCAGGCAATGCAGCTGCAGCGAATCCCCAGTTCAGGATGCATAGCTAGAAGGATCAGTGTCGCTCTCCCGGATCTATAGCAATGGCTATTTTCCAGAAGTACTATAAAGCTGTCAGATATACCCAATAGAGATAAGCCCAGGAGGTGTCATTCACCTCGCTGGACTTGACTCCTAGTGTGCCTTCCCTTTTTACAAAGGAGCTGAATTCCTGGAATTCACCTTTTTAACTCCTGGATCCTGCCCACTTTAAAGATCTTGCTACTTTTCCCAATGTAACACCCCTATACATTTTATTTAGTGAATGCCTTAATTTTAAAGATTTTAATTTAATTTATTTTTTATTCCTTGTGATACCATTGGCTCATTGTTTAAAATCTATTTCTTTGGCACCGGGGGCGGGGGGGGGGGGAGGGATGATCTGTGCAGGTGCCACACATCACATCTAATGTGTTTTGCAGGTGGATATACAGTAGGTACTAAATTTCCCATGAATCAATGGGAGTGTTCCAAGTAGCGGGCATGAATGGGCGGAGCTCAGGGCTCTTCCTTGCTGTCTGGTACACAATGACATAGCCAGCCGCTCACTGCAATCAGTGGATGTGAACGGGTTGCAACTGTGTGCTGTGTGGTCGTATCCACCTAAAGAAGTGATTGTGACATGGGCACGCCACCATTTTCCCACTTTCCTTCCGTAAACTACACAGGAGAGGAAATGTGCTAAAAATATTCCACATAAGACGTGGAAGGAGAGATTGGTTATATGGTGGATATCAAAGGCAAAGAGTCTGGATAGCAATTACCTCAAGGAGAGGAAATGTGACTGGAAGCCCATTGCCCAGAGGGACAGAATAGTGGCACCCGGTCATGCAAAGCAGAAGGTCCTAATAAAAAGGTATTAGGGGGACCAAAAGTATTAAAGAAATGGACTAAACAAATAGAGATCGACTATGAAGCAGGTAAGCAAGTGGTTGGGTGCTTTGCTACTGTAGATTGATGACAAGGCCTGCAAGCTGCGTGTTGGCAGAAGACGATGACTTTGCTCAGTGGTCTGAAATGTTCTGTATTCTGTGTGCATTTAGCCTGAGAATTCTTCTTCACAGTGGATTGTATTATGGACCGTCTAACCTTCTGTCTTCCAGATCCTGAAAGACACATCTCTACAGAAGGTCAAACGCAACCAAAGCTGCCTGGAGCCCTGCCTGCGCCAGCTGGTGTCCTGTATGGAGAGCTTTGTGGTGAGCAGACCGGGGGGTTATGGGTTTGAAATATTAGATGACCATCCTTAAAAGAAAACTGTAGTCATAAAAAGCTAAGGATGCTTTCTCGGTGATGCGTTGCAGTGTATCCACGTGTTTAGAGCAGGTTAGCTGCGCTTTCCGATAGGGTTATATTGTGTCCCGCGTGTTTGGTGCACTTTCTGAAAGCGCACCAAAGATGCAGCATGCAGGAGTTTGGGTGCACTTTCAAAAAGCACGCCAAAACCGCAGAACGCAATATAAACTCTATAGGAAAGCACAGCTAACCGGCTCCAACAGCACTAGTAAGCTGCGCTGCTGGAACACCACACTGCACAGTGTGAAAGCAGCCTAAAAACTGAACTACAAGCAGACGGTTTAGTACACAGTTGATATACATTTTATGTAAACTTTTTTCCACCTGCAGAGATTTTTATAACTTTGCTCAGCCAGTCTTGTGATCCATTCATCACTGCTGCTTCAAATAGCCAGGTTGGTGACTGCATTATCCACTTGCCGACCCTCCATAGTACATAATATACTGCGGAGTGGTGGCACGTGCAGGCACAATAACTTATATGTACATCATGTGCCTGCTCTGGGTATTTATCGGACACAATGGATTGCGGATTCCGGTACTTGTGGCCCCGTGATCAAGTGATCACAATGCTAACAAAGCTGTTATGATTGAATTGGCTCTATCATTTATATCTCACAGCTTTATAGTACTGAAAGACAGCTATCACTGTAGTTCTGGCAGCCTAAAGCTGATCCTTCAACTATGTATCTTAAACAGGAGAGTTGCTGCAGCTGTGCCCGTCCCGCCCCTCTTCCTGCCCATTCACTGAAGCCTTTGTATTATATGAACATATTCATAAAATACAAAGGCTTCTGTGAATGGGCAGCGAAAGGGAGAGGAAGGCATAGCTGTTCTGTGTGCTTCTCTCCACTCAGATCCCAGATTGTCTCCAGCAGATGAATAAACCTGTCAAATGTAAATATTAGAAATAAGCCCAGGAGATGTCATGCAGCTTCTTTGACTCCACTCATAGTGTTCCTTTATTTTTTACAAAGTGGCTGAATTCCTGGAATTTAGCTTTGAATGCTTTCATCTTTAAAGTGTCTCTAATCTTCTAGGACCAGGAATCCAGTCCTTCAGACAACCCCTTCTCCTTGCAGAACCCTGTCACTCCACCACTGCCGACGTTTGCCCGGGTAACCAATGCCTATGGTTCTTACCAGGACGCCAACATCCCGTTTCCTCGAACATCCGGTGCCCGCTTCTGTGGAGCAGGTCAGTGAAATATGTCCCCGTCACTGCAGCTCTATTCTAGCATCAAGGAGGATGAAGCATTGTACACTATAACCTAGGTGGCTTATACCAAGTTCCTTTTTACTTCTGTAGGGTATCTGGTGTACTTCACGCGACCAATGACTATGCACAGGACGGTATCCCCTACAGAGCCCACTCCAAGGTTTGCTTTTGAGTTTGTTTGTTTTTTTGTCTTTTTTTTTTTTTTTGTTACATTTTCCTAAAGTGGACCTGTATTCAATGTAAGTGAAGATTTGCTGTATTGTGAGGAATCTTAATTGTGCCAAAGCAGTGCCTTTTGGCTGGAATTCTGTGCCAATAGTGTCATGGGGATGGATTTACAAAATGCAAATATTTTGCACTATTTTTATCAGCTGCAAGAAACATTTAAAAAATAAATGAATAAAAAGCACTTTGCATGCACATGATTGGGTGATGGAAATACGCACAGCTTTACCACATTTACTAAGCCTTCGAGAAACTTAGTGCAAATGCAGTTGCAGAGTGTACAGTCTGTTTGCCTTTAGTAATTCCACCCCCCAGTGTATATCTGCAGTGTGAATCTGAGGCACTGCTGCCTCTGACTGCTAATCTTACAAGATTTGGTCACTACTGTGCTGCTTACTGCTCTCTTTACTAAAAAGAGCAAGGCCCTGCCTCTACCAAAATGGCTGCCGCTACACACTGACACAGTGCAGAACAAGGCATTGTAAGAAATAATGGGGAACAACAACAGAGAGTCTGCAAGCAATACTGGTGACAAATTCTTTGCCCTTGTAAGAAAAGAAACGGCCGCACATCCAGGAATTCCAGTTGCCTTTAATTTCCAAAGTGATGACCCCAAAGACACCAACATATTTAATGATTAATTACAAGATTTATGTGTGAAACTCGACTACGTGACCCTATGTTGGTGTCTTTGGTGTCATCACTTTGGAAACTTAAGGCAACTGGAATTCCTGGATGTGCGGCCGTTTCTTTTCTTACAAGTTTTCCACAGAGGCGCACCAGGGCTAGCATTCTATGGGATATTCCACCTCTAAGCTACCATCACACACCTGGAGCAGCGTTTTCTCCCTTTAGTTCTTTGCCCTTGGCTTCAGGGTGTCTCCTCTATGGAGATAAATTGTAGGCCTGTTGACATCTGTCACAGTTGGCTGCCCAGGATTCCAGGTGGGGGAGTCACACATACACAGAAAGGCGTCCAAGGGCCACGGTAAGGCCAGTATCCTCCTCGGCTCAGGCTTCTTCCGCAATTCTTACAAGGAATTAAGGGCGAGGATCTTCAAATCAGTCTGGTGGCAATAAACATCCCTTGGGGGCTTCTTCTCAGAGATCAGTTGTCCCAAGGGCTGATCCAGCATCCTGCTTTACAGTCGCTGGTTTTAATGGCTTAGCTATTGAAAGCCAGGTACTGAGGGATAGAGGTCTGTCTGGATCAGTGATCCCTACTATGGTGAAGGTGAGGAAGTCGTCTTCCAGCATGATATATCATCGTATGTGGAAAGCGTACATTTCTTGGTGTGAGTCGATTGGCGCTCATCCTCAATCCTTTTCTGTGGCTCGGATCTTAACCTTTCTTCAACAGGGCGTTCATCAGAAGTTGGGTACCATCAAGGGGCCAGGTGTCTGTCCTGACCATCTTCTTTCAGCAACCCCCCCTAGCCACACACTCTCTTGTTCGCACCTTCATTCATCGGGTTTGACATGTGGCTCCACCTGTACGGTCTCTTTTGCCGCCACGAGATTTAAATTTAGTACTTTCGGTTCTCCAGAAACCTCCATTTGAGAATATTCAGTTGATTCCCTTGCCTTCGTTATCCCAGAAGGTGAGATTCTTGGTGGCTATTACCTCGGCTTGCAGGGTATCGGAATTGGCGGCATTATCCTGTCTCAGTCCCTATTTAACGGTCCATAGGGATAAAGTGGTGCTTAATCCCTGTCCATCTCCTATCCAAAGTTGTCTCTGTCTTCCATTTGAATGACGAGATGAAAGAAAAGTGTTGCCTTCATTGTGTCCCCAAGTCGGCTCATCCCAAGGAATTTGCTTTGCATTCCTTGGATGTGGTTCGTGCGATTCGGATGTATCTGGCAGTTACGGAGTCCTTTCAGAGGTCAGACTCTTTTTTTTTTTTTTTTTGTAGCTACGGACAGACCAAGAAAAGGGCTGGCCGCTTCTTCGGCTACCATCTCCAGATGGATCAGACAGACGGTGACTCAGGCCTATTCCATTAAAGGTCAGGTTCCACCTTTCACTGTCATGGCGCATTCTACTTGGGCCTTCCGTCATCGAGCATCAGTATTGCAAGTTTGCAAGGCGGCCACTTGGTCATCGGTGGATACCTTCACAAAATTCTATAAGGTAGATATTTTGGCATCTGCGGATGCTTCTTTTTGCCGCAAAGTTTTGCAGGCTGCTGTTTAAGAGGAGCTGTTCCCTCTTGAGTGGTGTTTTTCTTTAAACTTTTATTTTTCAGATGGGACTCCTGTGTCCTGGTTGGGGCTCTTATGTTGAGCCTTGGGTTATTTTCCCCACCCCTCATTTTCCTTTTGGCACTGCTTTTGAAACGTCCCAGTAGTTATGATCTATGGAGTGCTGTGTCCGTCGGTGAACAAAAGGGAAAATTGGATTTTTGTACTGAACGTAAAATCCATTTCTCTGAGTTAATCGATGGACACAGCACCCCACCCCTCTGTGGAGTTCTGATACCTCTAATACTGCTACTAAACTGATTGCCTAGAGCAGAGGGGGGGGGGGGGGGGTTATATACCAGCTGAGGATGGCCCATGGGCGTAGCCAGGTGTTTTTTGTTCTGCCTAGTCCTACTCCTGGAGGAAGCTATATAACCCAGTAGTTATGATTTATGCTGTGTCCGTCAATGAACTCAGAGAAATAGATTTTAGAGTAAGTACAAAAATCCCATTTGTTTTTTTTTTTTTTTGGTTTAGGTGTTTTATGAGCTGCACACTTTTAGGAAATTTCTTTTGAATATCTAGTGTCAGGATATTGTGCCAGCTGCAAGGAATTCATTGGAAACTAGCGCAGATTTTGCATTAGCTTAGGTTACATGATACAAAGCAGGCTGCTGTTATAAAACCTGTAACCACCAGGTGTCACTGGAGTCGTATATCATTAGTATAAATCACAAAGCCAGTTTCCCTGAAGCTGTGTAATAACAGTTCAGTGACCGTGTATAGTATTATCACTGGTCACTGTATTAGTGTGAGTTTCTATTTAAAGAACTCAATACTGAATCCCGGCAATTTGGAAAACAAGGTAGATCCGTTTTATTTTCATGCACATGAAGATAAGTACAGAGTTCAGACTGAGCAAAGCTGCCTCGTGTCTAAAATCTAACTCATACAATAGAAGTTGAACTTTTTATAGTAATGAATATGTATGAAGCGTAGGTCTGTTCTGGGCTGGTCCGAGGTGTAATAGTTTATTTTCATCCAATCAATGCCCACTTCTTCTTATGGTAAATTAACGGTTAACCATGCGGCTTCACCCATAGCTGGCCCAAATCTTAGTCTGATGGCAATCTCACTGGTTCGAACCGGTTCACTCATATCTTGCTGTATTTGGAATGTAGCATCCTGCTTCCGTTATCTTTCAAGGCCTTTTCTTCTGCAGGAGTAAGAAAACGCAAACTCCCCTTTCATGCAGGCGATTTATATAAAGTATTACTTCTATCTACATTTCTAGGTTCACATATATTTTACTACGGCTACATTTAGTGAAAGATTCCTGACTCAGCCCATATTTCCAACAATTAGTGTCCCTGGTGATGACAGTGGCCATTAGTTCCCCCCCCAGCATCAGTTAGTGTTGGTGCAGGCATTTTTTTAAAAACATTTTTTTGCCGCACCAGAATCGGATCGCATGAGTGTTCACTCCAATTGCACTCCGTTTTGCAATCTGTTTTGAGGTGTCATTAGTTTGACATTAACATTTGGGTGCGAGAAACTATCAGGGTTTGCTGAGTTTCTTGCACTGTATATATGTGAATAAAGCCTTAGGCCCCCTTCACACGGGTGGCTCCGTCTTGCGGATTTCGCTTGCTCAGCGGGAGATCACTCATCCCCGCTCAGCAGGCAGATGACAGGTCCTGTCTGCTCCGCTGTGCAGAGTGGACATGGACTCAGTTCTGCCAGACTAATGGAAAATTGGACCAACATCCATCTGGATTTTGTTGGCAGGATCGAGGCGGGTGTCAGTGGATACGTAGTATTGAGGGGGAGGGGAGTGGCGCTGCCTTGTGATCCAAAAAACTGAGTGATTGGTGGTAAACGGTAAATACACAATTAATGGCAAAAAAAATCTAAATTAGGGTGTCCTCATGCAATAAATGTAATGAGGGGGAGGTGAGTGGCGCTGCCTTGTGATCCAAAAAACAGAGTGATTGGTAATAAACGGTAAATACAAAATGGCAAAAAAAATTATAAATTAAGGTGTCCTCATGCAATAAATGTAATGAGGGGGAGGTGAATGGCGCTGCCTTGTAATCCAAAAAACGGAGTGATTGTTAATAAACGGTAAATACACAATTAATGGCAAAAAATTCTAAATTAGGGTGTCCTCATGCAATAAATGTATAGTAGCAACCATTATAAATAATAAATATAAAGTAATAAACAGCACCTTGTATCTTACTCAATGATACGTAAATTAAAGTGACCAATGTGCTTACAACCGTGACAAAAAAATCACCCCACACTAGCTCGATAGTAGGCTCTCAATCCTCAAAAAATTGAAAATATAACCGTAAAAAAACGGATAAAGTGACTAGTGAAAAGTGATTTAGTGCAAATATTTCAGTAATCCAGAAAAAAGTCACATGTAAAAGGTGAAAAAAATAAATAAAAATATTCCATATAAGTGCACCTATACATATATGAAGATATATATAAGAAAAAGCGATTCAGTGAAAATCCAGAAACCAGTCACATATAAAAGGTGACTCCGTGCTAGTACAAAAAATATTCCATATAAGTGGATATATATAAGAAAAAGGGATTCAGTGCAAATCCAGTCACATATAAAATGTGACTCAGTGCTTATATAAAAAAAGTCCATATAGGCGCACATATAAAAAGTCTTTGCTATTCTCCAAAACGTGGCTGGTGTAATTGATAAATCACTTGTGCTCCCCTCACTCCCAGGACCGCACTCACCAGATATGGAAACCCCCGCAGGGGTAATAGGCTTTAGAGGATGTAGCTGTCACCTCCCCCTCAATACGATTTCACTTGTATATCCCCAACGGGAGTATATATAGGAGGTAGGCTGCAGCCAGCTATATACATCCTTACTGCAAGGATAGTGACTGCAAGGTCTAATCAGGTCGAATTAAAGAAAAGGTGCAGCGCTAGATTAAAAAAAACATACAAAGATTACAAAGAATCTATAAGCAGTCTTGTTAGGTATAAATCAGCAAGTGTCCGTGTTTCCAAGATGGCATTGCAGGATAAACATTCCACCACCACCACCAGATATCACCAAAAGTACTGACCCTTACCGTCAGGCTGATAAGGCTGCAACAAATAATCCCCACACTGGCTCCTCCACCTTGACCACAGGTCTCCGACAGTTCCCAGGAGATGTGAAGTGACCACAGGTCTCAGGCAATTCTCAGGAGATGTGAAGTGACCACAGGTCTCTGACAATTCTCAGGAGATGTGACGTAACCGCAGGTCTCGGACAATTCTCAGGAGATGTGACGTAACCACAGGTCTCGGACAATTCTCAGGAGATGTGAAGTGACCACAGGTCTCCGACAATTCCCAGGAGATGTGAAGTGACCACAGGTCTCAGGCAATTCTCAGGAGATTTGAAGTGACCACAGGTCTCTGACAATTCTCAGGAGATGTGAAGTGACCACAGGTCTCTGACAATTCTCAGGAGATGTGACGTAACCGCAGGTCTCGGACAATTCTCAGGAGATGTGACGTAACCACAGGTCTCGGACAATTCTCAGGAGATGTGAAGTGACCACAGGTCTCGGACAATTCTCAGGAGATGTGAAGTGACCACAGGTCTCTGACAATTCTCAGGAGATGTGACGTAACCACAGGTCTCCGACAATTCTCAGGAGATGTGAAGTGACCACAGGTCTCCGTTAATTCTCAGGAGATGTGAAGTGACCACAGGTCTCCGACAATTCTCAGGAGATGTGACGTAACCACAGGTCTCCGACAATTCTCAGGAGATGTGACGTAACCACAGGTCTCGGACAATTCTCAGGAGATGTGACGTAACCACAGGTCTCCGTTAATTCTCAGGAGATGTGAAGTGACCACAGGTCTCGGACAATTCTCAGGAGATGTGAAGTGACCACAGGTCTCGGACAATTCTCAGGAGATGTAAGGTGACCACAGGTCTCCGTTAATTCTCAGGAGATGTGAAGTGACCACAGGTCTCGGACAATTCTCAGGAGATGTGAAGTGACCACAGGTCTCCGACAGTTCCCAGGAGATGTGAAGTGACCACAGGTCTCGGACAATTCTCAGGAGATGTGAAGTGACCACAGGTCTCCGACAATTCTCAGGAGATGTAAAGTGACCACAGGTCTCGGACAATTCCCTTGGAGTTGTGAAGTGACCACAGGTCTCCGACAATTCTCAGGAGATGTGAAGTGACCACAGGTCTCGGACAATTCTCAGGAGATGTGAAGTGACCACAGGTCTCGGACAATTCTCAGGAGATGTAAAGTGACCACAGGTCTCCGACAATTCTCAGATGTAAAGTGACCACAGGTCTCCGACAATTCTCTGGAGATGTAAGGTGACCACAGGTCTCCGACAATTCTCCGGAGATGTAAGGTGACCACAGGTCTCCGACAATTCTCTGGAGATGTAAGGTGACCACAGGTCTCCGACAATTCTCAGGAGATGTAAGGTGACCACAGGTCTCCGACAATTCTCAGATGTAAGGTGACCACAGGTCTCCGACAATTCTCAGGAGATGTAAGGTGACCACAGGTCTCCGACAATTCTCAGGAAGTGTGAAGTGACAAATCGATCACCAGATCCTCAAATGACCCCAAGAATCGTAAAAAGGCTCGTAGTGTAATATGTTGAATCAAAATGACACTTTACTGACGCATGTTCCGTAGCCCGTCCTCCTAATCAGGTCTGCCTGAAAAACTAACCGGATCGGAAGGCCCGTGTGAAAGGACCCTTGGATTTACCAAAAACCTTTATAATATGAGGTCAAACCTGAACACTTTCAGTTTGTATGCAGCCAGGCAGGCCTTTGCACTACATAGTTGAAGATGAATCTAAAGGAAATTGAATAAGAAAATTGTATAATGGATGGCCAGCTTAGCAGTCCTGGTAGACATGTATATCATCACTTTCACAGACGTTTACTTTCAGTTGATTCATCTCTTTGGACTTTCAAAGAGCTGTAATTATACCGTGTATTGTGCAGGTACGAGTTCTCTCCTCGTCACTTTCCTCAAATCTCCTTCTACCGGATGTATTCTAGTAATTACAGCATGTATTCCAATCTGAGGAATTGTCACACTATAATTACTATTAGGTGTTTCTATAATTAGAATTGGTTGAGCCAGATGGACTTTCTTTTTTCAACCTGACTAACTATGTAACGAATTATAGAGTAATAAAAACTTTTAATTTCAGCAGAAGAAAGAATAATCTGGTCATTCTGAATACTGTCATTTTCCCTGAACTTTCAGTGAGGAGCACCGGAGACCTCGAGGGCAGTGACGGTGAACCTTGGCACCGCAGATGTTTTGGAATTACATTTCCCATAATGCTCATGCACTCTGCAGTGTAGTGGAGCATCATGGGAAATGTAGATGCAAAACGTCTGCGGTGCCAAGGTTCTCCATCACTGGACTAGGGTATACAGTATCTCACAAAAGTGAGTACACCCCTCACATTTTTGTAAATATTTTATTCTATCTTTTCATGTGACAACACTGAAGAAATGACACTTTGCTACAATGTAAAGAGCTGGGAAGCAGAAAGTGCAGAGTCTGGAGGAGGACCAGATGAGGGCTGGAGTCAGCTGCCCCAGTCTGCTGAATGCAGAAACAAGGGGGTGCTGCGTCTGCACAGAGAGGTGCAGGTTCTGGAGGAGGTCTTCTGTCATTGTCTCTGTTGCCAATTGCTGAGACTGGGGAGGGGCAGAGATGGGAAGCAGAAAGTGCAGAGTCTGGAGGAGGACCAGACGAGGGCTGGAGTCAGTTGCCTGAGTCTGCTGAATGCAGAAACAAGGGGGTGCTGCGTCTGCACAGAGGGGCACAGGTTCTGGAGGAGGACTTCTGTCATTGTCTCTGTTGCCAATTGCTGAGACTGGGGAGGGGCAGAGATGGGAAGCAGTGCAGAGTCTGGAGGAGGACCAGACGAGGGCTGGAGTCAGTTGCCTGAGTCTGCTGAATGCAGAAACAAGGGGGTGCTGCGTCTGCACAGAGGGGCACAGGTTCTGGAGGAGGACTTCTGTCATTGTCTCTGTTGCCAATTGCTGAGACTGGGGAGAGGCAGAAATTGCAGAGTCTGGAGGAGGACCAGAGGAGGGCTTGAGTCCGCTGCTGGAGCCTGCTGAATGCTGAGACCAGGGGAGGCAGAGACAAAGGGGGTGCTGTGTCTGCACAGAGAGGCGCAGGATCTGGAGGAGGAGTTCCGTCGTCATCTCTGTTGCCAATTGCTGAGTCAGGGGAGGGGCAGAGATGGGAAGCAGAAAGTGCAGAGTCTGGAGGAAGGCCAGAGGACGGATGGAGTCGGCTTCCAGGGGCTGCTGAATGCTGAGACCAGGAGAGGCAGAGACAAAGGGGGTGCTGCGTCTGCACAGAGAGGTGCAGGATCTGGAGGAGGAGCTCTGTTGCTAATTGCTGAGACAGAGGAAGGGCAGAGATAGGAAGCAGAAAGTGCAGAGTCTGAAGGGGGACCAGAGGAGGGCTAGAGTCTGCTGAGAGCAGGGGAGGCAGAGACGAGGGGATGCTACATCTGCACAGAGAGGCGCAGGATCTGTAGGAGGAGTTCTGTTGGGTTTCTGCTCCTGAGTGCTGAGAGGGGGTGCAGCAGGGACGAGAGGGGTGCCACAGCTGCAGGAGAGGTGCGAGGACCACATTAAATGGCCTGGTGGGCCAGATTCAGCCCGGGGGCTTTGTGTTTATCACCTGTAATGTAAGTGATCACATATCTGTATAGTATGTATAATGTTTATGCAGGCTTAAATCTGTGTTTATCTTCTTTGTCAGATCCCTGTCCGCTCTGTCCGCCTATCACAGCGGCGTGATCGCGCCCATGAAAATCCGCACAGAGGCTCCTGGGAACTTGCTGCTGTATGGAGGTAGCCCCACCCGTAGTGAGAAGGAACAAGTGTCCATCAGTTCATTTTATTACAAGGAGAGGGTATGTAATCATCACATCTGTCCTATCTCTATATTCACAATTACTGCCGGACAAAGTCCAATATTCGGGGGCTATAAACCGTTCTCCGTGCCGCCTTCATATTCCACCTACAGGGAATTAAAACAAATGGCACGGAATGAACTGCAAGTCATACAGGGGCACCGCACAGTTTTCTGTGTGTTTGCTTTTCTAAAAGGGACACAAACAAAAATATAAAATGGGATGGGAACATATGTTTTGCTTCACCATGTCTTTTCTTCTATTTTACACCAAATCTGTCCTCCGTGGTATAATATTTATCATATTGCTGCAAACACAGCATGGAACCCGGGGCTGCCCAGCTCCTATTCTATTCCACTTATTTCCTGGAACAATTGTGCTTCTGGGTTGTAAAACCAGACTTTACTGTCAGTGTATTGAGACACAATTGTAAAATTTTGATATATTTTTATTCACATAATATTACCCGCTTTACGAACGCCCGCCACAATTATACTGCGGCAGGCAGCCACTCATGGGCGAATCGCCGTAGCTGTACATCGCTTGCTCCCAAGAGGATAGGGGGGCCCGCTCCCGCCCCTGCTCGTCAGCTGGGACTTCGATGCACGGGGCAGGTGTCTCTGATTGCCGCCTGACACCCACGATCGCTCCTCGCTGCGAGAGAAGGACGGTCAGCTGTTGTAAACACATCTGACCGTTCTTCTCCCTGGAATGATCATAGAGCCTATGTGATCCTTCTATATAGGAACACAGGTCTCTATGGTCATTTCACAAGCCACGCCCCCCCACAGTTAGAATCACTCCCCTAGGCTCACATTTAACCCCTTGAGCACCCACAGTGTTAACCTCTTCCCTGCCAGTGTCATTATTACAGTGACAGTGCATATTTTTAGCACTGATTACTGTAGTAATGTCACTGGTACCTCCAAAAGTATCAAAAATGTCAGTCAGGGGTCCGATCTGTCCGCCGCAATGTCGCAAGCCGGCAAACAATCGCAGATCGCCGCCATTACTAGAAAAAAAATAAAAGTGACATAAATCTTTCCCGTAGTTTGTAGACGTGATAACTTTTGCACAAACAATCAAATTACGCTTATTGCGATTTTTCTTTTTTTTTTTTTTTTTTTTTTTTTTTTACCAAAATTATGTAGCAGAAAACAAATTGGCCTAAAATGTTAAAAAAAAATTGATTTTTAATTTTTTTTTTTTTTTATGAGAATGTTATATAGCAGAATGTGAAAAATATTTTTTTTTATTTCAGAATTGTCACTCGTATTTTTTGTTTATAGCGCAAAAAATAAAAATCACACAGGACAAAAAGGACATCATTTTTATTTGGGTACAGCGTCGCACAACCACGCCATTGTCCGTTAAGGCAACGCAGTGCCGAATCACAAAATATGGCCTGGTCAGGAAGGAGGCAAATCCTTCCGGTCTTAAAGTGGTTAAAAAAAAAAACAACGGCAACAAAGTAGTCACTACACATGGGGACATAATAAAATGTCCAAGGCAAATATACAACAAGACATACATCACAAAATACAAGCTAAAAACGCCATACAACAGGGTATAAGACAGCAAGCAACGTCTCCTGGGGGGGAGATAGGGTAATCCGATGTACCCCACAATGTGCAGTGGGGTGAACAGGTTCCAATGGTAAACGATATTACAGCCAGTAGGTGCACATTGTGGGGTACATAGGATTACCCTATCCCCCCCCCCCCCCCCCCCCCAGGAGAGGGTGCTTGCTGTCTTATACCCTGTTGTATGGCGTTTTTAGCTTGTATTTTGTGATGTATGTCTTGTTGTATATTTGCCTTGGACATTTTATCAATGTCCCCATGTGTAGCGACTACTTTGTTGCCGTTTTTTTTTTTTTTAAGACCCCATTCACACTACCGCGAGTGGTCAGCCTGACAAGTCGCGGTCCATGCAGTGCTACAGGACCCGTTCTAATAGGAGCGACTCAAGTCGCTCCGACTTAGAAAAGGGTCCTGTACTACTTCGGGGCGACATCGGAGCGACTTGCATAGACATTCATTATATGAAGTCCGTGCAAGTCGCGGCGAAGTCGCGGTGCACACGACTTCACAGGTCGCCCCGAAGTCGTGCCGCGTTAGTGTGAACCGGCACTTAATGTTATGTATATAAAAATGTATCCAATTTTTACAATTGTGTCTCAATACACTGCCAGTAAAGTCCACTGAAATAGGCAGAACTGGGGTTCTGCAAACCTTTATACATTGACTACATTTGGATATGGCAGACAATAGAGATTGAATTTTACATAAAACCATAAAACCTTTCTGCTTTTTATGTCATTGGGTTTGACTGGATCCAACAACCACATACAAAAGAAGATGTGTAAAGCAGATATTTACTGATCGCCCATAAGGAGGACCTAAAGGGTAAAAGCCCCATAGACAGCTTGCAAGGAATTGAATGAAAATTGATTCATGGATGTCCTCTAAACATCAACCAGCTTGACAAATGCTAAAGCTTTTTGCAGAACGAAGTGCCCTTCTGTGACCCAGATTCAGCCGACAGCAGGCTAAAGATTGCTGACGTCTCGGGGCCGGTCCAGGATCTGCCCAGATTCCTTACCAGCAGCTGGCTCCGCCTCTCAGCAAGACACTGTGAGCTTGATCCACACACTCCTGCCCCCCTCTACAGCCCGACGCTACAGTGAGCGCTGGAGGGGCAGAGAAGAGAGCTGGTGACTGATAGTCATTGGCTCTATGCTTACTGGAGACCGAGAACCGAACGATCGTCAGTCTTTGATCACTCAGTTCTTGGGGTAGAGGCGGCGTGGGACAGCTACAGAATCCGATCAATGCTGCAGCTATCTAGGTGAGTATACATTTTTTTTTTTTTTTTTTATTTCTTTCGTTCAGCCTGAAGGGAAGTCGAGCCATGTATGGCGGTCTTAAAGTGATTGTAAAGTCTCTTTTTTTTTTTTTTTTTAAATAACAAACCTGTTATACTTCCCTCCTCTGTGCAGTGGATTTGCAAAGAGCAGCCCGGATCCCCCTCTTCTCTGGTCTCTCTATGCTGCTTCTGGTCCCTCCCTCCAATCGAGTTCCCCCATAGCAAGCAGCTTGCTATAGGGGCACCCAAGCTGAGCTGCATTTTTGTGTCCATTCAGACACGAAGCTGCTGTTCAGCCCCACCCCCTCTCCTGATTGGCCAACTGACTTTGATTGACAGCCATGAGAGCCAATGGCGCTGTGGCTGTGTCTCAGCCAACAGGAGAGAGAGTCACGGACGGCCGAGGGACATGTGGACATCGCTGGACAGAGATGGGGCTCAGGTAAGTATTAGGGGTGCTGGGGAGGCTGCTGCACACAGAAGTCTTTTTATCTTAACGCATAGAATGCATCTTCTGACTTTACAACTCATTTAAAATGTGTTTCCACATTTGCAGTCGAATTTGATTCACACAGCATACTTAACAAAAAATTCTAACAAATTCTTGACAATCTTCAGAGGCTGATTGTACTGAAGTTGACAAAAAAACCGACTTCAGTACAACCAACCTGTCGGGTTTTTCTTTCGCCCGAACACTGCTGTCAGCTATAGCCACCAGCAGTGATCATCGTGTTCTGCTGGTTGGGAAGGCTCCATGCGCTCCCCGCTGGCAGAGCAATATATAGTGCTATAGTGCTGATGGAGAGATTCCCCCATTAACTCTTTCAGGTTTCACTAGAGACTCTGAGAGCATCGGGAGCTATTGGTAGCTGCTGCTGCTGTCTGACATATCCTGTGAGGAGAAATCGGGGGGAGGGGGGGGGGGGCATGGCCAAACCACGCCACACAGTGTGTGTCTAATGGACGCACACAGCTCAGCTCGGCAGTGCACCCATATAGGTGCCTCCATGGCACATTGCTTGCTGAGGGGCCACCCGCAGGGAAGGAGAAGTGGACAGCACTGGTGGAGGACTCCAGAAGAGCATGTAAGGAACTGCTCTGTGCAATACTATGCACAGAACACTTAAGTATAACTTCTTTTTTTATTTTAATTTAACCTGTTGCTGACTGCTCCACTTACGTGTACCGTACATGTATCCAAATTAAGTTTTGCTTAGGGGGATTGTTGTTTTTATTTGCCCTTTCCCGTGGCAATAGCTCTGTGTGTTCTGTATTGGAAAACATAGTTCGTGTTTCCCCTCCGGTATGAGTAATTATGTCCACCGGAAGCAGAACACTCCATCTGATTGAGCCGCTCGTTCCGTTCCTATTTAAGGAGCATGACGTCATCGCTGACAAAACACGTTGGGTGGGACTTGGGCGTGTGATGTCATCACGCTTCGGAACGCAACGGCCATCTTTGTGGTTTGTAACCTAGCGGTGTCTAGCTTCCAGGGGCATCGGCAAGGTATAGTATAT
This sequence comes from Pelophylax lessonae, assembly GCF_965119305.1. Lineage (NCBI taxonomy): Eukaryota > Metazoa > Chordata > Amphibia > Anura > Ranidae > Pelophylax > Pelophylax lessonae. The sequence goes on along the minus strand of NC_138777.1, from coordinate 236,531,331 downwards.
GCATAATGACCCAAAAAGACCAAATTTAGGTGCCGCTCCGGTAGAGAGGTAAAGTCCAACTAAGACCGCTGTGAGTGCAGGCAGGGACAGGGAGCTTGCCCTAGCTCCAAGCTGCAGAAACGTCAAAGGAAAAGATCCACAAGTCGCACATCACAAAGCAGATCCATGTACACAAAGTGAGATGAATGGCAGCCTCAGCCAAGCCACGCCCCCCAACGTGTTTTACTTAACCCCTTAAGGCTTATCCCCATGATTAAGCCCTTAGGGGCGAAGTGAAAAACGTTGGGGACATGGCAGGCTGCGGCTGCCATTCATCACACTTCGTGCACATGGGTCTGCTTCGTGATGTGCGGCTTGTGGATCTTTTCCTTTGAAATAGTATACACATACCGTAGTTACTTTGGTCCGAGCTGGATCACTATAAGTGTCAAAATGTGCAATGCCTAAAATTCATCTTTATCCACAATACGTATTCCGTCTAAAGCTTTTCCCAGTGTGAATAAGTTCACTTCCTCCAATCATAGCAACAGCAAATATGTCACAAGCGGAATTTGGCCTTTGTTACTATTGGAGGGGAGAGGTTAAATTTGGCATCAATGGCCAATCAGACAATTTCTATCAGTTTTCTTGATGATTTTTTATTTTTTTTTCTTTTGTCCCCTTTTTTCTCTCTCTTCTGTATCTCCTCGTCACTTTGCTTCCTTTCCTCATCTTCTGATTGCGCAGACAACCCCGCTGTCTGCACGCCGGCGCTGGTCCATCCAAGTGATTAACGACTTCCCGGTATTGTGCCCTCTGCCGAGTAACTCACCTTTTTGTTCCCTGCACATCTCTATGAATAGTCAGAGAATCCAAGATCACAATTCTGTCTCTGGTACAGCTGTAGAGTGTAATGAAGTCCATGCAGTGGTCGCTGGTCTGTGCTGGACTTACTACTCACCCGTAAATTGCCTACTAGGAATTTGCCTGTTCAGAGCTTTTAAAAGGAAAAGTGAAAATCCCTCCTCCCATCTCCATCAAGGCACACTCATGCATTCGTGCTTTGTTCCCACCTCCCCATTCCCTATGAGCCTTTGCTCCATTGTAGTAACAGTGGAATTTTTAGGTATTGGAGGGGGGCGGGCACAAGTGACCTCCCCCATATGACCATGTTCGGGCCTCAAGAGCAAGTTGGCAGACCCAAAGGCTTAGAAAAGAAGGGGAAAGACCTTTACCAGTGCCACATTCTAATAAATTGTATACTGGCAAATTTTGCAAGACCTAGTCCTGCTACGGTGGACTTTAATGGCACTAAACACGAGACAAATATATAAAAATTATATCTTTAATTAAACCTGTATATGAAAATCACAGCACAACATACGCCCAAAACAGTAAGGGGCAACTGTTGAAATCAAAACCTGGGTGATATTAGATAAATATCACTGTGTACACCTGAACGTTTGTGACAATAGATAACAAATATCATCTTGATTGCTGGTCGACGCGTTTCGCTGTATGCTTCCTCAGGACCAACGATTGGTGTGTTATAATCTAGTAATCTTAAACCAATATATCGTAAATTTCACGATGATCGTATGAATGTAAGAAACTATTACAAACAATTTCTATACAGTATTTTTACAATCAGAAGTTACATGGACAGATAGGTCAGGGGCATAGAACTGTCGTATACGCCGGAGGCGGGCACAGAGAGACCAGCTACCCACTCTCATCTAATGCCAGAATTACTGAGGATTACTTTGATGTTCTCTTAGAGAAAGTATGTGTGTGTGTGTGTGTGTGTGTGTGTGTGTGTGTGTATATATGTGTGTGTGTGTGTGTGTATGTATGTATGTATGTATGTGTATATGTATGTATGTATGTATGTATGTGTGTGTGTGTGTGTGTGTGTATGTATATATATATATATATATATATATATATATATATATATATATATATATATATAGACTGGTTAGGTATCCAAGTCATATATTACACGTATATATTAGTATATTACATTATTATATTATAGTTTTGATTTTATATACACGTTTAATTAAAGATATATTTTTTATATAATATTTGTCTCATGTTTAGTGCCATTAAAGTCCACCATAGCAGGACTATGTCTTGCAAAATTTGCCAGTATACAGACTAGGGATCGACCGATTATTGGCAAAGCCGATATATCGAGGGCCGACATGCACTTTTACCCGATATGTCGGAATCGGCCCCAGAGGTTACCAATATTGCCGATATTTCGGGAAAGTGCTTGTACCGGAGTGATGCCTGCAGCTAGAGGCCTCACCCCGGTACCGGCGTCCATAGCCGACGATCGGCTGTCTTGTAATGACAACCGATGCGGCTGAGAAGCCTCTCTGCTGTCATTACATGGAGAGGGAGGCGACTTTCCCCCCTTCCGCGGCACGCCCGGGTCTACCGTCCCACCGGGAGACCCGAGCGGCCAGCCTGTGAAGACCCGATCAAAGCCGCATTTGGCTCTGATCAGGTCTCCATGTAAAAACCCGGAAGTGATGTCATGACACTCGGCACCAGATTCAAAAAATGACAGCATTCAAAACAGCCAAACTTGCCGTTTTGAATCCTTTTAAGTGTAGAGGGGTTGTGGGGTCTTTTAAATGTAGGAAAATATCGACCGATACTGATATGCATTGGCCAAAATATCGGTATCGGCAACGAAAAACTGATATCGGTCGATCACTAATACAGACCCAAAGGCTGTCATGTGGGAGGCTGTCACATCACCAGAGCCTACCCAGGGTGGACTCCTGTAGAGAGGTTCCAGTGAAAGATCTCGGATCCTTGAGTTTACCTTGTTGGTGGGCTATTGTGGGAGATCTACTAAAGGCAAATAAACTGTTCACTCTAAAATAGGTGTCCTGCTCTAAAATAAGTGGATAGACATTACTACCCCCCCCCCCCCCCCTACTATCCGATATGCAATTTCACACATACAGAGAAAAGAGTGCAGTGCTATAAAATGAAAACATTAAAAAGTAAATAAAAGTGTGGAATTTGTAGACATTCAATGTCCTTAAAGGAGTTGTAAAGGCAGGAGGTGCATTCTATGCATTAAGATAAAAAAAACCTTCTGTGTGTATCAGCACCCCTAATACTTACCTGAGCCCCATCTCTATCCAGCAATTTCCACGAGTCCCTCGGCCGTCCAGGACTCTACCTCCTGATTGGCTGAAACACAGCAGTGGCGCCATTGCCTCCTGATGCTGTCAATCAAAGTCAGTGAGCAAATCAGGAGAGAGAGAGGGAGTGGGGCTGAACGGCAGCTCAGTGTCTGAATGGACACTGGGAGCTGCAGCTCTGCTCGGGTGCCCCCATAGAAAATTGCTTGATGTGGAGACACTCAACAGGAGGGAGGGGCCAGGAGCAGTGAAGGGGACCTGAGAAGAGGAGGATCCAACTGCACAGAGGAGGTAAGTAAAATATGTTTGTTATAAAAAAAAATCAAAAAAAGTGAGACTTTACAATCACTTTTAAAAAAGTAGTGAAAAAAAAGGTCCTTAAAATAACGAACGTAAAGTTAAAGTAATTGTAAAGTTTCTTTTTTTAAAAACGTTCTACCTACCTCCTATGTGCAGTGGCGGCTGGTGCTCCGTGGGCTGGGGGGGGGGGCAGCAGACGGACCACACTATCCCCACCCCCTGGTTGCCGATTCACTCACCCTTCGTCTCCTCCCTCCTCCATGGCCAATAGCATGGTGTCTCCTTTTTTCAGCCAATTGGGAAATGGGTCTCAGGACCCGCTTCCTGATCGGCCAGGAGAAGAATTTGTGTGACAATAACGAATATTAATTTGCTATTGTGAAAATTGGGTTGGCTTGGGGCGCAGTGCTCTGCGCCCCGAGCTCACCCTTTTTTTTGAAGCCTATTAGAGCCTCTGGCTCTAATTACGTGCTTAAAAAAATTTAAAAAACCCCATTGAACTCCATGCGTCCGGCACCCTGCATGTAGATTAGGGGGCCGGACGCAAGGATGGGGGGGGGGCGCCGCACCTGCGCCCTCAATGGATGGGCCGCCCCTGCCAATGTGCATTTGGTTTTGCACAGAGCAATCCAGATCCTCCTCTTCTTGGGTTCCTCTTCGCTGCTTCTAGCACCTATCTCTTGTTGAATGCCCCCACAGAAAGCTGCTTGTAAAAGGGGACACCCAAACTGAACTGCTGCTGTGTCAATTCCGACCCAGAGCTGCAGTTCGGTCCCGCCCCTCTCTCTCCTGATTGGCTAACTGTCTGACAGCCGTTGGCTCCTGTGGCGTGGAGGCTGTGTTTACCGCCTGTGACCACCTTCCATACAGACAGGAGGAGAAGCCAATCAGGAGGGAGAGTCCCGGACAGCCGAGGGACTCGGCATCGCTTGACAGAGATGGGGCCCAGGTAAGTATTAGGGGGTGCTGGGGAGGCTTCTACACACAGAAGGCTTTTTATCCTAATGCTTGCTATGCCTTTACAACTCCTTTAATGGAAAATGCGTGACAAAAGGAAGTGAACTTCACAATTTCAAGCAAAAAAAGAACATTCCGGTGATTAAAAGGGACATCCGTGGCAACAATATACAAGTGAGCGTTGTATAACCTCCAAAGGCGCACACACTGCAGCTCCTTACCAGATCAGATTGACCTCTGTGAGTAAAATAAGGTCTGAGCGGCACTTATGGGGGCATCGACCAGTATGTCTTCTCTGCTAAGCCAAGTTGGAATAATAAGCAACAGTTTCTCAAAGGTAAAATAGAAAAGACACTCACATAGCGTAAAACCATAAGGTCCATTTAAATGTAGGAGAATAAAGCGAACACTCACATAGCGTAAAACCATAAGGTCCATTTAAATGTAGGAGAATAAAGCGAACACTCACATAGCGTAAAACCGTAAGGTCCATTTAAATGTAGGAGAATAAAGCGAACACTCACATAGCGTAAAACCATAAGGTCCATTTAAATGTAGGAGAATAAAGCGAACACTCACATAGCGTAAAACCATAAGGTCCATTTAAATGTAGGAGAATAAAGCGAACACTCACATAGCGTAAAACCATAAGGTCCATTTAAATGTAGGAGAATAAAGCGAACACTCACATAGCGTAAAACCATAAGGTCCATTTAAATGTAGGAGAATAAAGCGAACACTCACATAGCGCAAAACCATAAGGTCCATTTAAATGTAGGAGAATAAAGCGAACACTCACATAGCGCAAAACCATAAGGTCCATTTAAATGTAGGAGAATAAAGAGCACACTCACATGGAATAAATATCTGCCAGGCCACAAAGGCGTAGAAGAGAAAGTGGCATTCCTATGGGCTTTGCAATTAATTCCCAGGCCAACAATCAAAACTCAGCGTGCGTGATGACGTCACTCCTGTAGGCCTCACCCTACACAGTGCAATTGCACATTCAGAGAACATCAGAAGCTGACCTGGTACCTTGTCCAATGACTTCTTTCAACCAAGTTTGACCATTTCAAGGCTGCAACTTGGCTGTTACCCAACCCAACTCAGAATGTGGTTGAGAGACTACAGTTATTTTGTTCTTGGGCTCTCTGTCTAGTTTTTACCTTATATCGGGAATGTTACATCTCACACCACTTCTAATATCTGCTTCCCCTCTTGTTTTGCGTAGTCTACTGTTACTCCAATGCCTGTGTTGCTTGTGCTGGATGTTTGCACTCTCCTGCCTTGACACCACACTGGCTGTTGTCTGATTTTTTTTTTTTTTTTTTGTGTTGCATTTCGGGTGCTTGCCCTTCCCCTTGCGCTTCAGTCCCTTCTTTTAATTCTCCCACTCGTTGTGCCTGTAAAGTGTCTGACTGGCTATACTGTGCAACCACTGGTGACTGCTCACAGACTTTGTGCAGGTTGGGGTTTAATCTGTCAGTTGGGCACAAAATCTGTCATTCTGGAGTTTGCACTTGGTGATTTCTCAGAGGAACTCGTAGCATGAGAACTTGGGAGTGGTTTCTTTAAGGTTTTTGTTGGGTTTTGAATATTTCGTGGACCTTCACTACGCAAGGTAAGTTTTGAAACGTTGGACCGCTTGTACATGGTTTGTATAGTGTCCGTTTATGTTTTGGATGTTTTCTCCCACCTGCAGTAATTAACCACTTTGGCACTAAAGTATTTTTTCCATTTTTTTTTTGCAACCTTTTTGTAAAAATCTGCATTTTTGCTTCTAAAATTTCTTAAAGCGGACCTTCAGCCGCTCAAGGACAAGCCTGCCTCTCCACCCCTCATCCTGTCCTCTGCAGGAATAAGGGGTTTTATTTTTTTACATATAAAAAAAGTCTGCCCCACCTCCCCATGCACGTCATTCACCTTAGGCGAATGATGCGCACACTGCCTGCTGTGCCTCCCGAGGTATGTACCTCACATATCCCAGGAGGCATAGACTTACATTGAGGAAAGAAAGAGGTGGAGTTCCCGTCTGCACGTCATCGGGAGGCATACTGGCTGAATTCGGGACAGCCAGCAGCTTAGCAATAACGTCACGGGGAAATATGGCGCAAGACCGAGTGTTGCCAGAAGAGTCGCATGACTTTGGATCCGCTAGGGTGGGGGGAGTATCAAAAGTTAGCAGAACTCACCACCAGGTAGATGGGGTTTTCGAAACAAAAATGAAAAAATAAAAGGGGGGGGTTGGTAAAGTTCTGCTTTAAAACCCTCAGGGCATTATATATTTTCTGATAGCAGAGAACTTGTGGAATAATAAGCTGGTTGTTGCGATTTTTTTTTTTGTTGCACAATATTTGCACAGCTGTTTATTAAACGCATATTATCAGGAAAAATATAATAAAATGAATTTTAGTGAAAATGCACACTATAAAATACAACAATAAAAGATGAGGCTGCATCGAGTAAATAGATACCCAACATGTCAAGGCTTAAAATTTCAAGCGTCTGTGATATGGGGAAAAACTACGGTACCCAAAAATCTCCATAGAAGTCTTACAGTTCATCAGTTTAGAGCGAACTGTGAGCTCTGGTGATAGAATTATTGCTGTCAGTCCGGCTTTTGTGCTGATACTTCGTGTGTGTGGTGCAGTTGGGGTTCACCCTGTGCGTGCGTTTTGCATTTGTGCGTGTGTACAGGACAGCAGGGGTTACGGTGACCGCGTGTCTTGTCAGATGGTGGAGGAGGAAGCAGTGCTGGATCAGTAATCTGTATATAAGGTGACCGTGTGTGTCTTGTCAGATGGTAGAGGAGGAAGCAGTGCTGGATCAGTAATCTGTATATAAGGTGACAGTGTGTGTCTTGTCAGATGGTGGAGGAGGAAGCAGTGCTGGATCAGTAATCTGTATATAAGGTGACAGTGTGTGTCTTGTCAGATGGTAGAGGAGGAAGCAGTGCTGGATCAGTAATCTGTATATAAGGTGACAGTGTGTGTCTTGTCAGATGGTGGAGGAGGAAGCAGTGCTGGATCAGTAATCTGTATATAAGGTGACAGTGTGTGTCTTGTCAGATGGTAGAGGAGGAAGCAGTGCTGGATCAGTAATCTGTATATAAGGTGACCGTGTGTGTCTTGTCAGATGGTAGAGGAGGAAGCAGTGCTGGATCAGTAATCTGTATATAAAGTGACAGTGGGTATTGACAGATGGTGGAGGAGGAAGCAGTTCTGGATCAGTAATCTGTATATAAGATGGCATGGCGGTGTGTGTCTTGTCAGATGATGGAGAATTAAGCCGTGCTGGATCAGTAATCTGTATATAAGGTGACAGCGTGTGTCTTGTCAGATAGTGGAGGAGGAACCAGTGCTGGATCAATAATATGTATATAAGGTGACCGTTTGTGTCTTGTTGGATAATGGAGGAGGAAGCAGTGATGGATCAGTAATATGTATATAAGGTGACAGCGTGTGTCTTGTTGGATAATGGAGGAGGAAGCAGTGATGGATCAATAATATGTATATAAGGTGACCGTTTGTGTCTTGTTGGATAATGGAGGAGGAAGCAGTGATGGATCAGTAATCTATATATAAGGTGACAGCATGTGTCTTGTCAGATGGTGGAGGAGGAAGCCGTTATCTGTGTATAATGTGACAGTGTGTGTCTTGTCAGATAGAGGAGGAGGAAGCAGTGCTGGATCAGTATATAAGGTGACAGTGTATATCTCCTCTGATAGTGGAGGAGGAAGCAGTGCTGGATCAGTATATAAGGTGGCAGCATGTGTCATGACTATAGTAGAAGAAAGGTGAAAGTATAGTAATCTGGTGGCGGTATGTCTCGTCAGTGGAGGAGTAAGCAGAGCTGGATCAGTAATCTCTATATAAGGTGACAGTGTGTGTCTCATCTGATAGTGAAGGAGGAAGCAGAGCTGGATCAGTAATCAGTATATAAGGTGATGGTGTGTGTCTCATCAGAGGAGGAGGAAGCAGTGCTGGATCAGTAATCTGTATATAAGATGGGGGTGTTTGTCTCGTTAGATAGTGGAGGAGGAAGCAGTGCTGGATCACTAATCTGTATATAAGGTGACCGTTTGTGTCTTGTTGGATAATGGAGGAGGAAGCAGTGATGGATCAGTAAGCTATATATAAGGTGACAGCGTGTGTCTTGTTAGATGGTGGAGGAGGAAGCAGTTATCTGTGTATAAGGTGAAGTGTGTGTCTTGTCAGATAGTGGAGGAGGAAGCAGTGCTGGATCAGTATATAAGGTGGTAGCGTGTGTCATGACTACAGTAGAAGAAAGATGGAGGTATAGTAATCTGGTGGCGGTATGTCTCGTCAGTGGAGGAGGAAGCAGTGCTGGATCAGTAATCTGTATATAAGATGGCGGTGTGTGTCTTGTCAGAGGAGGAGGAAGCAGTGCTGGATCAGTATATACGGTGACGGCGTGTGTCAGGACTAGAGTAGAGGAAAGGTGAAGATAGTTTGCATAATGGAGTTTTCTTCACAGATGGAGAAGGAAGCCAGGATGGAAAGAATATTCTAGATTAATGATAGAATTTTGCATTGTAATCTGCGGGTACCTGTCAGCCAATGGGAGGACATTTAGTGTTACCAGCTGAGAAATGGGCGGAGTTGAGCAGCAGATTTGATTTCTATGTCTCCAGTACATGTTTGTAGTCTGTTGTCCAGCAGATGAAGTGTAACCATTATAAGTGTCCCCCGGGGAACTCATTTTCCTCTTACAGAGTAAACTAAAGGGATTTCTGTCCAACTTCTCTATCCCTAGAAATCTCGCCGGTGGAAATCCAAGAGGGAGAGCAGCGACTCCAGCTCCCGGCCAATCAAAGCAGCCGGGAAAGTGATCATACAAGATATTTCCTGTCTGCTGACCGTGCACAAAGCCCTGGGAGAGATGTACATGTGAGTATTGTGATGAGGAGGAATTTCCCTCAAAGCCACCGTTGTAACTGAACCTGCCTGGGCCTAGAAAATGTTTACTAAAGTGGATCTGAATTTAAGAAGTGAAGGTTTGCTCTGTTAGAAGTAATATCCAGAGATGTTAGAGAAACTAAGGGCAGTAATACTTACCTATGTTCCAGTGGTCCAATCCCCACGAGGTGTGTTGATTTTCTATTGGGCTTAAAGGGGCTCAAGAGATCCCCCATCTCAGGAGCACCCACAACTCATTAGTAGCCCTGCTCAGCTGATCCCAAGCTCATATGTACCCTTGTTCAGCAGATCCCTGGCTCAATAATACCCCCAGCTTTCTAATCCTCTCTCTCCAGTTCCCACTCACCACCTGCTATATTGCTCCCATCCTGCACACCACGTTTCTCCCACCCTGGTCCCCCAGCTCTGCTGATTTTCTGCCACTTAGTCCTTTCTCTCTCCAGTTCCTGCCCACCTCCAGCTACATTGCTCCCATGCTGCTAGTTTCTTCTGCTTTGGTCCCCCAGCTCTACTGATCCTCACCCGCTCAGCCCTATCTCTCCATTCCCCCATCTCCTCCAACTATATTGCTCCCATGCTGCACACCACGTTTCTCCCACCCTGGTCCCCCAGCTCTGCTGATTTTTCCACCACTTAGTCCCTTTTCTCTTCTGTTCCTGCCCACCTCCAGCTACATTGCTCCCATGCTGCGCACCACATGTGACATCTGCTAGTTTCTCCTGCTCCGGTCCCCCAGCTCTGCTGATCCTCACCCGCTCAGTCCTATCTCTCCAGTCCCCACTCACCTCCAGCTATATTGCTCCCATCCTGCACACCACGTTTCTCCCACCCTGGTCCCCCAGCTCTGCTGATTTTTCCGCCACTTAGTCCCTTTTCTCTTCTGTTCCTGCCCACCTCCAGCTATATTGCTCCCATGCTGCACACCACGTTTCTCCCACCCTGGTCCCCCAGCTCTGCTGATTTTCTGCCTTAGTCCTTTCTATCTCCAGTTCCTGCCCACCTCCAGCTACATTTCTCCCATGCTGTGCACCACATGCGACATCTGCTAGTTTCTCCTGCTCCAGTCCCCCTTCTCTGCTGATCCTCACCTGCTCAGTCCTATCTCTCCAATGCCCACCCACCTTCCGCTATATTTCTCCCATGCTGCACACCACGTTTCTCCCACCCTGGTCCCCCAGCTCTGCTGATTTTCCGCCTCTTAGTCCTTTCTATCTCCAGTTCCTGCCCACCTCAAGCTACATTGCTCCCATGCTGCGCACCACATGTGACATCTGCTAGTTTCTCCTGCTCCCGTCTCCCAGCTCTGCTGATTCTCACCCGCTCAGTCCTATCTCTCCAGTCCCCACTTACCTTCTGCTATAGCGTTCCCACTTTGCACGCCATGTGTACCGTCTGCTAGTTGCTCTACTGTTCTACTTACCTGCTGTGTGGAACGAGAGAGCAACCCCCATCCTCCTCTTCTGGGGTCCCCTGACGGTGCTCCTGGCTCCTCCTGCCTTCATATACTATCCCCCCCCCACCCCCGCACCAAGCACATAGCATAGTTTATGGACTGTAAAACTTTCCTACAGTCTAATTAATATACACTGATTTGAGTTACTTTCACCCAAAAAAATGTAGCAGAATACGGTCGGCCTACATTTTTGAAGAAAGATTACTTATTTGCAAATTGTATAACCGAAATCAAGAAAAACTCGTATGACAGCGCTGAAAGCTAAAAATGGCCTGGGCAGGAAGGGGGTGGAAGTGCCCAGTTTTGACGGGGTTAAGATTTGAACATAGAGCAGCAGGTTACCCTAGAAGCTTTAAAACCGAGTTGGTGAGCAGCAGGCGGATGTGTGACCACCATTCAGCTTTCCTCACAGTGATATCCTTTTCTTCTGTTCAGATTAAACCGCGGAAACCTCCAAGAGATGTGTCAGAAGAATGCAGCTTCAGCGCTCAGTGTGGGCCGCAGGGATCTGGTGCAGGTAGGAAAATGATTTGAAGTCCGGCGTGGGTGACGACCAGGTGAAAAAAATAAAAACGAATGCAGACACACTATCTTAAGGACTGTTAGGCAGCAATACATTCCAATTTCTTTTTGGGGGGGTGTGTAAGATGCACTATGAAGCTGAACGCCAGGCTTACCATCAGTCCTGCCCAGTTGTACACGCTGCTCTCCTGTACCATCATTTCTTACTCCAAATCAACTGCACACTCACAGTATGCATTAGAAGCTGCTCAAATCTAATACAGTCTGCCTCATTTCCTGGCTTAAAGTGTTACTAAATAGTGACTGCATTCACTATTTCTGATCCCCCCAGGACTCTGCATTCACTATATCTGATCCCCCCCAGGACTCTGCATTCACTATATCTGATCTCCCCAGGACCCTGCATTCACTATATCTGATCTCCCCAGGACCCTGCATTCACTATATCTGATGTCCCCAGGACTCTGCATTCACTATATCTGATCTCCCCAGGACTCTGCATTCACTATATCTGGTCTCCCCAGGACTCTGCATTCACTATATCTGATCTCCCCAGGACCCTGCATTCACTATATCTGATCTCCCCAGGACTCTGCATTCATTATATCTGATCTCCCCCGGACTCTGCATTCACTATATCTGATCTCCCCAGGACTCTGCATTCACTATATCTGATCTCCCCAGGACTCTGCATTCACTATATCTGATCTCCCCAGGACTCTGCATTCACTATATCTGATCTCCCCAGGACCCTGCATTCACTATATCTGATGTCCCCAGGACTCTGCATTCACTATATCTGATCTCCCCAGGACTCTGCATTCACTATATCTGATCTCCCCAGGACCCTGCATTCACTATATCTGATCTCCCCAGGACTCTGCATTCACTATATCTGATGTCCCCAGGACTCTGCATTCACTATATCTGGTCTCCCCAGGACCCTGCATTCACTATATCTGATCTCCCCAGGACTCTGCAGTCACTATTTCTGATCCCCCCAGGACTCTGCATTCACTATATCTGATCTCCCCAGGACTCTGCATTCACTATATCTGATATCCCCAGGACTCTGCATTCACTATATCTGATCCCCCCAGGACTCTGCATTCACTATATCTGATCCCCTTAGGACTCTGCATTCACTATATCTGATCTCCCCAGGACTCTGCATTCACTATATCTGATCCCCCCAGGACTCTGCATTCACTATATCTGATCCCCTTAGGACTCTGCATTCACTATATCTGATCCCCCCAGGACTCTGCATTCACTATATCTGATCCCCTTAGGACTCTGCATTCACTATATCTGATCTCCCCAGGACTCTGCATTCACTATATTCGATCTCCCCAGGACTCTGCATTCACTATATCTGATCTCCCAAGGACTCTGCATTCACTATATCTGGTCTCCCCAGGACTCTGCATTCACTATATCTGATCTCCCCAGGACTCTGCATTCACTATATCTGATCTCCCCAGGACTCTGCATTCGCTATATCTGGTGTCCCACAGTACACACAATATGGAAATGTAAATTATTTTAGTAAATCTAAATTGCTATGTACCTTTTCTCTTTAGCTTTATACAGCAGTCTTGTGACTTCTATCAGTGCCTGGTTAAAGCCGGTCATGAACGGAGATCAGTGTCACTCGGACACACCGCATCTCTGATCACGGTAAAGAACCTATGATGTAGGCTCTTTATCATGTGATAGGCTGCGTCCAATCACCAATGATCATAGTGTACATAGGAAGTGCCAGTTATTGGCATTCCTCTCCTCATGCTGACAGCATGTGAGTATAGGAGAGCTGATAAGTGACTTTCCCGACAGGGGGGATCTGCACTGATAATCAGCGCATTTATTATCAGTGCAGACCCATCAGCGCTCATAAAGGCTGCTCATCAGTGCAGCCTTATCAGTAATGGAGAAAAATTACTTATTTACAAAATATATAACCAAAATAAAGAACTTATTTTATTTTTTCACAATTTTGTTTTTTTTCATATGTTAAGCAAAAAAAACCCCAGTGGTGATTAAATACCACCAAAAGAAAGCTCTATTTGTCCCAAAAAAATTATAAAAATGTCATATGGGTACAGTGTTGCTTGACTGTGCAATTGTCATTCAAAGTACAACAGCACTGATAGCTAAAAATTAGCCTGGGCAGGACGGGGGTGAAAGTGCCCAATATTGAGGGGGTGAAATCTTAGAAACTCAGCATAACATGTGGGTTTTATCTAGGGGCATCTACCGCCTAGGAACGCCCACTCCTTCAGACATATTCTCCAATCAATGCATTTTGGTATTTGCCTTCCTGCTACCTAGAGCCAGCCCTCTGCTTACGTCAGGGCTGAAGGCTCTTGGGAGGAGTAGTTAGGCAAGGTCATGTGATGTCTTCAGGAAGCACACATCACTCTGCCAGACCCTCGCCCCTAATCTGCCTGTATTGCATAGAGAACCCCAATGTCCAGTAATGACATCACTGTATCTAAAATAAAGTATATGTATTCCTCATGATGCCTGCCTTATTTCCTTTAGCTCCAGCTTTATAGCTACACTTCTTTTTTTTCTCTGTTAGGTTTGGGCTTTGGCTGCTGCTGCTAATGATATGTGTCTGACCCCCAAGTCTGACCCCGATGCAGAAACTCCCTGGGCACGTCACCCGTTTGGTCGGCAACTGCTGGAATCACTGTGAGTCTTTTGGGTTAAAATGAAAAAATGATATAGGCTTAAAAAAATGCCGGGCCGCACCAACCGTGTATTTACATGGCTACTTTGACCTTAAATACCGGCGTTATGGCAGCAGATAGCTACAATAACCCCAGTATTTTCTTACACGGCGGGCGGTCCTCTTTCACATGAAAGTGGTCCCATGGGCGGATTCACCGCAGGATCACTTTTGTGGGCAGACGGGCGGGAGAGGTGCCCACCCCTCTCCCGCCGCTTCTTGGTAGTTTTCCCCGCTTACTGGAGCCGTCGGTAGCGGGGAAAACGATCCGGTTCTTTCAGGTCTTAGGCAAAAAGTCGAGTGAGGGCAAGATGGCCCACACTCGACTCTATGGCTTTGAAGGATCAGAGCGACGTCAGACGTAATTTCCGCACAACGGCCTTAAAGGGCCTATTTTTTTTTTTTTTTTTTATTAAAAAAAAAATATTTTCTCTTTCGTTCATTGATAGACACAGCTCCTGGTATTCATAACCTTTGGGTTATACTGCCCCCTCAGGAGTAGGACACAAGGCAGAAAATTTTCTTCCATCCTGCTTTACAGTCGCTGGCTTTGATGGCTTGGCTGTCGAACGCCAGGTACGGAAGGATAGGGGTTTATCTGAGTCGGTGATTCCTACACTGATGAAAGCTAGGAAATCTACCTCTGGGAAGATCTACCATTGTATGTGGAAGATGTACATTGCGTGGTGAGTCTCTTGGGGGTCTTCCTCGCTCCTTCTCGTGGCTCTGATCTTGACCTTCTTTCAACCGGGGGTTGAACGGAAATCAGCCTTGAGTACCATCAAGGGCCAGGTGTTGGCTTTGGCGGTCTTCTTCCAACGACCTATGCACACACTCCCTGGTGCGTACCTTTCTTTAGGGTGTCCGACATTTGGTTCCTCTAGTGCGGGCTCCGTTGCCGCCTTGGGATCTTAATTTGGTGCTTTCGGCCCTCCAGAAGCCTCCCTTTGAGAATCTTCGGGAGATTCCCCTGCTGTTCCCGAAGGTGGCCTTTTTAGTGGCTATCACCACCTTTCGTGCAGGGTGTCTGAACTTGCGGCGTATCCGGTCGTTTACCTTACCTGGTGATTCACAGGGATAAGGTGGTTCTTCGCCCCGTCCGTCATTCCTTCCAAAGGTTGTCTCTGATTTTAAATTGAATGAAGACTTTGTAATGCCTTCCCTGTCTCCCAGGCCTAAACAGCCAAAGGAAATTGCCGTGCATGCCTTGGATGTGGTCCAGGCAGTTAGGGTGTATCTGGCAGCTACGGCGTCTTTCAGGACATCAGACTCTCTTTGTGCTCATGGATGGACCTCAAAGGGTTGTCCGTTTCCTCTGCGACCATTTCCAGATGGATCAGACAGATGGTC
Organism: Pelophylax lessonae; assembly: GCF_965119305.1. Taxonomy (NCBI): domain Eukaryota; kingdom Metazoa; phylum Chordata; class Amphibia; order Anura; family Ranidae; genus Pelophylax; species Pelophylax lessonae. Next base: position 236,515,929 of record NC_138777.1, on the reverse strand, counting down.
AGGCCTATTCCATCAGGGACCAGGTTCCTCCTTTCCCTGTCAAGGTGCACTCTACTCGGGTGCTCAGTGGCTCCTGGGCCTTCCGTCATCGGGCATCAGTGACGCAGGTTTGCAAGGCGGCCACTTGGTTGTTAGAGCACACTTTTACAAAGTTTTATAAAGTGGATGTGTTGGCATCTCTGGATGCTTCTTTTGGCTGCAAGGTTTTGCAGGCTGCTGTTGAGAGGACCTGATCCTCTTTGAGGGAGTATTGTTCTTTTCAGGTGGGCTCCAGTTGTTTGGTTGAGCTCCTTTTGCCTGCTTGGCTAATGTTTAGCCTTGGGAATTTTTTTGTTGTTCCCACCCCTCATATTTAACAATGCTTTGGGACGTTCCAATGGTTATGAATACCAGGAGCTGTGTCCGTCAATGAACGAAAGAGAAAATGGTATTTTTGGCGTACCGTAAAATCCATTTCTCTGATGTTCATTGATGGACACAGCACCCACCCCTCTGTGGAGTTATGATTCTCCTGACACCGCTTGTGGCTATAGCAGAGAGAGGGAGTATACCCCCTGGGACTGCCCATGGGCGTAGCCAGACTTCTATTCTGCCTAGTGTCCTATTCCTGTACGGGGCAGTATAACCCAATGGTTATGAATATAAGGAGCTGTGTCCGTCAATGAACATCAGAGAAATGCATATTACAGGAAGTCAAAAACCCTGTTTTCTCTTATTTGTTTTTTTTTTTTCAAATAAAGCAAATAAAAAAAAAAATCCCAGTGGTGATCAAATACCACCAAAAAGAAAACTCTATTATTTGCAAGGGGGGGGGGGGGGAGAGAAGAGTTTTACATGGGTACAGTGTTGCATGACCACCGTGCAATTGTCATTCAAAATGCGACAAAGCTGAGAATTGGCCTGGACAGGAAGAGGTATTGAAGGGATTAAACATCACGGCTTCCCTGTATCTTATCACTTCTCTCTCTTCTTACAGGCTGGCCCATTACTGCCACTTACACGATGTCCAGACCTTGGCCATGCTGTGTAGTTTGTTTGACGTCCATCTTCAACCACAAGGCAATGGCGTGTCCTCCTGCCACCCGTTCCCTTCCCGCTCCAGCCACAGCCGATATGTAAGACTCCAGCTTTCCTTTTTTAGTAATTTCCATTGAAATGATGGCAAAGATGGTAATACTCATTATGTGGTGGTGTGTTTTCAGCCCAGTTTCACATCCTCTTGTTCGGGGTCCAGCATGTCAGATCCAGGCTTTAGTACCGGCGGCTGGAGTGGTGGTAAGACTTTTTCTTTATCTGTGCTTAACACTAGAGGTCCCATAGCTGATGATGCAGCAAGGTGTCGAGTAGAGGCTAATATAAGTCAAATATCCAAAAACATGAGGCAATCACTAGGCCATCATCCGTAATCTGTATAGAGAAAGATGGGGAAGGGCTTTTTCTGACTTTCCAGGCCAGAAAGGAGTATACAAAACAATATAAATATATTTTATATATATATATATATATATATATATATATATATATATATATATATATATCACAATTTATTTAAGCACATTAAAAAATGAATGCCCATGTGCATCTCCTGTACACATCACAACATCAAACTAAAAGCAAGGATCGTGGTTCTGTAATAACTGTAATGAAGGTTCCTCAAAAGCCAACGGGTTTCGTTACGTACTTCATCAGGGCTTGGGGAAACCGCACAGTATTCATCTCAAGATATAACACATATATGTGTAGGTCCTCTCCCAGCGAGTGCTGGGGCATATAGGGAACGGTTGACCGCAGAGATCTTGTTTGGAGACTGGGTATGCCCAAGTCTTCCTTTGGAATAGAGGTTAGAAATTCAAGTTTGTTTGGGCATACTATATGTTACAGATGGATAAGTTCATAGGGTTATTTTATTAAGTACTGGTGTGCATCCATCCATATGCAGGCAGAGTAGATCAGAGTAGGGTAAATATACTTTAGTCCCCTCAACAATGGCTGTGCTATTACAGTTCAGTATGCATGCTGAGTCTATTCACCTGTTATCTAGAACCTATGCCCAGCGATTGGGAACTGTCTCTCCTTTAGTCTCTCCGGACAACTGGCAATTGGCATTTCCAGGCAGTCCCTTATATGCCCCCTCAACCCAGAGAAGGGCCCCCTCTGCTATAGGTACTTTTTTCTGCCTAGTCAGGAGTAAGGACCTAGTTCCTTGCTGGGATCTCTGGTCTTGGCAATTTTTCCTTTTTTAAATAGAGTTTTTTCTCCTGTTTTTTTCCTGTGAGATCTACAATCAACTGCCGGACTGGGTGACGGGCTAGATAATCTAGATCCAGTGGTCACCCTAGTCTGGCCAGCGAGCACGCGCAGACCTCAGCTTTGCTCTGAGTCGGCCACGACATAGCCCCACCAGGTCTCGCCTGGCCGCAAGTTAAACGCCTCACGAGGTCGCATACATCTGGGGTCTTGGCCCGAGTCGCAGCGTTCCTCCTGGCCGACAGCCGCCCCGTTTTGATGGTTAGGGGTTCTGTCTGGAGCGTTGCCCACCTGGTTCCTGGTACGGTGAGTAGTTGTCCCTCCCTCTCCCCCTGAGGGTTTTGGGGTGGATGTGGGCCCCTCCTTGGGGCTGTCGGGCCCCTTGGTTTCCCTCCTTCCCATCAGGCACCCCCCCTTCATCTGTCCTTCCCATCCAACCCCCCCCCCCTCCACTTATGCTGGGGCTGTGTGGATGGTCTGGTCCACCTCCTGGGGTGGGGGCAGGGCATTGCTGGGGGTGGGGGGGTGCGCCGCCAGCTTCTGCCAGGGCCCCCCGTCCTGCCTGTGCCTGTCCTTGAGGCCTAGGTATCCTTCCTGGGTCCCTGGGAGCCTTGTGGTGCCGCCATTTTCTTGAAGCCTGTGTGTGCAATAGACAGCGGCCATGTTTGTGTAGTGCGGTGGCCATTTTCTTGTGGTTTGCCTTTGAAAATAGGGGCATCCATGATAGTGGAGCCCTCTGGGCGGCGATTTTGTGGTGGGAGCCCCTCCTGGTTTCTGCGGGAATGTGAGTCTGGTGGGGTCTTCTCCCTCTCTGCTCAGGATTGATTGGTGCTCTGTGACTGGCAACCAGGTGGTGCTGCCAGAGCGGTGGAGGTTGTCCCATAGCAGTGTTTTACACTTTTTTTTTTTGTGGGTTTCCCCTGATGACTCATGGAGTCTTTGGCACACATCTCCCCACCTGATCCCCTCTCTGGGGCTGCAGGGAACTCCGCGTCCCATCTATCCATTGATGCACTGACGGCAGTCCTGGAGTCCTTTGTGTCCCAAGTGGAGGTGGCTTTTGGGCGATGGGCTGGTATAAGCACCCCCTGCCTCATCGGTCTCCTCAGATCCTGAATCTGATTTGGCTGCCGCGGACGTGGGTCACCCTGCTGGGTGTGCGACCACGCACTCTGAATCCTCAGATTCTCCCTCTTAAGTTGTCCCAGAAGGTGGCCTTTTTGGTGGCTTTCACCTCTGTGTGCAGGGTGTCAGAATTGGCGGCGCTATACTGTTGTTCACCTTACTAGTGGTTCTTCGCCCCTGTCCGTCATTCCTTCCTCAGGCTGTCTTTGATCTTTATTTGAATGAAGACGTTGTGTTGCCTTCCCTGTGTCCCAGGCCAACACATCCAAATTAAATTGCCTTGCATGCCTTGGATGTGAACCGGGCTATTAAGGTGTACCTGGCAGCTATGAAGTATTTTAGGAAGTCAGACACTCTATTTGTGCTCACGGATGGACCTCAAAGTGTTGTCCGCTTCCTCTGTGACCATTTCCAGATGAATCGGACAGATGGTGGTTCAGGCCTATTCCATCAGAGGTCAGGTTCCTCCTTTCCCTGTCAAGGCGCACTCTACTCGGGTGTTCAGTGGCTCCTGGGCTTTCCATCATCAGGCGTCAGTGAAGCAGGTTTGCAAGGCGGCCACCTGGTCGTTGGTGCACACTTTCACAAAGTTTTATAAAATGGATGTGTTGGCATCTGCGAATGCTTCTTTTGGCCGCAAGGTTTTGCAGGCTGCTGTTTAGAGGATCTGATCCTCTTTGAGGGTGTGTTGTTTTTTTCAGGTGGGCTCCAGTTTGGTTGAGCTCCTGTTGCCTGGTTCGCTAATGTTTAGCCTTGGGAATTTTTTTGTTGTTCCCACCCCTCATGTTTAACAATGCTTTGGGACGTCCCAATGGTTATGAATACCAGGAGCTGTGTCCGTCAATGAACGAAAGAGAAAATGGAATTTTTAACTTACTGTAAAATCCATTTCTCTGATGTTCATTGATGGACACAGTGCCCACCCCTCTGTGGAGTTGTAATTCTTCTGACACTGCCTGTAACAAAACTGAGTGCCTATAGCAGAGAGAAGGAGTATACCCCTGGGACTGCCCATTGGCGTAGCCAGGCTTTTTTTCTGCCTAGTGCCCTCCTCTTGTAGGGGGCAGTATAACCCAATGATTAAGAAGATCAGGATCTGTGTCCATCAAAGAACATCCGAGAAATGGATTTTACGGTAAGTCAAAAATCCAATTTTTTTAGTGAGATACTCCCAATAGGAAAACGTCTAAAGGGATGCAGTCCCATCAGATTTCCTCATTAGTGCTCTGCAGGTGAACAGCTGATTGATAATTATGAAACCACTCCCATTAGACCCACTCAGCACAGAGGCACAAACAGGGATTTCTTCAGAATAACAAAAGGTAGGAATCTGCAACACAGGTTTTTATAAACCTTGTAATGTACAAAGATAATCCAGACGGGAATGTTTCTTTTTCCTCAACAAATGTGGAGTTCGAGTCTCAAAATGAAAATTTGACATCCGCTTGCTCTAAAGTAACCTCAAAAAGAATTGGATAATCACGATTTGTTTTGTACTTTACTTACCTTGTTTTTGAAGAAAGTATACTTACCTTCCTTCCACTTCCTCTCTCTGCGGCCACGGTCCGCGCCTTCTCTTCCTGCTTGCATTGACTCCTGGGAGCAGAACGTTATCGCTCCCAGGAGTCAATGCGTCTGCACTGGCCCCGCTCGTCACTTCTGGTGCAGGCGCGTCATCCCTGCACAGCTTCTGGGCATGCCCAGAAGCTGTGCAGGGATGACACGCCTGCACCGGAAGTGACGAGCAGAGCCGGTGCAGGCGCATTCTGGGACTCCGACGTCATGGAAGAGGACGCTCTGCCTTCAGCTGCCCACACCGGAGATGGCAGCGCTGGACAAGACATTTTCAAGGTAAGTATTTCTTCTAAAAGGTAAGTGAACCCGGGGACAGTTCAGAGGCTATCATTGCTGAAATGCACTAGCCCTGACTGTCCCGGGGGTATTTTTATTGAAAAAAAAAAATTTTGAGGCTGGAACTCCGCTTTAAGCATTAATGCATTCTCAGCATTAAAGTGGAGTTCCACCCATTTTAATAACTTGGATTACATAGATGTATGTAATCCCCTTTAAAACTACTTTTACCAATGGAAACTTTTTTTTTTTTTTTTTTGCTAGGAAATACCTTATTTTCTTCTTTATTCATCCTCTCCTCACTTGCGGGTCCGGCCGCCGATTACGTCATTCGGCAATTCGCAAGGGCTGCTGGGATGTATCTCATGGGATGAAATCTCGCATTATTACACAGGAGTCCTGAGCTGTACTCGTATGTATTGGATTGAGGCCGTGCTTCGCCACGCCTCCTCCCAGTGACCTGTACTCGGATGTATTGGATTGGGTCCATGCTCTGCCCCTGCCTCTGCCCCGCCTCCTCTCAGTGAGCGAGGACTGAAAGCATTATATCCTCGCTGAGCTCACTGAGAGGAGGCAGGGCAGAGCACGGACTCAATCCAATGCATACGAGTACAGCTCAGGACTCCTGTGTAATAATGTGAGATTTCATCCCATGAGAGATAAGACTATAATCCTTCCACTTTATAAAACTCTGGTCCGACCGCATCTGGAGTATTCCGTCCAGTTCTGGTCGCCAGTCCTCAGGAGGGATGTGTTGGAGCTGGAGAGAGTCCAGAGAAGGGCAACTAAACTAATTAGGGGATTGGAGGACCTTGACTATGAAGAGCGTCTACAATCGCTCGATTTATTCTCCCTGGAGAGGAGACGTCTGAGGGGGGACATGATAGCAATTTATAAATATCTTAATGGGGATCCCAGCTTAGAAAAAAAGCTGTTCATTCGAAGGGATTGCATGAGGACTCGAGGGCATACAATGCGATTAGAGGAGAAGCATTTTAACCTCAGGCAACGCGGGGGGTTCTTTACTGTTAGGGCAACAAGATTGTGGAATTCTCTACCACAAGAGGTGGTTTCTGCGGGTAGTATGGTGGCTTTCAAAAGACTCTTAGACTTACATCTCAAGGATCAGAACATTCAGGGGTATGTGAGATGATTACAGCCACACATACCTACACGGGTTGAACTAGATGGACTATTGTCTTTATTCAACCTCACCTACTATGTAACTATGAGATACATCCCAGCAGCCCTTGCGAATCACCGAATGATGTAATCGCCGATCGGCGGCCGGACCCGGAAGTGAGGAGAGGATGAATAAAGAAGAAAATAAGGTATTTCCTAGCAAAAAAAAAGTATCCATTGGTAAAAGTAGTTTTAAAGGGGATTACATACAACTAAAGTTACAAAAATGGGTGGAACTCCACTTTAAGGTAAAAAAAAAAAACTTATCGTCAGCCCCTCCCCCCCAGATATTTACCTGAGCCCGATCTTGATTCAGTACTGTGCCTAAGAGCAGCCACACTGCTTTCTCACTTTCTCCTCACTGGACTGAGTGAGCACAGCGGGAACCATTGGCTCCTGCTTTTGTCAATCAAATCCAATGATGAGGGCGGAGTCAAGCCACACACACAGCGCACCTCAGGATCGAGCCTGCACCTATGCTACCATATGAAGCGGCTTCCTATGGTGGTAGATGGAGAAGAGGGGGGACCCCAGAACACCAGGTAAATGACATGTTTATTTAGAAAAAAGACCCCAGCCTTTATACAAGCATTCTTATCAAAAATGGTATCAAAATCAAACAGGGTTCTGTATAAACTACAGACTTAAAATAAAAAAAATAAAAAAACACAAGTGAATGCTTTAATTTTCAGTAGTAGAATAACAGCTGGATTTGACTGCTGTATGAGACACATCTACTGTACAAAGTATTACATCCAGTCGTGTAATGTGGGTTGCATAGAGACCATGTCCTTATTTCTTCTATGTTCTCCTTTGCACAGGCGGACAAGAAGGCGACCATGTAGTGCCATGGGGTGACGCTTCTCCTGATGACTACCGATATAGCAATATTAACTATGTGGACCCTCGGGAACGGGAGAAAGAACAGCATGACAAAAATAAAAGGTTATCAATTGAAAAAAAAATGTTTCACTGATGGGGGGGGGGGGCAGACATTTAATCCAGTGAGCTGGGAAAGAAGACAGTTTAAAGGGGGTATCCAGAATGCAGAAGGGAATGGAAAGTAGGCAGTTAAAAAGTGAGATTCCAAAATTTAGTGGTGGAGGTTAGAGTAGTCAGGTAAAGGGGGTTCCAGAATTCAGTAGAGGGGGGCAGTCGGAGGTTTAAGGTAAATTCCAGAATTAATGGATGGAAGGTGAGGTAGGCAGTAAGAAGCAGGAAGGGAAATTCCAAAATTCTGTTGGGGTCCGGGTGTAGCCATCTAAAGTGGGAGTCCAGAAGTCTGGGATGAAGGGCGAGTAGCCAGCGAAAGAGGGATTGCCGAATTCAGTGAGAGACGTGTTGCAGTAATTTAAAGTAGGATTCCCAGAAATCAGTAGGAAGGGTGGGTAGGCAGCGAATATTCGAGGCAAGACAATGGCTTGACAAATTTGCTTTGAATCGAGGAGCCAGCTAGTGCACGTGCGTGGCAATATGTAACATGTATTGCAATCAACATTTTTGTGTGTAGGCCCTCCAATGCGTGCATTTATGTTTGTACATGTATATTGGTGTGGGTGGATTTTATGTGCTTGGGTGAAACTTTAATTTTTTTACAATTAAAAACATTTTTTTCTTTTTACTTAACATTTTTTTTCATCACATAAGGGACAAAAAGTCCCCTACGTGATGATTTTTGGTGACAAGTTCTCTGTAATGAGACATGCAGGTTTCTGTATGTCTCCACTGAATGTAATGATCGCATCGCATTACATTACAATCTTTCCTGGCAATGCTGGCTGGGGAAACTCATCGAGGACCTGGAGGTGACATCATGCATGTTGCTTCCAGGTCAGGAACAAGATGGGGAGGAGAGCGGATGTGTGTCCACTCTCTTCCTTCCCCTCTACTCTGCGGTGCCCACTGCGCTGGTCCTGGTCCAGCAGGAGGGCAAGCGGAGCCTGGGATTCATAGCGGGGGGAACTTTACCTGCGTGTGTTGAAGCAATTGGGTGGCAGCGAAGCCAACCAAATGCTTCCACCTGATGCAGCAGGGCTAAATGTAGAAAAACCTTTCCGAAACTGCGTGTCCTGGGCGTAAGGGCGATACAAATTGTGCATCCCTGCAATGTGAATAGGCTGACAAAAGCCCAGGCGTCAGGACACAATTTCTAGTCGCCATGGCTACCTGGCATCTAGGATTTGTTGAGCCCTGCAAGAGGAAGGTAGCAAGCTAAAAGAAAATCCTTGTGTTCAGGAACCCCAAACTGAAGACCCCATTCTCCTTTATAGAAGATTTATCTGTTGCAGCCATTGCAATCAATTATACATTGCATGTCAAGTAGTCAAAAATCCTGACATTTGGAAACCTTGTCAGTTATCCAGATGTTACCTGAACAGTTGTCTTTGGTGCTGCAACACTGCTAGCAGGATCACAAACACCCACATTGAGTGGTGGCATGTACCCTCAAATGTATTTCAGAACCTTTGATAACCCCAGGAGCTCCATTATGCAAATCTCAACTGCAGCTCTAAAGTCAAGTTCTGTCCCGCCCCTTCATCTTTCACTGTGCTGATCTTCCCTTGGTGTATTGTTTTATATTCCTCTGTGTTTCTAGCTTTGTTGTCTCTTCTTACCCTTTAAGTAACTGTTTTACGATGACCTTTTTTTAAATTCCCAAACAGAATTTTGGACCCAGCAAACATGCAGCAGTTTGACGACTTTAAGAAGTGTTATGGAGAGATCTTATACCGCTGGGGTCTGCAGGAGAAGAGGGCAGAGGTTCTAAAGTTTGTCTCATGCCCTCCAGAGCCACATCGTGGCATTGGTAAGTGTTAAGTGGACAATGGTATAAAGGTCCACTAGAGAACAACTAACCAATATCCATAATTACAGAAACTGTTACATTTAGGAAGCCATTTATAAAGCAGGGGCATAGCTTTACCGTAGCCCAACCTCTGTGTCTATGGGCACACAGTACAAACAAATGGCAACTGCCTCCACCTATGTCTGGCCTTACGGAAGGGCATCACATGTAGAGAAAATTCCCAGCTCAACTTACTGACTGGTCTGCAACCAACTGAATTCTCCTGTATAACAGTTTGTGTTAGAAACAGGGGTTTAGTTTGCATATATTTGCAAATACTCAGCTCAGAAAAATGAAAGGAACTCTTTGAAAACACGTCAGATCTCAATGGGGAAAAAATATCATGCTGGATATCTATACTGGTATGGACTGGGTAATGTGTTAGGATCGATACTGGTATGGACTGGGTAATGTGTTAGGATCTATACTGGTATGGACTGGGTAATGTGTTCGGATCTATACTGGTATGGACTGGGTAATGTGTTAGGATCTATACTGGTATGGACTGGGTAATGTGTTAGGATCTATACTGATATGGACTGGGTAATGTGTTAGGATCTATACTGGTATGGACTGGGTAATGTGTTAGGATCTATACTGGTATGGACTGGGTAATGTGTTAGGATCGATACTGGTATGGACTGGGTAATGTGTTCGGATCGATACTGGTATGGACTGGGTAATGTGTTAGGTTCTATACTGGTATGGACTGGGTAATGTGTTAGGATCTATACTGGTATGGACTGGGTAATGTGTTAGGGTCTATACTGGTATGGACTGGGTAATGTTTTAGGATCTATACTGGTATGGACTGGGTAATGTTTTAGGATCTATACTGGTATGGACTGGGTAATGTGTTAGGAAGGAAAGGATGCCACATCATTTGATGGAAATGGCTGAATTCAAGGGCACCCCAAAAATCAAAGTGAAGACATGAGGCAGGCGAGTCCATTTTGCTAAAATTTCATTGCAGCAACTCAGAATGGTCCTCAGTAGTGTGTATGGCCCCCACGTGCTTGTATGCAGGCCTGACAATGTCGGGGCATGCTCCTAATGAGAAGGATGGTGTCCTGGGGTATTTCCTCCCAGATCTGGACAGACTGAGGTGTAACCTGGGGGCGTTGGATGGACCGAAACCTAATGTCCCAGAGGTGTTCTATTGGATTTAGGTTAGGTGAGCATGGGGGCCATGAACCGTCTGTCTCCTGGAATCTCCTCCATACTCCATGAGACTGTGTTAGGAGACACAGCAAACCTTCTGGCAATGGCACGTATTGATGTGCCATCCTGGAGTTGTTGGACTGTCTGTGCAACCTCTATAGGGTCAGGTATCACCTCACGCTATCAGTAGGGACATTGACCCTAACGAAATGCAAAACTAGTGAAAAACAGTCAGAAAAGATGAGTAGGGAAAAAAATGTCAGTAGCCTCCACCTGAAAAAACATTCCTGTTTTGGAGGTTGTCTTATTGTTGCCCATCTAGTGCATTTGTTAATTTCATTAACACCAAAGCAGCTGAAACTGATTAACAACCCCCTCTGCTACTTAACTGACAAGATCAATATCCCAGGAGTTTAACTGACTTGATGCTGTGCTCTGATTAAAAAGTGTTTCTTTAGTTCTTTTGAGCAGTGTACATGCGGTATTATCTGCAGTCCTAACTATACATTTTTGAGAGCCTCCATAGTAGAAGCACATACATAATAATGGCTAGAGGGCAGGTGAGCCTGGAGGGAGCTCACCCCTCCTTAAAGGCACAGGAGCGTGCTGGACACCCAGTACTGCAAAGGCCAGTTATAGGTGGGGGCAGTGGCCATTTGTTTGTACTGTTTGAGTATTGGCGAGGGGATGCACTGGACACGTTTGCTGCCGTTGTGCTATACGCTGCGTGTCCACTCCTATAAGAATGTTGAGTTTGAATACTTAGTTCCGTTGTTAAGAACAGTGATTTGTCCTCACCGTACGTCCTTTTTTTTTAAACAGAATTTGGCGTCTATTGCAGCCACTGCCGTAGCGAGGTGCGAGGAACGCAGTGCGCCATCTGCAAAGGATTCACCTTCCAGTGCGCCATCTGCCACGTGTCTGTCCGAGGCTCCTCCAACTTCTGCCTCAGCTGTGGTCATGGAGGACACACAGCACACATGCTGGAGTGGTTCAGCACACAGGAAGTCTGCCCAACCGGGTGTGGCTGCCATTGTCTGTTGGAGAGCACCTTCTGATTGGCTTGAGCCATTGCGCAGAGCGCCTTTTAATAAGACTTCATCTGAATGACCCATTCACAATCGTGCCTCCTGCTGAGGATCCAACTTTAAGAGATTTTTTTGGTTGGCACAAACTGGAACCCCTGTATGTGTCTCCGGGTCTGGGTTCACGCTCCCTAGTCCGGGTCTGGGTTCACGCTCCCTAGTCCGGGTCTGGGTTCACGCTCCCTAGTCCGGGTCTGGGTTCACGCTCCCTAGTCCGGGTCTGGGTTCACGCTCCCTAGTCCGGGTCTGGGTTCACGCTCCCTAGTCCGGGTCTGGGTTCACGCTCCCTAGTCCGGGTCTGGGTTCACGCTCCCTAGTCCGGGTCTGGGTTCACGCTCCCTAGTCCGGGTCTGGGTTCACGCTCCCTAGTCCGGGTCTGGGTTCACGCTCCCTAGTCCGGGTCTGGGTTCACGCTCCCTAGTCCGGGTCTGGGTTCACGCTCCCTAGTCCGGGTCTGGGTTCACGCTCCTTAGTCCGGGTTCACGCTCCTTAGTCCGGGTCTGGGTTCACGTTCCCTGGTCCGGGTCTGGGTTCACGCTCCCTGGTCTGGGTTCACGCTCCCTGGTCTGGGTTCACGCTCCCTGGTCTGGGTTCACGCTCCCTGGTCTGGGTTCACGCTCCCTGGTCTGGGTTCACGCTCCCTGGTCTGGGTTCACGCTCCCTGGTCTGGGTTCACGCTCCCTGGTCTGGGTTCACGCTCCCTGGTCTGGGTTCACGCTCCCTGGTCTGGGTTCACGCTCCCTGGTCTGGGTTCACGCTCCCTGGTCTGGGTTCACGCTCCCTGGTCTGGGTTCACGCTCCCTGGTCTGGGTTCACGCTCCCTGGTCTGGGTTCACGCTCCCTGGTCTGGGTTCACGCTCCCTGGTCCGGGTTCACGCTCCCTGGTCCGGGTCTGGGTTCACGCTCCCTGGTCCAGGGGATATGCATCAGGTTATCTGACTTCAGGGAAGTTCAGAATTACTTCAGTTTTGAAGGTTGTATTATAAATCCATGTCAGTTTCACCCCTAAGTATAGAAAAATGAGCTGAAAAAAGGGGGTCATTGACTTTATTTAATTTGCGAATTGGGGGGGGGGTGGAGTCTTGTGCAGATGCCAACATCTAGAGTCATATATTCTGCTGTATATAGATTTCTTTGGCGGCGCAGGTTCCCACCCTATGCTGGAAGCTGCCATCGACCAACTCCTGGTTCCAGTTCCAGGACAGACAGGGATGTGATGCTGCAAGGATGCGGTTTGCTGAGGAATGCTTACAAATCTGGCAGCCACAATATCCCAACAGTGAAATCCACAGGTACCGTCTGATGTGACCGGTTCCCTTTAAACCTGAATTCGAGCCAAAGGACTAAATACACAGATGAAATACATATGTAGGAGCTGCTTTTTTTTTTTTTTTTTTTTCCAAAGGATGATTATTTCTGTCCATCCAGTTCTGAGATTTACCCCGGCTGGTAGGGCAGAAGACTGCTGCAATTAACACTTGGAGGTTTTATTCCTACTCTGTGACTGAATAGTGAAAGAAGCAGTAGACCAATGAGCTGTCTCTGCCTGAATACTGATTGGTTCCTTGTACTGCTGCTGCTTCTTCTCCTAGTCCGATCTCTGCTGTACAGGGAACTGAAGGAGACTGACACCAAGTCAAATTTCAAGTGCAGCTTTAAAGCATACCTGTCATAATATGCAAGCCTGAAGATGGACCTTTTGCCAGTATACTAGGCACCTTCAAGTGGCAGTCGATACCGGTGGCATTCGCATTGGTTGTCGCAGAACAACCCTAAATGCAGCAGCTCCTGTGCTATGCATTGGCGGGATCTCCAGTGTTTTTGGAAATGGCACTGCTAAGGACCGCTTTCAGTAGGTTGCTGTTGCACTGCAGTGCATTGTGGGTTGCAGTGTTTTCAGTCCTTTCTGCCCTGTGTAATTACTGTGGTCATCCATGGGGAAGTCATGGGGAAGCTGCAGCAACAAACTCCAATGGCTCTGGTACCGATCAGAAACTGAAAATATGTGAAAAGTTGGTCTTGGGGCTCAAAAATTGATGTTCAGGAAGTCCCGTCATATCCATGTCCTGTTTACAATATTAGATTGTTCGCTCTCATTTTGCATTTGGGAGCAATATTTGTACAAAGTGTACTGACATTCATGTGTACTTTGTTTCTGTACTGCCTTATGTCTCGTCATATTGAAAAACTTTAATAAAATATCAATAAAAGAAAAGCTGGTTTTGGGGCTAACATTCAATGATAGGTGACCTTTACAGTGGAATTCCAGGCTAAACCTTACTATTCCTAAAAATGCTCCCATCCCCATGGGCGTCTGCAGAACTTTTTTCAGGGGGGGGGGGGGGGGGGGCATCATTTTAAGGTCACCCATGCTCCGCCCCTTTTTGAAATTGGTCCTGTTCCCTTAAAGCATGTTTTACAGCACAGTGCTTGAGCTGTGTAATTTGGCCCCCACGTATCACCTAAAATACCTGGCTGATCCTGCCTGGCTATGTCCTCCCTTGTGTAAACTGACTACGGTATACCATGGCTGCTGAGCCCTGACACCGTGGTCAGTTTACGTGCCTCCGTCATCCGCAGCCCACCTGTGCTCCTCTGTCCTCTCTCCCCCCCCTCCCTCCCTTCCTGTGTGCTCCTCTGTCAGTGCCCCTCCTGCTGTTGTAATTTCTTGTCCTGTCTACAGTCTGTTTAATAATCCTGTGTGCCCCTGTCTGTGTTTTATAAAAATAAGCCATTTTTTACAAGATTTCCGAGTGCCAATCGCGCTCACGTGACCCACTGCCCCTCCCTCCCCCCCTCCACTCCCCCTCCCTCTCCCCTCCCTCCCTCTCCCCCCCCTCCCTCCCTCTCCTCTCCCCCCCCCCTCCCTCTCCTCTCCCTCTCCCCCCCCCCCTCCCTCCCTCCCTCTCCTCTCCCTCTCCTCCTCTCCTTTCCCTCTCCCCTCCTTCTCCCCCTCCCCTCCCTCTCACCTCCTCCTCCCCCTCCCCGACTGACGACAGCGAGGAATCCTCGGCCCCACCTGCTGCAGGCAGCTGTCAGACGGGAAGAGGGGAGAGGAGAGAGCCGACGGGTCACGTGAGCGCTGCTTGGCACTCTGAAAACTGGTAAAGAACGCCTTATTTTTTTTAAAACCCATACATAGGGGCACACACAAACAGACCATACAGGGTGGTATAAAGTGTCTTAACAACCACTTTAAAGGGGAAGTTGAGATTCCAGGGGAGGGCATTTGCCCCCCCCCCCCCCCCGCCCCTACCTGCAGATGCCCAAGCCCATCCCCCTGCTAACACCAAGGCTGACTACCCTGTGTAAGAAAGATGTATGTGCTTACCTATTTTTTTTCTTTCACTTGAATTTTATTATATTTTTATAGAAATGACAAGAAAAGGTGAACGGTTTCGTATTCAAAAGTCTGTGCAAAAATATGAACAAGTACAGAAGAAGTTCCTCTTTGCAAATTTGAGAAAAAGGATCCGATCTGAGGTATACACGGTGACAAACCTCCATCCCTGTATGTACATACAAAAAAGGAACCGTGGTCATGGGACTTTAAATGAGGAAAGTCACTTACTAAATAACAGAATTCTATAAAATCACAAATTAATAATTTATTTCATAATTGACATAAATATCTAAAATATAAAAATTAATATTACAGATAAACTACAGACACATATAAATAGAGAACTCACATAAAAAATATATATAGTACAATTCATATTATAATAAATAAATGGATGCATCAAAAAAGATAATGGTCGATACATGGTAATATGTCTTCACGATTAAGGGCTCTACGCGTTTCATGGATCGCTGTCCACTCATCAGGAGCCTGATTTAAAAGTTATATCTGTGAATGTAGACCTAAATTAGAGTACAGAAATCTCATATATATATATATATATACAGTGGGTACGGAAAGTATTCATACCCCCTTAAATTTTTCACTCTTTGTTATATTGCAGCCATTTGCTAAAATCATTTAAGTTCATTCTTCTTCCTCATGAATGTACACATAGCACCCCATACTGACAGAAAAACACAGAATTGTTGACATTGTTGCATATTTATTAAAAAAGAAAAACTGAAATATCACATGGTCCTAAGTATTCAGACCCTTTGCTGTGACACTCATATATTTAACTCAGGTGCTTTCCATTTCTTCTGATCATCCTTGAGATGGTTCTACACCTTCATTTGAGTCCAGTTGTGTTTGATTATACTGATTGGACTTGATTAGGAAAGCCACACACCTGTCTATATAAGACCTTCCAGATCACAATGCATGTCAGAGCAAATGAGAATCATGAGGTCAAAGGAACTGCCTGAAGAGCTCAGAGACAGAATTGTGGCAAGGCACAGATCTGGCCAAGGTTACAAAAAGATTTCTGCTGCACTTAAGGTTCCTAAGAGCACAGTGGCCTCCATAATCCTCAAATGGAAGACTTTTGGGACGACCAGAACCCTTCCTAGAGCTAGCCGTCCGGCCAAACTGAGCTATCGGGGGAGAAGAGCCTTGGTGAGAGAGGTAAAGAAGAACCCAAAGATCACTGTGGCTGAGCTCCAGAGATGCAGTCAGGAGATGGGAGAAAGTTGTAGAAAGTCAACCATCACTGCAGCCCTCCACCAGTCAGGGCTTTATGGCAGAGTGGCCCGACGGAAGCCTCTCCTCAGTGTAAGACACATGAAAGCCCGCATGGAGTTTGCTAAAAAACACCTGAAGGACTCCAAGATGGTGAGAAATAAGATTCTCTGGTCTGATGAGACCAAAATAGAACTTTTTGGCCTTAATTCTAAGCGGTATGTGTGGAGAAAACCAGGCACTGCTCATCACCTGTCCAATACAGTCCCAACAGTGAAGCATGGTGGTGGCAGTAATATGCTGTGGGGGTGTTTTTCAGCTGCAGGGACAGGACGACTGGTTGCAATCGAGGGAAAGATGAATGCGGCCAAGTACAGGGATATCCTGGACAAAAACCTTCTCCAGAGTGCTCTGGACCTCAGACTGGGCCGAAGGTTTACCTTCCAACAAGACAATGACCCTAAGCACACAGCTAAAATAACGAAGGAGTGGCTTCACAACAACTCCGTGACTGTTCTTGAATGGCCCAGCCAGAGCCCTGACTTAAACCCAATTGAGCATCTCTGGAGAGACCTAAAAATGGCTGTCCACCAACGTTTACCATCCAACCTGACAGAACTGGAGAGGATCTGCAAGGAGGAATGGCAGAGGATCCCCAAATCCAGGTGTGAAAGACTTGTTGCATCTTTCCCAAAAAGACTCCTGGCTGTATTAGATCAAAAGGGGGCTTCTACTAAATACTGAGCAAAGGGTCTGAATACTTAGGACCATGTGATATTTCAGTTTTTCTTTTTTAATAAATCTGCAACAATGTCAACAATTCTGTGTTTTTCTGTCAGTATGGGGTGCTATGTGTACATTCATGAGGAAGAAGAATGAACTTAAATGATTTTAGCAAATGGCTGCAATATAACAAAGAGTGAAAAATTTAAGGGGGTCTGAATACTTTCCGTACCCACTGTATATATATATATATATAAATAAGGGAACATAACAAGTTGCTCCCAAAAAACTCTTGGTAAGATGTTGGTACTTGCATGTCAATAATTAAGGTAAGCCCAGTACCAATACCTGGTCCCATGATCATGGGATCACTGTGCTTGATTTGCCAGCAAACTCACCTGACCTAAACCCCATAGAGAATCTGTGGGGGATTGTCAAAAGGAAGATGACACACCAGACCTAACAATGCAGAGGAGCTGAAGGCCGCTATCAAAGCAACCTGGGCTTCCATAACACCTCAGCAGTGCCACAGGCTGATCGCCTCCATTCCACGCCGCATTGATGCAGTAATTCATGCAAAAGGAGCCCCAACCAAGTATTGAGTGCATCCTATACTGTACATGGACAGACTTTTCACTAAGACAACATTTCTGTATTAAAAACCCTTTCTCTTTCGATCATTGACTGACACAGCTCTTCATTATTCAGAACCACAGGGTTATATTGCCCCCTACAGGAGTAGGAGACTAGGCAGAAAAAAGACTTGGCTATGCCCATGGGCAGTCCTAGGTGGTATACATCCCCTCTCTGCTATAGGTCTTTAGTTTTTTTCTGCCTAGTCAGGTGTAAGCACCTAGTACCCTGCCGGGATCTCTGGTCCTGGCATTTCTTTTTCTTTTTATGGCACTTTTTCTCTTGTGAGATCTACAATCAATTGCCGGACTGGGTGACAGGCTGACCAGGGAGCTCATGCAGACCAGGGCTCTGCGTTAGGTAGGCCACGTAGTCCCTGGCCTGCGTGTTAAATGCCTCATGAGGTTGAATAAGCCCGAGTCCCAACCTTCCATTCTGGCTGACAGCCCCCCATTTCGATAGCGAGGAGGTTTTGTCTGGTTCGGTCGTACCCCCCCCCCCTGGGGGAGCGCGGTGGGTTGCCAAATGGCAGAGAATGGTGTGCTGCACTGTACCAGTGGGCTGGGGGGGGCACTAGCTGCTCATGGTGGTCCTGTGCCTGTATCCCCCCTTTCCACGGTGGCTGTTGTCAGGGATCCCTCCTCCGTCCCTGGGAGCCACGTGCAGTGGCCATTTTGCCATGGCCTGCGCCATTTCTTTGGGACCTATGTGTTTCTATTGACCGGTGGCCATGTTTAGTTGGTCCGACGTGCTTGTGGAGCAGCGCCCATGACAGTGGAGCATCTGGGTGGCGATTTTGGCTGTGGGAGCTCCTCCTTTTCCCCTGGTATTGACTCCTGGGTTTTCCTTTCCCTTGGATGCCGCTTGTGGATACAGGCGCTATCTGGTGCAGTCCGGTGCTACTCTGGTGGGGTGGTGAGTCTGGTGGGGTCCTTCCCTCTCTCTGCTGCAGGTTGTAGGGTGCTCTGCTTGCCAGTGACCCGGTGGTGCTACCGGTGTAGTGGGGGTAATGTTGGAGCATTCATGTTGGAACAGGAAGGGGCCATCCCCAAACTGTTCCCACAAAGTTGGGAGCATGAAATTTTCCAAAATGTCTTGGTATGCTGACGCCTTAAGTGTTCCCTTCACTGGAACTAAGGGGCCAAGCCCAACCCCTGAAAAAAAAAACCCCTCCACCAAATTATTTGGACCAGTACACAAAGCCACCAATTCTAGCACCAGAGCTCAAAGTTAATTCTAAACTGATAGGTTGTAGAGGCTTCTAAAGGGTATCCTATAGAGATTTTTTGGTACCGCAGTTTTTCCCCATATCACAGGCGCACGCAATTTTAAGACTTGACATGCTTGCTATATTTTTACTCCATGCAACTTCATCTTTTATATTTTATTTAAAATATTGGTTAGTTTATAGCACTGCAATTCATTTTATTATATTTTTCCTGAAAATATGCATTTTATAAAGACTTGTGCAACATAAAAAAAATTGCAACAACCAGCTTTTTTTTCTACAAGTCCTTTGCTGTCAGAAAATATATAATGCTCTGAGGGTTTTAAAGCAGAACTTTACCCCCCCCCCCCCCCATTTTTTTACATTTTGTTTTTAAGGTTTATCTACCGGGTGGTGAGTTCTGTTAACTTTTGGTACTAACTCACTCAGCCGATCCAGCGTTGTATAGCGGGATCTACCTCTTCTGGCAGCATTTGGTCTTGTGCCGTGTTTCCTGTGACATCCTTGCTAGGCTGCTCCTCCCAAGCTACGCCTTAGATGCGTTTCACCCCGTGGCATAGGGAAACGTGACCGTAAGTGTGGCTTGGGGAGGGTCTGAGGTCTGTGTGTAATGCGGAGACGCCGCACTACCAACAGCCCCGATGTGTGATAAAGGTTGAGAATGGCCTCAGTCTCAGCTCCTTCCAAGCCACGTCTTTGATGTGTTTCACCCCATGACTTAGGGATGTAACGATATCAAAATCTCACGATACGATACAATTTCGATATTGACCTCATGGTACGATATTTATTGCGATATTGTGGGAAAGCTCACGGTATTGTTAAATAGCTCATATCAGTGGCCCTAACTGTCCTCAGCACTATTTTGCTTGTGTTTTAACAGACATGCAACAATTTTTTGCATACAACTAGCATAAGACCCTGAATATTTCTTGATATTAGCTTCATATAAATTCTCCATACAGTACTCCTGGGAGAGGGAGGGTCAGTACCCTGCGTCATTGAGGAATCTATTGAATCTATTTCTTACCAGTCTAACACAGAAAACAGGTTTACATGAGGAGAAAGTGAAAGAATGACCTCATCAGGGTGCTACTACTCCTTCCCCGTGAGTTACAGGCTAGTTCTATAATTCAGTGTAATTCTTCTACATTACAAGACATTACACGGTGTCTTGCTCTTGCCTTAGTGTAGTGGTGCTGTGTGTTTCCTGGTGCCTGCCGAGTCCGCCGCTCTCGTGCGCTGGTTCCGCCTCCGCCCCACAAGCCCGCCCACCCACACTGCTCCAAACCAACTGGCAGCCGCTCGCCTCGGCTCGGCCAGTAAGCAAGCAGCACTGCAGCATAGAGGTGAGTGAGTGACAGACAGGAGCCGACGAGACACATAGACGGCGGCCAGACCGTGCACCCACCACGACGATATCGGGCCATGTAAAACACCGCGATACCGCGATGGCGGTAATATCGTTACATCCCTATGACTTAGGGAAACGTGCCTGTAAGTGTGGCTTGGGAGGGTCAGAGGCCAAAAAGTGTGTATTGCAGAGACACCGCACTCCTGATAGCCCCGATGTGTGATTAAAGGTAGACAGTCTCAGCTCCTTCCAAGCTGCGTCTTTGACACGTTTCGCCTTGTGGCTTAGGGAAACGTGACCGTAATGGCGCTTTTCCACTGCATAGAACCGTACCGGCTCGCAACGCTTTTGTGCTTTTCCACTGCGGTACCGCATGGTATAGGGTTGGAACGGTTCGGTACGGTACGGTATAGGTTTGCTTTTCCACTGCATGGAACCGAACGGTACGGTACGGCTCTGAAAAAACAGTACCTACTCGATTGTGGTTCCAACAGGTACCAAACTGGTACTATATCCCACAATCCTTTGTATGCAGTCACTACTAGCCACTGATTGGTCAGAGAATCACACCCACCCCGTTGTTATCCCACCCACTTAACTTTAGTACTACTTTAGTGGAAAAGCAAACCTATACCGTACCGAACCGTTCCGACACTATACCATGCGGTACCGCAGTGGAAAAGCAAACCGGGCCAAGCAGGGCCGAGTAGAGCCGAGCCGGTACTAGCCGGTACTTGCAGTGGAAAAGTGCCATGTGTGTGGCATGGGGGGGGGGGGGGGGACTGAGGCCAAAAAGTGTGTAATGCCAAGACGCCGCAATCCCAACAGCCCGATGTGTGATAAAGGTGGAGAATGGCCTCAGTCTCGGCTCCTCCCAAGCCACGTCTTTGACGCGTTTCACCCTATGGCCTAGGGAAATGTGCCCGTAAGTGTGGCTTGGGAGGGTCAGAGGTCTGTGTGTAATGCGGAAAATACCGCACTACCAACAGCCCCGATGTGTGATAAAGGCGGACAATAGCCTCAGTCTTGGCTCCTTCCAAGCCGCGTCTTTGACACATTTCGCCTCGTGGCTTAGGAAAACGTGACCGTAAGTGTGGCATGGGGGGGGGGGTCTGAGGCCAAAAAGTGTGTAATGCCAAGACGCCGCAATCCCAACAGCCTGATGTGTGATAAAGGTGGAGAATGGCCTCAGTCTCAGCTCCTCCCAAGCCACGTCTTTGACGCGTTTCACCCCATGGCCTAGGGAAATGTGCCTGTAGGTGTGGCCTGATGTGGGATAAAGGTGGAGAATGGCCTCAGATCCTTCCAAACCATGCTTACTGGCATGTTTCACAAAGCCATGGGGCGAAGTGCATCAAATGTGTGGCTTGGAGGAGCTGAGACTGAGGCCTTTCTCAACCTTTGTCACACATCGGGCTGTTGGGAGTGTGGTGTCTCAGCATTACACCCTTTTTGGCCTCAGATCCTCCCAAGCCACACCTACTGGCATGCATTACTACTGCTTGAAAGGGGTGGGGACAGTGACGTTAGAGCACAGGTGTCAAACCCAAGGCCCGCGGGCCGAATCCGGCCCTCCAGGCCATTTCATGTGGCCCTTGCACCTCTCCTGCAGCTGCTGCATCTCCCTCGTCTCTGCCCCCACCTAGTATCAGCAGACAACAGCAGAGAGGACAGAACTCCTCTGCCAGATCCTGTGCTTCCCCCTGCAGCTGCAGAGAAGACCCCCCCAACCCAGCAGTTGGCAGCAGAGAGGAGGTCACAACTCCTCCTACAGACCTCTCCTCTCCGCCCCCACTGGTCTCAGCATTCAGCAGACTCCGGCAGCTGACTCCAGTCTTCCTCTAGACTCTGCAATTACTGCTTCCCAACTCTGCCTCCAGCTTCTACCCAGCAGCAGCAACACATGGTAAAGGGGATGCAGTGTGATGTAAGGGAGGGTGGGGGCTCTGACTTCTGATAGTGGTGGGCTACAGATAGAACTGGCCCTCTGCGGGCGACCATAATAGTGATGCGGCCCGCAATGAAGTTGAGTTTGATACCCCTGCGTTAGAGCAAGAGCAATAGTTCTAGCGCTAGTCCTCCCCTGTAACTCTAAACTGTTAACCTGTAAAAATGTTTAAAGCGTCGCCTATGGAGATTTTTAAGTTCCGAAGTTTGGTGCCATTCCACGAGCGTGCGCAATTTTAAAGCGTGACATGTTAGGTATCTATTTAAAAAAAAAATGTTATGCATTGTTTTTTTGTTTTTTTTTTTTATTTAGTGTATTTTTTAAGAAAAAAAAAATGTGGAAAAAATATGTATATGCTTGTTTTTGTATTTTATTGTAAAATGGGGATAGGAGAAGGAAATAGTGGGATATTCCGTTTACCTATGCACAATGTAGAGGACTCCTCTCTTCTGGTACTGCCAGGTTGTTGATTCCCCCTGCCACTATGGATGAATTTGAATTGAGTCTCTTCTACCAAGACAACTCGTTGAATAGCAAATTATCTTCAGGACACTCTCCCTAGCATTCTCTTTCTCCTGGCCTGCTGACACCCATCCACTGACTATTCTACATGCAGGGGTGGCCCCCCTCAGGTCAGGCCCCCTTGACACGAGTCCCGGTACTCACAATACTGCAGTCCTAGGGTCTCCAGTGACTCCCCTCTCAGCTTCCCTAGACCTCTGGGTTCAGCTCCTCTACACCACTCCTCTAGCCCTCAGGTCGACCTCCTGCGACTGCATGCCACCTTTACAGAGGAGGAGGCAGCCGCCCCCCTCCCTCCAGGACTCTGCTCTCCAGCCAAAGACCCTGCAGCACATGTACTCCTGGCTTTTATACAGTACCCCAGAATGCACCGAGGCGACCTGCCCTCCGCCAATCACCAGGACTGTATCAAAAGCATATGCACCTATTCGTCAGGGTTCCTCCCACTGTCCAACATGCCTTGCTCGTGGACCAGCGAGAAACATTCTTGAGACTTAATGAATCGCATACTGAGCACAATGAGCAGACCTCACTAACAGAGCCTGCTCTCTGGTAGGCAGAAAGCAATGTTGATTTACCTACAGCCCCTCTGATAGGCAGACAGAGCTCAAAACTATACTCTCTCACTAGCACCTACCTAGGATAGGGCTACACTCACCCCCCAGCCAAACCGAGCCATGTCCTCACTAGCACCTACCTAGGAGGGGGCTACACTCACCCCCCAGCCAAACCGAGCCATGTCCTCACTAGCACCTATCTAGGAGGGTGCTACACTCACCCCCAGCCAAACCGAGCCATGTCCTCACTAGCACCTACCTAGGAGGGTGCTACACTCACCCCCAGCCAAACCGAGCCATGTCCTCACTAGCACCTACCTAGGAGGGGGCTACACTCACCCCCCAGCCAAACCGAGCCATGTCCTCACTAGCACCTACCTAGGAGGGTGCTACACTCACCCCAAGCCAAACCGAGCCATGTCCTCACTAGCACCTACCTAGGAGGGTGCTACATGTGTTTACTCTTTTTAAATCATAATCGCAACAGAAACTACCCAAATGACCCTGATCAGAAGTTTACACATCCCTGGTGATTTTGGCCTGATAACATGCTGCACACAAGTTGACACAAAGGGGTTTGAATGGCTATTAAAGGTAACCATCCTCACCTTTGATCTGTTTGCTTGTAATTCGTGTGTGTGTATAAAAGGTCAATGAGTTTCTGGTCTCCTGACAGACCCTTGCATCTTTCATCCGGTCGACTCAGGGGGAAAGCAAAAGAATTGTCAAAGGATCCTCGGGAAAAGGTAATTGAACTGTATGAAACAGGAAAGTGATATAAAAAGATATCCAAGGAATTGAGAATGCCAATCAGCAATTTTCAAACTCTAATCAAGAAGTGGAAAATGAGGGGTTCTGGTGAAACCAAACCACGGTCCGGAAGACCAACTAAAATTTCAGCCACAACTGCCAGGAAAATTGTTCGGGATGCAAAGAAAACCCCACAAATAGGTTCAGGTGAAATACAGGACTCTGAAAACATGAGGTGTGGCTGTTCCAAGATGCACAATAAAGAGGCTCTTGAAGAAAGATGGGCTGCATGGTCGAGTCGCCAGAAGAAACCCATTACTACGCAAATGCCACAAAGTATCCCTCTTATAATACGCCAAACAGCACAGAGACAGGCCTCACACCTTCTCCCACAAAGTCATTTGGAGTGATGAGACCAAAACTGAGCTTTTTGGCCACAACCATAAACGCTACATATGGAGAGGAGTCAGCAAGGTCCTATGATGAAAGGTACAACATACCTACTGTGCATATAGTATGCTCATGTGAAATCACACCTAAATGTGCCACATCCCGTAATATAGAACCTTGGAAAGAGATTCCCCTTGGGGTGGGACTTTTAAGGCACGGGTAAATGTATCACTTACAATACACATGTATAATTAAATAAATTTATTGAAAAAAACAAGTACAAAACATAGGTTAAAAACATATGGCAGGTTGTCTACAATACATAGGGTCAAGAGGCAGAGACAGATACCGCTGTACTGAAGGTATATGCCCAACGCGTTTCAGAAATACAGCAAAATTCCTTCTTCAGGGGCAACCTTTAAATGGCGGTCTGCAAGTGATGAATCATATACTATTTAGTCATTGGTAAGTATAAGGAAAAGATGTATATACAACAATGTTTGTAATCATTATATTCATTCACATTTTAAACACAGTGTATATTTAACATAAAGCGATGAAACACTTACAGAGTCTGCCGAGTGACACTTTAGAATGTATGCCTGCCCATATCGTTAAAAACAAAGATCTGAAATGCTTTCATCCCTGTATCTGGGTGCCTGGTTGAGGAAGGTGGATGGCAAGAATTGAAGACGTATCATGTAAGCACGTTCTTACTGGTGTGTGCCTATTAGACAAAGGGCTAAGTGGGGACAGCTGAAACCCAAAAGATGTGGGAGATCTGCCAGGTAAAGGAAGGGGAAAAACAAGAGAAAAGAAACAATCCCCAAAAAGGGTTTTTATGTGATATGTTAAATATACACTGTGTTTAAAATGTGAATGAATATAATGATTACAAACATTGTTGTATATACATCTTTTCCTTATACTTACCAATGACTAAATAGTATATGATTGATCACTTGCAGACCGCCATTTAAAGGTTGCCCCTGAAGAAGGAATTTTGCTGTATCTCTGAAACGCGTTGGGCATATACCTTCAGTACAGCGGTATCTGTCTCTGCCTCTTGACCCTATGTATTGTAGACAACCTGCCATATGTTTTTAACCTATGTTTTGTACTTGTTTTTTTTCAATAAATTTATTTAATTATACATGTGTATTGTAAGTGATACATTTACCCGTGCCTTAAAAGTCCAACCCCAAGGGGAATCTCTTTCCAAGGTAACATACCTACTGTGAAACACGGTGGTGGATCGCTGATGTTTTGGGGATGTGTGAGCTACAAAGGCACAGGAAATTTGGTCAGAATTGATGAAGATGAATGCAGAATGTTATCAAAAAATTACTGGAGGAAAATTTGCATTCATCAGCCTGGAAGCTGCGCATGGGACGTACTTGGACATTCCAACATGACAATGATCCTAAACGCAAGGCCATGTCCACCTGTCATTGGCTACAGCAGAATAAAGTGAAGGTTCTGGAGTGGCCATCTCAGTCTCCTGAACTCCATATCATTGAGCCACACTGGGGAGATCTCAAACCGTGCCGTTCATGCAAGACAGCCCAAGAATTTCCAGGAACTGGAGGAAGAATGGGCAGCTTTCCCATCTGAGAAGATAAAGAGCCTCATCCACAAATACCACAAAACACTTCAAGCTGCCATTGATGTGAATAGGTCCAGGAACTCCCTCCTTCTTAGCCACGTCTTGTCTCCGCCCCCCTACCCACCTGTGAGCACCATCCCTTGGCTTCACCCCCTACCCACCTCCCAGTACCGCCCCTTTTAGAGACTTCCGAACCAAGTATCATTTTGTGATAAGTAGTTGGTATTGAATTTAACAAGAAAAGCAGTTCAGTAGACCCCCAGCAGCAATAGACCCTTCCCAGCAACAGCAGATCCCCCCCCCTCCCCAGCAACAATGGACCCCAACAACAATAGACCCTGGTAGCAACAACAGATTTCCCAGCATCAGCCCAGCATCAATAGACTCTCCAGCAGCCAGCAAAAATAGACCCCCCCCCTCTCCCTCAACAGGAGATCCCTTCCAGCAACAATTCACCCCCAGCAACATAAGCACAAACAACAACAGTTCATCCACCAGCAACAATAGAACCCCACAGCAAGAATGGACTGCCGCGCAAAAATAGATGCCCCCCAACAACAATAGATCCCCCAACCGCCAGCAACAATACACCCCTCCCTCAACAGTAGACCTCTTCCAGCAACAATTGACCCCCCCCCCAGCAACATAACCCTAACCAACAACAGTTCCCCCACCAGCAACAATAGACTGACAAGCAAAAATAGATGCCCCCCAACAATAGATTCGCCAGCAGCAATGCACCCCTCCCTCAACAGTAGATCCCTTTAAGCAACAACTGACCCCCCCCCCCCCAGCAACATAAGCCTAACCAACAACAATAGTTCCCCCACCTGCAGCAATAGACTGACAAGCAAAAATAGATGCCCCCCCCCCAACAACAATAGATTCCCCAACAGCCAGCAACAATACACCCCTCCCTCAACAGTAGATCCCTTTAAGCAACAACTGACCCCCCCCCCCCCCCCAGCAACATAAGCCTAGCCAACAGCAATAGTTCCCCCACCAGCAACAATAGACTGACAAGCAAAAATAGATGCCCTCCAGCAACAATAGATCCCCAACAGCCAGCAACAATACACCCCTCCCTCAACAGTAGACCTCTTCCAGCAACAATTGACCCCACCAGCAGCATAAGCATAACCAACAACAATCGTTCCCCCACCAGCAACAATGTACTGACAAGCAAAAATAGATGCCCCCCAACAATAGATTCGTCAGCAGCAATGCACCCCTCCCTCAACAGTAGATCCCTTTAAGCAACAACTGACCCCCCCCCCCAGCAACATAAGCCTAACCAACAACAATAGTTCCCCCACCTGCAGCAATAGACTGACAAGCAAAAATAAATGCCCCCCCCCAACAACAATAGATTCCCCAACAGCCAGCAACAATACACCCCTCCCTCAACAATAGATCCCTTTAAGCAACAACTGACCCCACCAGCAACATAAGCATAACCAACAACAATCGTTCCCCCACCAGCAACAATATACTGACAAGCAAAAATAGATGTCCCCCAACAACAATAGATTCCCCAACAGCCAGCAACAATACACCCCTCCCTCAACAGTAGATTCCCGTTAAGCAACAACTGACCCCACCAGCAACATAAGCCTACCCCCAGCAAAAATTTTAGACCTACGTCATGCAACAATAGATCCCCCAACAGCCAGCATCAATAGACTCTCCAGCCATTACATACATTCAGTGCTGGAGGTGCCCCTGCGTTCCTGCTGATAAAAAGCCCTGGGGGTGTGTAAACTTTTGATCAGGGTCATTTGGGTAGTTTCTGTTGTCATTATGATATAAAAAGAGTAAACACAGTTATTGATAATAAATGGCTTCAGCCAAACGCCAACCATGAGTGATAGAAAAGTTGTGTTATAATTTATATTCTCTGAAAAATGGCCAAGAAATCATAAATTCTGCCAGGGTGTGTAAACTTATGGGCACAACTGTATAATGTTTGGGGATTTCAAGTAATTTTCTAGCAAGAAAGCACAGATTTTTTACATGGAGAGAAGTGTCAGGATTGGTGCGGTTAGTAGGTGTTTTGGTTGCACCGGGCTGAGGTCCCCCTTGTTCTCGGCGCGGGGCTGATGTCCCCCTTGTTCTCGGCACGGGGCTGATGTCCCCCTTGTTCTCGGCACGGAGCTGATGTCCCCCTTGTTCTCGGCACGGGGCTGATGCCCCCCTTGTTCTCGGCACGGGGCTGATGCCCCCCTTGTTCTCGGCACGGGGCTGATGCCCCCCTTGTTCTCGGCACGGGGCTGATGTCCCCCTTGTTCTCGGCACGGGGCTGATGCCCCCCTTGTTCTCGGCACGGGGCTGATGTCCCCCTTGTTCTCGGCACGGGGCTGATGTCCCCCTTGTTCTCGGCACGGGGCTGATGTCCCCCTTGTTCTCGGCACCGGGCTGATGTCTACCTTGTTCTCGGCACGGGGCTGATGTCCCCCTTGTTCTCGGCACAGGGCTGATGTCCCCCTTGTTCTCGGCACGGGGCTGATGTCCCCCTTGTTCTCAGCACGGGGCTGATGTCCCCCTTGTTCTCAGCACGGGGCTGATGTCCCCCTTGTTCTCGGCACAGGGCTGATGTCCCCCTTGTTCTCAGCACGGGGCTGATGTCCCCCTTGTTCTCGGCACAGGGCTGATGTCCCCTTGTTCTCGGCACAGGGCTGATGTCCCCTTGTTCTCGGCACAGGGCTGATGTCCCCCTTGTTCTCGGCACAGGGCTGATGTCCCCCTTGTTCTCGGCACAGGGCTGATGTCCCCTTGTTCTCGGCACAGGGCTGATGCCCCCATTGTTCTCTTGTTCTCGGCACAGGGCTGCTGACTCACACTTCACTTTCCCGCATGCAAACCGAGTCATTTCAGCATCAGGATCCAGATCTTGTTACCTCCACCTGATACACGCCAACGCTTTTCAATTGTGTCGCTGTTTCTGTTTTCTGGTTGCTGTGTCTCTACTACACACGCATCCGCCTGAGCGACCTCTGAACAGATTAGGTGCTGCTTCCCATCTGTGGGGGCTGGGGAGGGGTCGCTCATTGTCTCCTCTCGTTCATGTACCAATGGGTTGGAAGTGTCACCAAAACACCTTCTTCATTAGGAGTCGAAGTGTTGATTGGGATCGGATGATAGACTGTCAAAGGTCAATGGATTTACATGGTAGCAACTTGCTTTAACAATGAGAATCTATTTACTCCGAAACACTGCCCAACCTATAGCCTGGGGGCTGCAGGTGGCCCTTTGGGACTTATGGTGCAGCCCTTAAGGGCCCTGGTGCCCAATCTGCAGGTTCTGATGGTCCTCTCCAGCATTTCATACACTATATTACCAAAAGTATTGGGACGCCTGCCTTTACACACACATGAACTTTAATGGCATTCCAGTCTTAGGCCCCTTTCACACAGGGCCAGATTAACGTAGGGGCTATTGGAGCTGCAGCTCCAGGCCCCTACCTTTTATATAAGCCCCGGGTTGGCCATATTCACTGTTACCGCTCTTCTGTCACTTGTAAACACAGAAGTCTGGCTTCTATGCTCGCTTCCCCAGGCAGCACCCTCAGAACCTCCCCACACAGCACGAAGGCCGGACAAGGAGGGACAGTTGCCGATGCATGGATGTGTTTATGGGCTTCAGAGACAGCATCCCATGTTGAATTAGGCATGCATGGCTGCACCCTTCCTCCTCTGGGTGCATGCCAAGGCACGGCCCTTAAGGCCCTTCAAAATCCTCAGCACCAAGCCCATGATGCTCTTAATCTGGCCCTGCTTTCACACATGCTGTCCGTTTATCCGTTTTTCATCCATCCGTTGACGGATGAAAAACGGACATCAATGTATCTCTATGTAAAAACGGATGATCATCAGTTAACATCCGTTTTCATCCGCTTCCATCAATGTCCATTTTTTTGAATGAATGAATGCCCTATTTTTCATCCGTCAAAAAAACGGATCGGAGGGAAAACGGATGACAACGGATGAAAAACGGATAACTGACGAAAAACAGATGAAAAACGGATGACAACTGATGAAAAACGGATAGAAAACTGATACATTTTGACGTGACTGAACTGATAAACTGAACGGACCGTATGTGTGAAAGGGGCCTTAGTCCGTAGGGTTCAATATTGAGTTGGCCCACCCTTTGCAGCTATAACAGCTTCAACTCTTCTGGGAAAGCTATATTAAAAAAGAATAGCGCGCAAATGCAAAAGAAATTACTACCAAATCTGAAGAGAGTCCATAAATAAAAATGGGGGTTTGGTCCCACCATACGGCCATATCATGCTCAAGCCCACTACTGCGTCAAAGTACCCCATTATCAGTGGGTCCTACACTATCCATGAAAAAGAGATGAATCCAGCCCTTCTAACCCTTGGAGATAATACTCCTTGCTGGGAAAGATGTGCAAATGCACTACAAGGGGACTCCTCCTATATCCACTTGATGGTGGACCCTCATTGAGTACAGGTGTGTGTGGGGGGTGGGGAGGGCTTCTCAACCTCGATAGTCTGGTCAGACCGAATACATAATAAACAGGCAAAAAATTTGGGGGAGCATACCCATGTATTTCTAAAGCTGCTGCAGCTATGAACCAAAAGACATGTATATTAAAAAAGAATAGCGCGCAAATGCAAAAGAAATTACTACCAAATCTGAAGAGAGTCCATAAATAAAAATTCTGGGAAAGCTGTCCACAAGGTTTAGGAGTGTCTATGGGAATGTTTCACCATTCTTCCAGGAGCGCATTTTGAGGTCAGGCACTGATGTTGGAGGAGAAGGTCTGGCTCGCAGTCTCTGCTCTAATTCATACCAAAGTTGTTCTATCGGTTGAAGTCAAGACTCTGTGCAGGTCAGTCATGAGAACTAGAAGTTCCTCCTGTTTTGGTTTCCCTGCAGACGGGCTGGGAGAGAGCTGGGTCATGTGACAGCTGGATATCAATTAAAAAATAAAATAAGAAAAATAAATTGCAAATTTGATTTATATTTGATTTTTGCAAATTTTGATTTATATTTTTGTACTGACGCTTTATATTTTTTTTTTAACAAAAAAAAAAATTAAAGGAGCTATACTTTTTGGACTTTTTTGTGTTTCTTTTTTTTTTTTTATATATTTGTGTACTGATACTACATTTATAAAAACAAAAAGAAAGGAGCCTTTTTTTTGGAGATTTTTTTGTGTTTTCTAATTATATTTGTGTACTGACGCTTTACATTTAAAAAAAAAAAAAAAAATTAAAGGAGCTATTTTTGGGGGATTTTTTTGTGTATTTGATTTTTATTTGTGTACTGATGCTTTTTACATTTTACACTCAAAAAAACAAACAAATGAAAGGAGCAATTTTTTTTGTATTTTTCTTTTTTTTTTTTTGGATTTGATTTATAGAAAAATAAATGTGTTTTTTGAGGATGTATTTAGGGTAATTTGACTTATTTAGTCACAAAATAAGCTATACTACCTCTTATACACCCCCAAAAAATCCATCCTCCTAATAAAAATAACAATTTGTTTGTGTTTGCTTTTGTTGCAAATTTGATTTATATTTGTGTACTGACGCTTTACATTTAAAAAAAAAAGAAAAGAGCTATTTTCTGGGGATTTTTTTGTGTTTTTTTAAATTATATTTGTGTACTGACGCTTTCCTTTAATTTTTTCCTTTTTTTTTTTTTTTTTAAATGTAAAGCATCAGTACACAAATATAATTTAAAAAAACACAAAAAATAATCAAAAAAATAGCTCCTTTAATTTTTTCCCTTTTTTTTTTTTAAATGTAGCTATTTTTTTGGGAATTTTTTTGGTGTATTTGATTTTAATTTGTGTACTGATGCTTTTTAATTTTTTTTGTGTCTTTGATTTATATTCGTGTACTGATGCTTTACATTAAAAAAAAATAATAAAAAAAAAAATATATATATATATATATATATATATATATATATATAAATATATATATATATATATATATGAGCTATTTTTTGGGGATTTTTTAACTTTTTTTTGTGTATTTGATTTGTATTTGTGTACTGACGTTTTTGCATTTTTTTAGACCGAAAAAAAAAAAACTAATTTAAAGGAGCATTTTTGTATTTTTCTTTTTTTTGTATGTGTGTATTTATACATATTTATATGTGTATTGTATGATTTATTCGTGTATTGCCACTTTAAATTTTGTTGACAAAAAAGTAAATAAATAAATAAAAAAAGCTATTTTATTTAATTGGTTTTTTTTTCAAACAACTTTTTCCTAAACTCATTGGAATTGATTTTACAAGGGAATTTTCCCTTAGCTTAGTTAATGTGGTGAAAACTCACTTTAGTAAGAATACCCAATCATGTGTAAGGAAAATAATAATAATAATAATAATAATAATAAAAGATATGATTGTATATGATTAAATGATGGAAGTCAGCAGAGTTTCACCTCATTTAGTAAACTAAGGGAATATCCCCTTGCAAAGTGAAAGGCCTATTTGCCTTTAGTAAATTATCCCCACAAATAATTTCCAGTACGGTGAAGTTTTATGGTGGATTTTATTTTAATGAGATCCCTCCATTTCTCTTTTCTCACAAGTTTGTGGTGAGTTGTCAGGTCAGTTGGGGTCACACCATGGAGCACATGAGTTTATGTATGCTGGCGTTGCCCCAAAACCCGGTGCAAGGGAGGAACAGTGCCCCCCTCTGGTCATTGTCTGGTACTGTTTCTACGTCGAGTCCTCTCATTTGCTTTTAATCTGCAACTTTGTGTCAGATCACTAAAATGTAAATGTTTACAACAACGGCGAAGAAAAAAAAAAAAATAGAAAACGAAATCGCAGTCGCTAAACATTAACAGACATTAAGGGTACTCAGCATAAATTTACAATCATTTAGGAATTCCGGGTAATCATTAACCGGCCTAATGAGTCACTTAGTAATAATTCTTTTCCCCGAGTTCATTGCAGGATCCAGTCTCAGAGCTTTGGAGGTCCAGGAATCCAGACTTTGTGTGAGATTGAAGGAGACGCCCTGATGGCGTTATATTTACCACTTCTGGAACGGAACATTTTACCCCCCCTAATGACCAGGCCATATTCTGCAATTCTGCACTGCGTTACTTTAATAGACAATTGCGCGGTCGTGTGACGCCATACCCAAATTAAATTGATGTCCTTTTTTACCCACAAACAGAGCTTTCTTTTGGTGGTATTTGATCACCTCT
The DNA here is from genome assembly GCF_965119305.1 of Pelophylax lessonae. Lineage (NCBI taxonomy): Eukaryota > Metazoa > Chordata > Amphibia > Anura > Ranidae > Pelophylax > Pelophylax lessonae. Next base: position 236,482,936 of record NC_138777.1, on the reverse strand, counting down.
GCGATTTTTATTTTTTGCGCTATAAACAAATAACGACAATTCTGAAAAGAAAACAATATTTTTCACTTTCTGCTATATAACATTCCCCAAAAATTAAAAATCTAAATTTTTCATTATTTTTGGCCAATTTGTTTTCTGCTACATATTTTTGGTAAAATAAAATACCAATAAGCGTATTTTGATTGGTTTGCGCAAAAGTTATTGCGTCTACAAACTAGGGGAAAGATTTGTCTTTTATTGTTTTTTTTTTTTTTTTTACTAGTAATGGCGGCGATCTGTGATTTTTAGCGGGACTGCGACATTGCAGTGGACAGATTGGACCCCTAACTGACATTTTTGACACTTTTGGGGGGACCAGTGACATTACTACAGTAATCAGTGCTAAAAATATGCACTGTCACTGTAATAATGACACTGGCAGGGAGAGGGTTAACACAGTGGGTGATCAAGGGGTTAAATATAAGCCTAGGGGCGTGTTTTCAACTGTATGGGGGCGTGGCTTTTGAAATGATCACAGAGACCTGTGATTCTATATAGAAGGATCACAGGCGCTCTGTGATCATTCCAGAGAGAAGAGCGGTCAGCTGTGTTTACAACATCCGACCGTCCTTCTCTCTCAGTGGGGAGAGATCGTGGGTGTCAGGCGGCAATCGGAGCAGCTGACCTCGTGCATCAGAGTCCCCGCTTCCGGGTTAGGGTGGAGCGCTCCGCTGGCGGTTCGCGCAGGAGGGGCTGCCTGCAGTAAATCTGCGGGGGGGGGGGGGGGTCCTTTTAGTAAAAAATGTCCTGCTGGTCATTAAGGCTGTAAAATCTTCCGCTCCTTAAGTGGTTAAAGGAGCCTTAAGATTTGACAATACAACCTGGAAGCTGATTGGTTAACATGCACGGCTGCACCAGATTTTGCACCAGATTTAGTAAATCAACCCCAAAGTCATAGTTGTCAACATTTCAAAAAAAATTTCCAGGGACACTTTGCAGCACAGCTATCAATTACCACACCCACTTCCCTGAATCTCCGCCCACTCTGCATAATTAATCTCTCCTACTTATCAGATTGTAGGGTCTACTCAATAAAGAGAGAATTACAGGAAATTAAAAAGGGAATTTCAAACTTAAGGCCAAAGTAGCAGAGTTGTAATAATTCTCCCATTCAGCTGCACTACTTCTGCGTAACATTTATGGGTCAGGCTCCGTTTTGCAGGGACTGTCCCAGGAAATAAGGGACAGTTGGCAAGTATGCAAAGTGTCAGAAAAAGCCCTGGTTTTCAGGTAGTTATACAATATAATACATATTATATAATACAATATAGGATATCACTCTTGAGAAAAAAAACATATAAAACATTTTTATTGATTGCACATCACACATCCAAAACAGTTTGCTTAAAAATTTTTGAAGTTTAAAAAGAAAGTAAAAAAAATGCCGTAAGCACAAGGAGATTGGTTCTTCGGATAAGGAATAGTTCATCTTCCCATCGCACGCGTTCCTGGATACTGGCACATCCTATAACGGGTGGTGCAGCGATCACCAGCGGGACACGGGATCTATCACAGATAAGTATCCATGTTCTCCAGCACACCATGGATCTTGCATAGCAGTCCAAAAAAACTTTTTATTGCAAAAGGATCACATCAGGATAAGTGCAACGTTTCGGAGCCACGCAGGAGTGCTTAGTGGTCACATGCCTGATGAAGAGGCCCTGTGTGGCTCCGAAACTTTGCACTTATCCTGAGGTGATCCTTTTGCAATTAAACATTTTTTGGGACTGCTATGGAAGAAGATCCATGCTGTGCTGGAGAACATGGATGCTGTTCTTAAGTGATAAGTGGCACTTCAATCCCCCTGGTCTGCAGTGCATGCTACGAAAGAAAGATGTCCTCTGCTGGTGGGCAATACTTTCCTAGACCCTCAAATGTCCATAAGTCTTTGTTTTTCTTTCCTAGAGATGATTGAGGTCTCTTATAGAAACGGGGGGGGGGGGGGGGGGGGGGACCTTATAATATGATTGTCCTCAGCATGTGATTATCTGCTGTCGTATATACTGAGATCCACTCAATAATCCATTACAGGGGAAGTTCCAGTCCTTTATTAATAAACACCCACAGCGCGTTCCCTGGTTCCAGTACTACCTGCTCCATGAGATCTTTGCAGCACCAAATCAAAGGGAGGTTGCATCTGATATAATCATGTGACCAGAGGATCCAAACTCCCCAGAAACATATTGAAAAGCCTCCTGAATTTGGCTGAAATGGATTGTCTAATACTCAGAATAAAGTGGGGATGAACCTTCTGATGTTTTTAGCACAGGAATCTTGGTGCCATGTCATGGTATCCGCAGTCACTGAGGATCTCAGGTTGCATGCTTATGTTGGTCGTGGACGCAGAGCAAGCAGCGGCTTCTGAAGGATTTGGGGTGGCAGGAACGAGAAGAATCTGTCACTGTGGGCACACTGGAACAAAGAAAACATGGCGTCATTCTTATAGCCTATAGCAGTGATGGTGAACCTTGGCATCCCAGATGTTTTGGAACTACATTTCCCATGATGCTCATGCACTCTGCAGTGAAGTTGAGCATCATGGCCTCATGGGAAGTGTAGTTCCAAAACATCTGGGATGCCTATGAGAAGTCTGAGGTTTTTATAGTATTAAACCTTAACCACTTAAGCCCCGGAGGATTTGGCTGCTCAAAGACCAGGGCCTATTTTGCGATTCGGCACTGCGTGACTTTAACAGACAATTGCGCGGTCGTGCTACGCTGCATCCAAATGAAATTGACGTCCTTTTTTCCCCACAAACAGAGCATTTTTTGGTGGTATTTGATCACCTGTGCGATTTTTATTTTTTGCGCTATAATTTGCGAATCAATTTTGAAAAAAATAACAATATTTTGTTCACATTTTTTTATATGAAATTCCCCCCAAAAAAATTAAAAAATCTAAATTTTTTAACATTTTAGGCCAATTTGTTTTGTGCTACCTATGTTTGGTAAAAAAAATCGCAAAAAGCGTATTTTTATTGGTTTGCACAAAAGTTATCGCATTTACGAACTAAGGGAAAGATTTTTGTCATTTTTGTTGTTTTTTTTTTTTTAACGAGTAATGGCGGCGATCTTTTTTTTTTGCAGGACTGCGACATTACGGCGGACAGATCGGACCCTTGACTGACATTTTTGACACTTTTGGGGGTACCAGTGACATTACTGCAGTAATCAGTACTATACATATGCACTGTTACTGTAAAAATGACACTGGCAGTGAAGGAGTTAACTTTATTGGAGAGGGAGGGGTTAAGTGTGTCCCTAGGGGCGTGCTTCTAACTGTGATTGGATGTGGCTTTTCATGTAACAGCACAGATCAACAGTCCTACATAGCAGGACCGTATGATCTGTGCTGTTACACAGGGAGAATGACAGACGGCTTTGTTTACATTAGCCCGCCTGCCTTTCTCCCGGTGTACCTGACGATCGCGAGTGACCGGCGGACATCGGGTCCGCCTGTCACTCGCGAGGGGGGGTCCATGAGCGAGCGGGAGCGCTCTTCCAGCGGCACGCGCTCGCTCCCTAGAGCCTCACAGGCTAGCGACGTAGTACTACGTCACTTTGCCTGTGAGGGGCTGACTGCCAGCGTAAATCGTCGTTAGGCAATCGGCAAGTGGTTAAAGGGTGAATATACACTGCCTGGCCAAAACAAAAAGTGGCCACTAAAAAAAAAAAATGGTCACACACGTTGGACCGCCTTTAGCTTTGATTACGGCATGCATTGGCTGTGGCATTGTTTCAATAAGCTTCTGCAATGTCACAAGAGTTTTTTCTCTCCAGTGTTGCATTCATTTTTCACCAAGATCTTATATTGATGAAGGGAGAGTCGGAGCACTGCGCAAAGCCTATTCCCGCACATCCCAAAGATTCTCAATGGGGTTAAGTTCTGGACTCTGTGGTGGCCAATCCATGTGTGACAATGATGTCTCATCCTCCCTTAACCACTTTTTCACAATTTGAGCCCCGATAAATCCTGGCATTGTCATCTTGGAATATAAGGAAGAGAGATAACACCGCTCAGGCTAGTCAAAGTCCATGATTCAAGGTGGGTGCTGAACCTCGGCTCACCACCAGGAGAAGCATAAAAGAAGAAAATGGTCGCACACCACCACGGAATCCAATGAAGAAAAGTTCCTTTATTCACATAAGTGAACTAGCACATAGCAGTCGTGTGAAACGCATTAACTGTCCTACCCTGCTGTAACTTTTACCACTTATGTGAGTAAAGGAACTTTTCTTCATTGGATTCTGTGGTGGTGTGCAGCCATTGTCATCTTGGAAAATGCCCGTACCATCAGGGAAGAAAAAATCCATTGATGGAATAACCTGGTCATTCAGTATATTCAGGTAGTCAGCTGACCTCCTTCTTTGGGCACATCCAGTAATTATCCAATAGGAGAGTTACTGCAAGCTTAGTTTAGTTAGTTCCTTATTTATTTTCCAGATGGCGACTTTTTTTTTTGGGCCAGGCAGTGTAATTTTAAGTTTGGTCAATCTTTTATTTCTTTTGAAGGTTTACAAAATAATAATATTAATACATAATATTTATTTAAGGAGAACTTTTATTATATATTTATTTACAGGGTACATTGACGACAGTTTTCAAAGAATATTGGGGTATTGAATGGGAATGCTTTGCATAAAGCATGCTTGTTGGCAGCCTGTGTGTAACTGGCTAAGCCAGGCTGAGGAAGGAAGAGGCTGTATCTGTTCACTCTGAAGTCTTTGTAATTCACTCCTATTGCAATTTAAACCTAATAACAACAGCAACTGTTATCCAGACCCCCTGACTCCTGAATTGGTGATCTTGCTCAGAATTTTGCTTCCACATTTGTATTGCACCCAGCTATGTTGTCTCCTTTGGCCGCTGCATGTTCAGGCTTACAATATTTTCTGTGGTGCTGCTATCCTATGTCCCCTATTACCTCAATGAGATGATGGAGAGTTCTGAAATGGGAAGTTTGTTATTGGAGCATCCATAGATGTTACAACTAGTGACCTTCATATCTTGTAGATCAGTGGTCTCCAAACTACAGCCCTTTGATTGCCTTTATCCAGCCCTTACCGTGTGACATAAAAATGTATTCTCTAGGGCCTCTGCTTTCCAAAAATAAATATTTATATATAATATTTGGAGGTCCTAAGTAATTTTCTAGCAAAAAATACTAATTGGTACATATAAACAAAAGTGTTGGAAAAAGACCCGGTCTTCAAATACAGGATATTACTCTTACACTATTCCTCCCACTGACAATAACAAATGGGCATAATTTCTTCCACTGACACCAATAACAACACACTATTCCTATAATTCACACCAATAACGGGGCCGGGCACTATTTCTTCCACTGACACCAACAAACATGGAGCTATCCCTCCCTTGACATCCACGATAAGGCACTATTCCTCCCATTTACACCAATGATGGGAGACTATCCTTCCCACTTACGCCAATGATGGAGCACTATTCCTCCCACTGACACGAACGATAGGGCACTATGCCTCCCACTGATGCCAACATCGGGGCAGTATTTCTACCACTGACACCAATGATGGGGTAATATTTCTTCCACTGGCACCAATGATGGAGCACTATTCCTCCCACTGACATGAACGACGGAGCAGTATTCCTCCCACTAATCCCAATGATGGGGCACTATTCCTCCCACTAATCCCAATGATGGGGCACTATTCCTCCCACTGACACCAATGATGGGGCACTATTCCTCCCACTGACATGAATGACGGAGCACTATTCCTCCCACTAATACCAATGATGGGACACTATTCCTCCCACTAATACCAATGATGGGGCACTATTCCTCCCACTGACACCAATGATGGGGCACTATTCCTCCCACAGACACCAATGATGGGGCACTATTCCTCCCACTGACACCAATGATGGGGCACTATTCCTCCCACTGACACCAATGATGGGGAACCATTCCTCCCACTGACACCAATGATGGGGCACTATTCCTACCACTGACACCAATGATGGGGCACTATTCCTCCCACTGACACCAATGATGGGGCACTATTCCTACCACTGACACCAATGATGGGGCACGATTCCTTCCATAGACACTAATGATGGGGCACTATTCCTCCCACTGACACCAATGATGGGGCACTATTCCTCCCACTGACACCAATGATGGGGAACTATTCCTCCCACTGACACCAATGATGGGGCACTATTCTTCCCACTGACACCAATGATGGGGCACTATTCCTCCCACTGATACCAATGATGGGGCACTATTCCTCCCACTGACACCAATGATGGGGCACTACTCCTCCCACTAACACCAATGATGGGGCACTATTCCTCCCATGGACACCAACGTTGAGAGATTATTCCTCTCACTGACACCAGCAATGGGACACTATTTCTCTAACAACAAAAATAGAGCATTGCTCACTCCCACTGATGCCAGAACATTTTCTACTTCCCAATGGTCACAGTCCGGCCCCTCTAAATGCTGAAAGACAGTAAACTGGCTTTGTTTGGAAAGTTTGGAGACCTCTGTGGTAGATACTCCAAACATATGCTCTATATGGACAGCTGACTATCAATCCTATGTTGGTTTGTTGGACATCCCAATTCAAAACCATGGGCATTTACATGGACTAACTCTCTCCTACACTTTGCTCTTTGCAGCTGTAACTACCTCCACTCTTTTATAAAGATTTTGGACGGTGTATTTGGGAATTTGTGTCCATTTAGCCAAGAGAACATTTGTGAGCTCAGGTACTGAGGTTGGGGAAGAAGACCTGGTCACATTTGGTGTTCCAATTCATCCCAAAGATATTCAGTAGGGTTGAGGTCAAGACTTTGTGGAGGACACTTGAGGTCCTCCACACCAAACTTGAGAAACCATGTTGTTATAGAGCTGGCTTTGTACACGGGGGTGGGCGGTTATGGTGGAAATAAAAAGGGTCCTTTTCCATAAGGCTTACGTTCACAATGATCTAAAACATCTTTGGATGTTGTAGCATTAAAGTACCCTTCATTAGAAACTCCTAACCTCAAAAATTCCCAAGAGGTTTCCACATATTTCGATAGTTAGATGTCAACAAAGGTTTACCACTACAACATAAATCCTAAATGTCCCACTTTGGGAACCAAATTTCCAAGTACCCCCTTTTTATTTTTATTTTTACACTTAAGGCAAAATTTGTACATTTTGTTGTCTTTTCCTGCTCAGAAAGCTTGGAGTTATGCAAATATCACCCCCCCCCCCCCCCAGAATCCAATATAACACGACACCTTACCTTGGACTTCTAACTTGAGGTTCCTCCACCGGAATCTGGTTAGGAAGCTGCCTTAGGTTCCGAATAAGCTGGGTGAGCTGCAGCAGGGTCAGCTCAGAAGTCGGCCGCGCTCGGCGCCTGCGGCTGTGGCGTAAACATGGAGGCGTGCCCAGAAATGAAGAGAAGCTCCTTCTATTCATCCCCATGAGCTGCATTGCCGGCTTATTGCCATAGCAAGAGGCATACTGGGGAAAAAAGACAAGAAAAGTTTAATTATTTTTATATGTAAGAAATGATTCCATACGTCAACTAAAGGAGGATTACATTAACACAGGGGCTCATTTAAAGTTGGGCGAAATGCCCATTGGAAAAACATGTCAATTGCATGGCATTCTTATCTCTTTCGCGTTTCCTCTGTTGGGGAAAACACATCAAACGTTTCTCCCTCCTGCCCTACAATATATATAAATGCCATTTCAACCAAAAAATAACTGTGGTCAGAGGAGATGGATGGAGACTGATCTCTTCGTAGTTGATGTCTACCCCACACATATGTTTGTTTTAATTTTTTTTTTTTTGATGGATATACACTATATTACCAAAAGTATTGGGACGCCGGCCTTTACACGCACATGAACTTTAATGGCATCCCAGTCTTAGTCTGTAGGGTTCAATATTGAGTTGGCCCACCCTTTGCAGCTATAACAGCTTCAACTCTTCTGGAAAGGCTGTCCACAAGGTTTAGGAGTGTCTATGGGAATGTTTGACCATTCTTCCAGAAGCGCATTTGTGAGGTCAGGCACTGTAGTTGGAGGGGAAGGCCTGTCTTGGAGTCTCTGTTCTAATTCATTCCAAAGGTTTTATCGGGTTGAGGTCAGGACATTGCGCAGGCCAGTCAAGTTCCTCCACCCCAAACTCGCCCATCCACGTCTTTATGGACCTTGCTTTGTGCACTGGTCCAAATCATTTGGTGGAGGGGGGATTATGGTGTGGGGTTGTTTTTCAGGGGTTGGGTTTGGCCCCTTAGTTCCAGTGAAGGGAACCCTTAAGGCGTCAGCATACCATCAGATATAGTGACTGCAGGCTCCTGGGGAGATCAGATATAGTAAATGCAGAGTCCTGGGGAGATCAGATATAGTGACTGCAGAATCCTGGGGAGAGCAGATATAGTGAATGCAGAGTCCTGGGGAGATCAGATATAGTGACTGCAGGCTCCTGGGGAGATCAGATATAGTGAATGCAGAGTCCTGGGGAGATCAGATATAGTGACTGCAGGCTCCTGGGGAGATCAGATATAGTGAATGCAGAGTCCTGGGGAGATCAGATATAGTGAATGCAGAGTCCTGGGGAGATCAGATATAGTGAATGCAGAGTCCTGGGGAGATCAGATATAGTGAATGCAGAGTCCTGGAGAGATCAGATATAGTGAATGTAGAGTCCTGGGGAGATCAGATATAGTGAATGCAGAGTCCTGGGGAGATCAGATATAGTGAATGCAGAGTCCTGGGGAGATCAGATATAGTGAATGCAGAGTCCTGGGGAGATCAGATATAGTGAATGCAGAGTCCTGGGGAGATCAGATATAGTGAATGCAGAGTCCTGGGGAGATCAGATACAGTGAATGCAGAGTCCTGGGGAGATCAGATATAGTGAATGCAGAGTCCTGGGGACATCAGATATAGTAAATGCAGAGTCCTGTGGAGATCAGATATAGTGAATGCAGCCTCCTGGGGAGATCAGATATAGTGAATGCAGAGTCCTGGGGAGATCAGATATAGTGAATGCAGAGTCCTGTGGAGATCAGATATAGTGAATGCAGCCTCCTGGGGAGATCAGATATAGTGAATGCAGAGTCCTGGGGAGATCAGATATAGTGAATGCAGAGTCCTGGGGAGATCAGATATAGTAAATGCAGAGTCCTGGAGAGATCAGATATAGTGAATGCAGAGTCCTGGGAGGATCAGATATAGTGAATGCAGAGTCCTGGGGAGATCAGATATAGTGAATGCAGGGTCCTGGGGAGATCAGATATAGTGAATGCAGAGTCCTGGGGAGATCAGATATAGTGAATGCAGGGTCCTGGGGAGATCAGATATAGTGAATGCAGAGTCCTGGGGAGATCAGATATAGTGAATGCAGCCTCCTGGGGAGATCAGATATAGTGAATGCAGAGTCCTAGGGAGATCAGATATAGTGAATGCAGAGTCCTGGGAGGATCAGATATAGTGAATGCAGAGTCCTGGGGAGATCAGATATAGTGAATGCAGGGTCCTGGGGAGATCAGATATAGTGAATGCAGAGTCCTGGGGAGATCAGATACAGTGAATGCAGAGTCCTGGGGAGATCAGATATAGTGAATGCAGAGTCCTGGGGACATCAGATATAGTAAATGCAGAGTCCTGGGGAGATCAGATATAGTGAATGCAGAGTCCTGGGGAGATCAGATATAGTGAATGCAGAGTCCTGGGGACATCAGATATAGTAAATGCAGAGTCCTGGAGAGATCAGATATAGTGAATGCAGAGTCCTGGGAGGATCAGATATAGTGAATGCAGAGTCCTGGGGAGATCAGATATAGTGAATGCAGAGTCCTGGGGAGATCAGATATAGTGAATGCAGAGTCCTGAGGAGATCAGATATAGTGAATGCAGAGTCCTGGGAGGATCAGATATAGTGAATGCAGAGTCCTGGGAGCATCAGATATAGTGAATGCAGAGTCCTGGGGAGATCAGATATAGTGAATGCAGGGTCCTGGGGAGATCAGATATAGTGAATGCAGAGTCCTAGGGAGATCAGATATAGTGAATGCAGAGTCCTGGGAGGATCAGATATAGTGAATGCAGAGTCCTGGGGAGATCAGATATAGTGAATGCAGAGTCCTGGGGAGATCAGATATAGTGAATGCAGGGTCCTGGGTCTAGTAACACCTTAAAGTGATTGTAAAGTCTCCTTTTTTAAAAATGAAAATATAACAATCATGTTATCCTCCTCTTCTCGGGTCCCTGATTGGTGCTCCTAGCGCCTCCCTCCTGTTGAGTGCCCCCACCGCAAGTAGCGAGCCGAGTAACAGCTCCCTGTATCCATTCAGACAAGGAGCTGTGACCCAGCCCCGCCCCCTCTCCCTCAAGATTGGCTGACTGACTTTGGTTGACAGCAGCGGGAGCCAATTGCGCTGCACTGCTGTCTCAGCCATTGAGGAGGGGCAGCTAAGACACTCCTACAACATCGCTGGATCTAGATGAGGCTCAGGTAAGTATTGGGGGGGGGGGGGGGGCTGCTGCACACAGAAAGTTTTTGTATCGTAATGCATAGAATGCACCTTCTGCCTTTACAATCCCTTTAACTAAAGAATGGGAAAATTTAAATATTTTAAATAAAGAATGGCAACATTTTAAATATTTAAAAAAAAAAAAGAAATACTGTTTAAATATATAAATGCCCCCCCCCCCCCAACTATTCTCCACTCTGCAATACATTAACCCCCTCCATTCTGAACAAAAACTTTACATTAATTAAAAATAATTTCGGCTGGAGACAGACAAAATGAGATATCTGATCCAGTAGAGAAAATAAAAAATCACGAAGAAGCAAAGAGTGTTATTGGAAGTTTGAAGGACCTTCCCAACAATCATTTGCGGTTTCAATTTTTTGGGTTTTTTTGGATGGAAAACCAGTTCCTCCATTATCTGCAATGGTTTTTGATTGTTTTTGCACAGAAAACGAACCGAATATCATGAACGTTGGTTGAATCTTTGTTGCACTGGGAAAGTAATAGTCCCTTCTATAACCAGGACTGCACTTTTCTTCTACAACTTCCGGCACGCCATGTGGTGCCTCCCATGCCTTGACCCATCGCTCCTCCACAGCTGGAAGACGCGTCCCGTACCGGAATATACCACAAAATATAAAGTGTACTCACAGGAAGGAAAGTAGCCATTGCTCAGGTTCAGGATAACGCAACCAACAGTCCGTACCTCGACTCCGTGTTAGTCCCTACGCCTCCCGTCCCCTCTGCCTTTATAGCGCGCCCCCCCTCCCCAAACGTCTGTCCCTCGGAGTGTCGGGTGTCCCTGTGATCTCACCCGGTCTCAGGTTCTGTGTGTGTCACTCATGTTACACACTCCTACAGATTACTGAATGAATCTTATGAATTAAACACCGAGGCGTGTTTCCCGACCACACCTCACACCTGTCAACGTCCCTGTCACTTTTCTTTCCTGTCCGCACGGCACCATTATATCGCTTTAATGAAACACGATGCCGAAGAAAACATAACACCCAAAAACACATCCTATCTATTTTGGGAATGTTCTGATTTACAACCAGTTGGCTTTATTATGAGGAAGTGTACAGTGCTTCTCGTACATATATAATCATAGTACATATATAATCATAGTACATATATAGTCATAGTACATATATAATCATAGTACATATATAGTCATAGTACATATATAATCATAGTACATATATAGTCATAGTACATACAGTGGGTACGGAAAGTATTCAGACCCCCTTAAATTTTTCACTCTTTGTTGTATTGCAGCCATTTGCTAAAATCATTTAAGTTCATTCTTCTTCCTCATGAATGTACACATAGCACCCCATACTGACAGAAAAACACAGAATTGTTGACATTGTTGCAGATTTATTAAAAAATAAAAACTGAAATATCACATGGTCCTAAGTATTCAGACCCTTTGCTGTGACACTCATATATTTAACTCAGGTGCTTTCCATTTCTTCTGATCATCCTTGAGATGGTTCTACACCTTCATTTGAGTCCAGCTGTGTTTGATTATACTGATTGGACTTGATTAGGAAAGCCACACACCTGTCTATATAAGACCTTCCAGATCACAATGCATGTCAGAGCAAATGAGAATCATGAGGTCAAAGGAACTGCCTGAAGAGCTCAGAGACAGAATTGTGGCAAGGCACAGATCTGGCCAAGGTTACAAAAAGATTTCTGCTGCACTTAAGGTTCCTAAGAGCACAGTGGCCTCCATAATCCTCAAATGGAAGACGTTTGGGACGACCAGAACCCTTCCTAGAGCTGGCCGTCCGGCCAAACTGAGCTATCGGGGGAGAAGAGCCTCGGTGAGAGAGGTAAAGAAGAACCCAAAGATCACTGTAGCTGAGCTCCAGAGATGCAGTCAGGAGATGGGAGAAAGTTGTAGAAAGTCAACCATCATTGCAGCCCTCCACCAGTCGGGGCTTTATGGCAGAGTGGCCCGACGGAAGCCTCTCCTCAGTGTAAGACACATGAAAGCCCGCATGGAGTTTGCTAAAAAACACCTGAAGGACTCCAAGATGGTGAGAAATAAGATTCTCTGGTCTGATGAGACCAAAATAGAACTTTTTGGCCTTAATTCTAAGCGGTATGTGTGGAGAAAACCAGGCACTGCTCATCACCTGTCCAATACAGTCCCAACAGTGAAGCATGGTGGTGGCAGCATCATGCTGTGGGGGTGTTTTTCAGCTGCAGGGACAGGACGACTGGTTGCAATCGAGGGAAAGATGAATGCGGCCAAGTACAGGGATATCCTGGACAAAAACCTTCTCCAGAGTGCTCTGGACCTCAGACTGGGCCGAAGGTTTACCTTCCAACAAGACAATGACCCTAAGCACACAGCTAAAATAACGAAGGAGTGGCTTCACAACAACTCCGTGACTGTTCTTGAATGGCCCAGCCAGAGCCCTGACTTAAACCCAATTGAGCATCTCTGGAGAGACCTAAAAATGGCTGTCCACCAACGTTTACCATCCAACCTGACAGAACTGGAGAGGATCTGCAAGGAGGAATGGCAGAGGATCCCCAAATCCAGGTGTGAAAGACTTGTTGCATCTTTCCCAAAAAGACTCCTGGCTGTATTAGATCAAAAGGGGGCTTCTACTAAATACTGAGCAAAGGGTCTGAATACTTATTACCATGTGATATTTCAGTTTTTCTTTTTTAATAAATCTGCAACAATGTCAACAATTCTGTGTTTTTCTGTCAGTATGGGGTGCTATGTGTACATTCATGAGGAAGAAGAATGAACTTAAATGATTTTAGCAAATGGCTGCAATATAACAAAGAGTGAAAAATTTAAGGGGGTCTGAATACTTTCCGTACCCACTGTATATAATCATAGTACATATATAGTCATAGTACATATATAATCATAGTACATATATAGTCATAGTACATATATAATCATAGTACATATATAGTCATAGTACATATATAGTCATAGTACATATATAATCATAGTACATATATAATCATAGTACATATATAATCATAGTACATATATAGTCATCATAGTACATATATAATCATCAGTGGCGGCTGGTGCTCAAAATTTTTGGGGGGGGGGCGCAAAAAGAAAAATGTAATAGGTATTGCTTCGCGTCAAAAAACGCAGTAAAAAATTGCGTGACTTTGAAGTCATGGTACAGGCATGGCACAGATATGGTATAGGCATGTCACAGGTCATGGTACAGGAGATGGTATATGCCCCCTTCAATGCAGTGACCAGCGTACATGCCCCCTTTCAATGCAGTGACCAGCGTACATGCCCCCTTTCAATGCAGTGACCAGCGTACATGCCCCCTTTCAATGCAGAGACCAGTGTACATGCCCCCTTCAATGCAGAGTTCAGCGTGCGTGCCCCCTTCAATGCAATAAACACTGTGCTGTGCCCCCTTCAATGCAATAAACACTGTGCTGTGCCCCCTTCAATGCAATAAACACTGTGCTGTGCCCCCTTCAATGCAATAAACACTGTGCTATGCCCCCTTCAATGCAATGAACACTGTGCTGTGCCCCAACAATGCAGAGTTCAGCGTGCATGCCCCCTTCAATGCAACACTGTGCTGTGCCCCCTTCAATGCAATAAACACTGTGCTGTGCCCCCTTCAATGCAATAAACACTGTGCTGTGCCCCCTTCAATGCAATAAACACTGTGCCCCCTTCAATGCAATGAACACTGTGCTGTGCCCCAACAATGCAGAGTTCAGCGTGCGTGCCCCCTTCAATGCAACTGTGCTGTGCCCCCTTCAATGCAATAAACACTGTGCAGAGTTCAGCGTGCGTGCCCCCTTCAATGCAACTGTTCCGTGCCCCCATCAATGCAGAGTTCAGCGTGCGAGCCCCTTTCAATGCAGAGCGCCACAGCATTGTCCCCAATCACTGCAGAGCGCCACAGCATTGTCCCCAATGATTGCAGAGTGCCACAGCATTGTCCCCCAATGATTGCAGAGCGCCACAGCTTTGTCCCCCAATGATTGCAGAGCGCCACAGCATTGTCCCCCAATGATTGCAGAGCGCCACAGCATTGTCCCCCAATGATTGCAGAGCGCCACAGCTTTGTCCCCCAATGATTGCAGAGTGCCACAGCATTGTCCCCCAATGATTGCAGAGCGCCAGCATTGTCCCCCAATGATTGCAGAGCGCCACAGCTTTGTCCCCCAATGATTGCAGAGCGCCACAGCATTGTCCCCCAATGACTGCAGAGCGCCACAGCATTGTCCCCCAATGATTGCAGAGCGCCACAGCATTGTCCCCCAATGATTGCAGAGCGCCACAGCATTGTCCCCCAATGATTGCAGAGCGCCAGCATTGTCCCCCAATGATTGCAGAGCGCCACAGCTTTGTCCCCCAATGATTGCAGAGCGCCACAGCATTGTCCCCCAATGACTGCAGAGTGCCACAGCATTGTCCCCCAATGATTGCAGAGCGCCACAGCATTGTCCCCCAATGATTGCAGAGCGCCAGCATTGTCCCCCAATGATTGCAGAGCGCCACAGCTTTGTCCCCCAATGATTGCAGAGCGCCAGCATTGTCCCCCAATGATTGCAGAGCGCCACAGCTTTGTCCCCCAATGATTGCAGAGCGCCACAGCATTGTCCCCCAATGACTGCAAAGCGCCACAGCATTGTCCCCCAATGATTGCAGAGCGCCACAGCATTGTCCCCCAATGATTGCAGAGCGCCACAGCATTGTCCCCCAATGATTGCAGAGCGCCACAGCATTGTCCCCCAATGATTGCAGAGCGCCACAGCATTGTCCCCCAATGATTGCAGAGTGCCACAGCATTGTCCCCCAATGATTGCAGAGCGCCAGCATTGTCCCCCAATGATTGCAGAGCGCCACAGCTTTGTCCCCCAATGATTGCAGAGCGCCACAGCATTGTCCCCCAATGACTGCAGAGTGCCACAGCATTGTCCCCCAATGATTGCAGAGCGCCACAGCATTGTCCCCCAATGATTGCAGAGCGCCACAGCATTGTCCCCCAATGATTGCAGAGCGCCACAGCATTGTCCCCCAATGATTGCAGAGCGCCACAGCTTTGTCCCCCAATGATTGCAGAGTGCCACAGCTTTGTCCCCCAATGATTGCAGAGCGCCACAGCATTGTCCCCCAATGATTGCAGAGCGCCAGCATTGTCCCCCAATGATTGCAGAGCGCCACAGCATTGTCCCTCAATGATTGCAGAGCGCCACAGCATTGTCCCCCAATGATTGCAGAGCGCCAGCATTGTCCCCCAATGATTGCAGAGTGCCAGCATTGTCCCCCAATGATTGCAGAGCACCAGCATTGTCCCCCAATGATTGCAGAGTGCCAGCATTGTCCCCCAATGATTGCAGAGTGCCAGCATTGTCCCCCAATGATTGCAGAGCGCCAGCATTGTCCCCCAATGATTGCAGAGCGCCAGCATTGTCCCCCAATGATTGCAGAGCGCCAGCATTGTCCCCCAATGATTGCAGAGTGCCACAGCATTGTCCCCCAATGATTGCAGAGTGCCAGCGTGCGTGCTCCCTTCAAACTTACCTGGCGGCGGGGCGGCTCAGCTTCTTCCTCTTCTGCGGCGGGTCCTTCTCCCTCGTCTCGGCGGCGGGAACCGGCGGGCGGCCTGCTCCCTTCAAACTTACCTGGCGGTGGCGCGGCTCAGCTTCTTCCTCCTCTTCTGCGGCGGGTCCTTCTCCCTCGTCGTCTCAGCGGCGGGAACCGGCGGGCGGCCTCTCCTCTTCTCTGAGCGGCGGTGACAGTGAGTGACTGACGCACGCACCGGCACCGCCCCCATTGCGACGTCAGCGATATCCTGGATGATGATTGGTCCAGGCTGTAGACTGGACCAATCACAGCCAGGATATCAGAAAGTGGGGGTGTCCAACCGCAAAGACTTGCGCCCAGGATACCCCCCTACCCCCCCAGAAGGCAGCCAATCGGCGCCTCTTCTGGGACGTAACCCCCCCCAGCCACCAGTTCCTTGGGTTCAGGCCGGCGAACCCAATTTTTTTTTTTTGAACAACTTTATTTGTTCATTTTGTTTTTTTTTTTTCTTGTTTTTTAGGGGTAGGGGGGCGGCGCCCTGGCGCCCCCTATGCACGGGCCGCCACTGATAATCATAGTACATATATAATCATAGTACATACAGTATATACACGGCTCAAATAAATTAAAGGAACACTTTGTAATCAGAGTATAGCATCAAGTCAATTAAACTCTTGGGATATTGATCTGCTCGGTTAAGTAGCAGAGGGGGTTGTTAATCAGTTCCAGCTGCTTTGGTGTTTATGAAAATAACAACAGGTGCACTAGATGGGCAATAATGAGGCAACCTCGAAAACAGTTTGGAGGCACTGACATTTTTTTCCCCTAGTCATCTTTTCTGACTGTTTGTCACTAGTTTTGCATTTGGCTGGGATCAGTGTCACTACTGGTAGCATGAGGCAACACCTGGACCCTATAGAGGGTGGTCAGTGTCCCTACTGGTAACATGAGGCCATACCTGGACCCTATAGAGGGGGTCAGTGTCACTACTGGTAGCATGAGGCAATACCTGGACCCTATAGAGGGGGGTCAGTGTCACTACTGGTAGCCTGAGGCCATACCTGGACCCTATAGAGGGGGTCAGTGTCACTACTGGTAGCATGAGGCAATACCTGGACCCTATAGAGGGGGTCAGTGTCACTACTGGTAGCATGAGGCCATACCTGGACCCTATAGAGGGGGTCAGTGTCACTACTGGTAGCATTAGGCAATACCTGGACCCTATAGAGGGGGGTCAGTGTCACTACTGGTAGCCTGAGGCCATACCTGGACCCTATAGAGGGGGTCAGTGTCACTACTGGTAGCATGAGGCAATACCTGGACCCTATAGAGGGGGTCAGTGTCACTACTGGTAGCATGAGGCCATACCTGGACCCTATAGAGGGGGTCAGTGTCACTACTGGTAGCATGAGGCCATACCTGGACCCTATAGAGGGGGTCAGTGTCACTACTGGTAGCATGAGGCCATACCTGGACCCTATAGAGGGGGTCAGTGTCACTACTGGTAGCATGAGGCCATACCTGGACCCTATAGAGGGGGGTCAGTGTCACTACTGGTAGTATGAGGCCATACCTGGACCCAATAGAGGGGGTCAGTGTCACTACTGGTAGTATGAGGCCATACCTGGACCCAATAGAGGGGGTCAGTGTCACTACTGGTAGTATGAGGCAACACCTGGACCCTATAGAGGGGGGTCAGTGTCACTACTGGTAGCCTGAGGCCATACCTGGACCCTATAGAGGGGGTCAGTGTCACTACTGGTAGCATGAGGCCATACCTGGACCCTATAGAGGGGGTCAGTGTCACTACTGGTAGCATGAGGCCATACCTGGACCCTATAGAGGGGGTCAGTGTCACTACTGGTAGCATGAGGCCATACCTGGACCCTATAGAGGGGGGTCAGTGTCACTACTGGTAGTATGAGGCCATACCTGGACCCAATAGAGGGGGTCAGTGTCACTACTGGTAGTATGAGGCAACACCTGGACCCTATAGAGGGGGGTCAGTGTCACTACTGGTAGCATGAGGCCATACCTGGACCCTATAGAGGTTGCACAGGCAGTCCAACTCCTCCAGGATGGCACATCCATACATGCCATTGCCAGGTTTGCTGTGTGTCCCAGCACAATCTCAAGAGCATGGAGGAGATTCCAGGAGACAGGCAGTTACTCTAGGAGAGCTGGACAGGGCCATAGAAGGTCCCCAACCCATCAGCAGGACCGGTATCTGCTCCTTTGTACAAGGAGGAACAGGATGAGCACCGCCAGAGCACTACAAAATGACCTCCAGCAGGACACTGGTGTGAATGTCTCTGACCAAACAACCAGAAACAGACTTCATGAGGGTGGCCTGAGGGCTCAATGTCCTCTAGGGAGCTTGATTGGCATTTGCCATTGACCACCAGAATTGGCAGCTCCACCACTGGCACCCTGTGCTTTTCACAGATGAGAGAAGGTTCACCCTGAGCACATGTGACAGATGTGAAAGGGTCTGGAGAAGCCGTGGAGAACATTATGCTGCCTGTAACATCGTTCAGCATGACCGGTTGGTGGTGGGTCAGTGATGGTCTGGGGAGGAATATCCATGGAGGGGAACACAGACCTCTACAGCCTAGACAATGGCACCCTGACTGCCATTAGGTATTGGGATGGAATCCTTGGACCCATTGTCAGATCCTACGCTGGTGCAGTGGGTCCTGGGTTCCTCCTGGTGCATGACAATGCCCGGCCTCATGTGGTGAGAGTATGCAGCCAGTTCCTGGAGGATGAAGGAATTGATACCATTGAATGGCCCCCATGCTTGCCTGACCTAAATCTATTAGAACACCTCTGGGACATTATTTTTCGGTCCATCCGACACCACCAGGGTGCACCTCAGTCTGTTCAGGACCGCAGTGATGTCCTGGTCCAGATCTGGGAGGAAATACCCCAGGACACCATCCGTTGTCTCAATAGGAGCATCCCCTGACGTTGTCAGTCATGCATACAAGCACATGGGGGACATACAAACGAATGAGGACCATTCTGAGGTCCTGCAATGACATTTCAGCAAAATGGACTCGCCTGCTGCATCATTTTTTCACTTCGATTTTCAGGGTGTCTTTGAATTCAGCCCTCTGTAGGGTGATAATTTTCATTTCCATCAAATGATGTGGCATCCTTTCCTTCCTAACACATTACCCAGTCCATACCAGTATAGATCCTAACACATCACCCAGTCCATACCAGTATAGATCCTAACACATTACCCAGTCCATACCAGTATAGATCCTAACACATTACCCAGTCCATACCAGTGTAGATCCTAACACATTACCCAATCCATACCAGTATAGATCCACACACATTACCCAGTCCATACCAGTATAGATCCTAACACATTACCCAGTCCATACCAGTGTAGATCCTAACACATTACCCAATCCATACCAGTATAGATCCACACACATTACCCAGTCCATACCAGTATAGATCCTAACAAATTACCCAGTCCATACCAGTATAGATCCTAACAAATTACCCAATCCATACCAGTATAGATCCTAACACATTACCCAGTCCATACCAGTATCGATCCTAACACATTACCCAGTCCATACCAGTATAGATCCTAACACATTACCCAGTCCATACCAGTATAGATCCTGACACATTACCCAGTTCATACCAGTATAGATCCTAACACATTACCCAGTCCATACCAGTATAGATCCTAACACATTACCCAGTCCATATCAGTATAGATCCACACACATTACCCAGTCCATACCAGTATCAATCCTAACACATTTGTATTTCTAAACTTTTTTACTCATAATGTCTCTATGGTCATTTCGCAAGTCCCTCCCCCCACAGTTAGAAAACACCCCCTAGGCTCACAATTAACCCTTTGATCGCCCCTAGGTTAACCCTTTCCCTGTCAGTGTCAGTAGTACAGTGACAGTGCAAATTTTTAGCACTGATTACTATAGTAATGTCACTGGTCCCCCCCCCAAAAGTGTAAAAAATATCAGTTAGGGGTCCGATCTGTCCACCGCAATGTCGCAGTCCAGCTAAAAATCGCTGATCTCAAAAAATAATAAACAAATAAATAAAAATGACATAAATCTTTCCCCTAGTTTGCAGACGCGATAACTTTTGCGCAAACCGATCAAAATACGCTTATTGCGATTTTTACATTTATTTTTATTGGGAATGTTATGTAGTAGAATGTGAAATATATTGTTTTTTTTTTTCAGAATTGTCACTCTTTTTTTGTTTATAGCGCAACAAATAAAAATTGCACAGGTGATCAAATACCACCAAAAGAAATCTCTATTTGTGGGAAAAAAAGGACATCAATTTTATTTGGGTACAGCGTCGCACGACCGTGCAATTGTCCGTTAGAATAATGCAGTGCTGAATCGCAAAAAAATGGCAAAAAAATGGCCTGGTCATTAAGGGGGAAGATCCTTCCGGTCCAGAAGTGGTTAAGGTAGATTTAAACCCAATCACTAAAATATCACACGAGTCTTCACACATTAAAATAGTTTTTAATATTTTCGAATCTATAGTTTCCATGAAAAAAATCCAAGGTGATCCTGCCATGAAGGTCCTCATTTAGGCACTTCCAGTTATAGGGTGACAACGGTCTCACAATTGGGCTCCCGAATTTGCACAGGGACAGTCCACTGTGGTCACTTTTAGGAAGCTGCATTATTGTCAGCTCCATCTAGTGGCTATAATGCAGTATTTTCCTGAAATACCTCAGTCAAAAAAAATAAAAAAAATAAAATACTGCTTATGGCCACTAGATGGAGCTGTTGATCATAGGTGAGAATCATATTACAAATAATACAGCAAACTATTGTGGTGCCCGTGAGAACGGATAAAAGCAGGGATTTTTCTTCCCCCTGAGAATAGGTGCAGGTGCCCCCCACCAAGTCACCCCTTGTCTCCGCCCCCTACCCACCTCTAAGCACTGTCCTTTGGTTCCACCCTCTTCCCTGTACCCCCCCCCCCCCCCCTTTACAGAATACAGAAGCAAGTATCATTTTTTGGTGCTAAGTAATTTGTATGGAATTAGCTAATGATACCAAGAAAAGAAGTAACATAGTTGCCCTGCAGACAGCAACAATAAATCTCCCATCAACAATAGATCACCCCAGCAACAATAGATCACCCCAGCAACAAAAGACCCTCACAATGAAATACCCTCTACAGCAACAATAGATCCACTCCAGCAACAATAGATCACCCCAGCAACAAAATACCCTATACAGCAACAATAGACCCCTCAATGTAACAACAGACCATCCCAGCAGCAAAAGACATGCACAATAAATACCCCCTCCAGCAACAATAGATTCACCCCAGCAAGAATAGATCAACACTGCAACAATAGCCTCCCCCCCCCACAACAACAGATCCCCCATCAACAATAAACCACCCCAGCAACAAAAGAACCTCACAATGAAATACCCTCTCCAGCAACAATAGATCCACTCCAGCAACAATAGACCCCTTATGCAACAATAGACCACCCTAGCAGCAAAAGACACGCACAAGAAATACCCCTCCCAGCAACAATAGATCAACCCTGCAACTACAGACCCCCCAGCAACAATAGATCCCCCATTAGCTATAGACCACCCCAGCAACAAAACACCCTTGCAATGAAATACCCTCTCCAGCAACAATAGATCCACTCCAGCAACAATTAAAACCCCCGATGTAACAATAGACCATCCCAGCAGCAAAAGACACGCACAAGAAAAAGCCCCGCCAGCAACAATAGATTAACCCTGCAACAATTCATGACCCTGAGCAACAATAGATCCCTCAACAGCAACAACAGCTCTCCCAGAAGCCAGCATCAAAAGACCCTCCAGCAGCCAGCTTAAAGAGGAAGTAAACCCTCATAAAAAAAAACGAGAAAAAAAAAACCCTGTAAACACAAAGGCATAATGAGCTAGTATGCATCGCATACTAGCTCATTATGAAATACTTACCTTAAAACGAAGCCCTCGTAGTGCGTCCCACTCAGCGACCGGGCGGCCGACATGTCCGGCCGTCCTGCTTCCTCGTTTGCGTCCTCCGGCCATCTGATTGGCCGAGGGCGCGATTACATCACTCCCGCACATGCGCACGGGAGCCGCCATTCACGGGATAGTGCTCTGAAGGAACGGCACGGGATGGGGGGATTTGAAAGTGTCCTGTATTTAAGTGGTTAAGGGGAAACCTATGACAGAATGTAAAAGAAAATGGCATGGGCTCCCCCCCCCCCCAAAATCCATGCGAGGCCCTTTGGGCCTGGAACAGATTTTAAGGTAAACTCCACGCCACAATTTAAAAAAAAAAAAGGCGTGCCACCCCCTCAAAATCCATACCAGACCCTTATCAAAGCATGCAGCCTGGCAGGCCAGGAAAGGGGGGACGGAGGAGCAAGCGCTCCCCCCCCTCCCTCCTGAACCATACCAGGCCGCTTTCCCTCAAAAATATATATTATTTTGCATTGATACATGTCCCCCAGGGCAGTACCCGGGTCCCCATACACTTTTTATGGCAATAACTTGAGGACTTTAGATTTTTCATGTTCGTGTCCCATAGACTTTAATAGAGTTTGCGTGTTCGCTAGAACTTTTTCCCTGTTCCAGATGTTCTGATGCGAATCGTACAGAGGGGTGTTTGGTACCCATCAATGAGATACATTCAGTACTGGAGGTTCGCCCCCCCCCCCATCATCCTGGTGAAAATAAGCCCTGGATAAGAGTCAGACCTCAGCACAAGGAATGTTTTATACATAGACCCCTAAGGCCCTTTTCACACTTGTGTGACTTGTCCTGCGACATGACAAGTCATACCAGTGCCTACAAGGCCCAGGTCTAGGGCGGCACTTTGCAGGGGGGCAGCAAAAAAGCTGAACCCCACACGAAAAAAAAAAAAAAACAGCCTCCTCCCAGATCCTGCACGAAAGGGGTCCCCGCCGGCTTTTGCTACACTTTTAGTATAGTGCCAGTCTTATGGGGCGAATTGGGCTGGAGGGCAGGGTCCAGGAGGCATATCACTAATAAGGCAGCACTGATGGGCACTGATGAGGCTGCACTGATGGGCACTGATGAGGCTGCACTGATGGGCACTGATGAGGCTGAACTCATGGGAACTGATGAGGCCGCACTGATGGGCACTGATGAGGCTGCACTGATGGGCACTGATGAGGCTGAACTCATGGGAACTGATGAGGCAGCACTGATGGGCACTGATAGACTGTGGTTGTGGTCTGTGGTTTACAGATGACAGGGCGGGTCATAAACAGGAAGGGGGTGTGGCCTTTACAGGAAGGGGCGGGTTATATTTAAATTTGGGGGTGCACAAGTTTAGTCAGGCCTAGGGCAGCAGAAAATCTAAATACACCACTGAGTCGTACCCCATGATTTCCAATGAGTACCGTTCATATCTGTGCAACTTCAAGTCACAGCGACTTCAAAGTAGTCCCTGCACTGCTTTGGTCCGACTTTGATGCAATTTGAGTTCCATAGACCCCAAGATTACACCGGCATTGCTTCAATTGGTGTCAAATTTGTGAGACTTTCAGGTCATACAAGTGTGAAAGGGGCCTAAGTGTTGATTGGTATGGGATGAAGTGGTTCAGCAAAGTAAACGTCCTCCAGTTAGGGGTTTGCATATTCTTGTCCTCATGGATTCGGGTTAGAGTTCTTCCTCAGGCTTGGACCGCAGAGGTCACATTTGGTGTCGGGATAATATTGGCGTTCTTCGTTTCTGCCGCGCCCTTGATGTGGGGACTGTGACTTGCTTTCTTTCTGTCCGGTAAGGGAAGGGTGAAAGCCTACAATCCGTCCCATGAATGGGACCCTTGTTGGACCGTCTGTGGGGGGAGGGGGGGTGCGGCTACTGTTTGGGGACAGTCACCAGATCGGGACAATGGACCCCCCAGTGAAGGAGAACCAGCTGTGACTTGCAGCACACACTGCGATTGTCCGCTCGCAACATTGGCCTATGTGTCTCACCCACTCTGTCTCTCTTCTGGGTGGGGGGGCGGAGGGGGGGGGTATCTGCTGAATTCACTGGAATGGAGCTTCAAGCACTGCGGCAGAAAACGACGCCAAACACAGAGGCTGTACGGCGCCAGTCATTGTGGAACTACAACTGCGTGCAAACAGGAGGCTCTGTACCCACCAAAGCATTTGTAATTCCGCCCGGCTACCTTTATACACCTCTGCCAGACAGTGCAGTCAGGAGGGTGACACCGCTTCCTTCTTTAGGGCTCCTTCACACCACTTGTGGGACATGAAATGTGTTGCCATGCGCATTTCTAACACCGCATGGGAATGTGCTCCCCTATTTTTATTGCATAGTACCGTGCGGTTTGCTGTGGCGTGGTTTAAAAACTTGCTCATGCTGTACTTTTTGTGTGTTCCCGCACATTGGGCAGCCTATTGAAATGAATGGGCTGTCAGGAATGTGACGTGCAAAAAGAAAAAAAAAGTGCATGCGTGTTCTGGTGTGAACTGGCCCATAGAGTTAAAGGAGGACCTCAACCTGGTGTGAATCTGGCCACGCCCCTACGTTTCTGCGTCACACAGATGTGCCGCAGGTCTTGGCCAGGTCCTTTTTGTCACATTTTGTTCACAAGTTAAAATCAGTATCTTTTTGCTAGAAAACTACTTAGAACCCCCAAACATTATATATATTTTTTAGCAAAGGCTCTGGAGAATAAAATGGCGGTCATTGCAATATTTTTTGTGATCCCTCTTTATGAAGGGATCCGGGGGAATGTGACAGTAATAGGCAGTGACAGGTACTCTTTATGGAGGGATCGGGGAGGATAGGAGTGACAGGTACTCTTTATGGAGGGATCGGGGGGAATGTGACAGTAATAGGAGTGACAGGTACTCTTTATGGAGGGATCGGGGGGGAATGTGACAGTAATAGGAGTGACAGGTACTCTTTATGGAGGGATCGGGGAGGAATGTGACAGTAATAGCAGTGACAGGTACTCTTTATGGAGGAATCGGGGGGGGGGGGGGGGGAACGTGACAGTAATAGGCAGTGACAGGTACTCTTTATGGAGGGATCGGGGGGGGGGAATGTGACATTAATAGGCAGTAACAGGTACACTTTATGGAGGGATCGGGGGGATGTGACAGTAATAGCAGTGACAGGTACTCTTTATGGAGGAATCGGGGGGGGGGGGGAACGTGACAGTAATAGGCAGTGACAGGTACTCTTTATGGAGGGATCGGGGGGGGGGGGGAATGTGACATTAATAGGCAGTAACAGGTACACTTTATGGAGGGATCGGGGAGATGTGACAGTAATAGGCAGTGACAGGTACTCTTTATGGAGGGATCGGGGGGAATGTGACAGTAATAGGCAGTGACAGGTACTCTTTATGGAGGGATCGGGGGGATGTGACAGTAATAGGCAGTGACAGGGACTCTTTATGGAGGGATCAGGGGGAATGTGACAGTAATAGGAGTGACAGGTACTCTTTATGGAGGGATCGGGGGGAATGTGACAGTAATAGGCAGTGACAGGTACTCTTTATGGAGGGATCGGGGGGATGTGACAGTAATATGCAGTGACAGGTACTCTTTATGGAGGGATCGGGGGGATGTGACAGTAATAGGCAGTGACAGGTACTCTTTATGGAGGGATTGGGGGGGATGTGACAGTAATAGCAGTGACAGGTACTCTTTATGGAGGGATCGGAGGGGATTTGACAGTAATAGCAGTGACAGGTACTCTTTATGGAGGGATCGGGGGGATGTGACAGTAATAGCAGTGACAGGTACTCTTTATGGAGGGATCGGGGGGAATGTGACAGTAATATGCAGTGACAGGTACTCTTTATGGAGGGATCGGGGGGAATGTGACAGTAATAGGCAGTGACAGGTACTCTTTATGGAGGGATCGGGGGGGGGGGGGAATGTGACAGTAATATGCAGTGACAGGTACTCTTTATGGAGGGATCGGGGGGATGTGACAGTAATAGGCAGTGACAGGTACTCTTTATGGAGGGATCGGGGGAATGTGACAGTAATATGTAGTGACAGGTACTCTTTATGGAGGGATCGGGGGGGATGTGACAGTAATAGCAGTGACAGGTACTCTTTATGGAGGGATCGGGGGGGATGTGACAGTAATAGCAGTGACAGGTACTCTTTATGGAGGGATCGGGGGGGATGTGACAGTAATAGCAGTGACAGGTACTCTTTATGGAGGGATCGGGGGGGGGGATGTGACAGTAATAGCAGTGACAGGTACTCTTTATGGAGGGATCGGGGGGGATGTGACAGTAATAGGCAGTGACAGGTATTCTTTATGGAGGGATCGGGGGGGATGTGACAGTAATAGGCAGTGACAGGTACTCTTTATGGAGGGATCGGGGGGAATGTGACAGTAATAGGAGTGACAGGTACTCTTTATGGAGGGATCGGGGGGAATGTGACAGTAATATGCAGTGACAGGTACTCTTTATGGAGGAATCGGGGGGATGTGACAGTAATAGGAGTGACAGGTACTCTTTAAGGAGGGATCGGGGGGAATGTGACAGTTATAGGAGTGACAGGTTCTCTTTATGGAGGGATCGGGGGGAATGTGACAGTAATAGGCAGTGACAGGTACTCTTTATGGAGGGATCGGGGGGAATGTGACAGTAATAGGAGTGACAGGTACTCTTTATGGAGGGATCGGGGGGAATGTGACAGTAATAGGCAGTGACAGGTACTCTTTATGGAGGGATCGGGGGAATGTGACAGTAATAGGAGTGACAGGTACTCTTTATGGAGGGATCGGGAGGAATGTGACAGTAATAGGAGTGACAGGTACTCTTTATGGAGGGATCGGGGGGATGTGACAGTAATAGGCAGTGACAGGTACTCTTTATGGAGGGATCGGGGGTCTAAAAGACACCAAACCCCTCCACTGCACTTCAAATATATTCAAAACGCCAAAAACGGCATTTTTTAATGCAGTCACTTTTTAAATCCGGCGCGCCCCAGCAGTACAACCACTTATTACAGCGGTTGTAAGTCTACGTGTACTGGCCGAAACGCGTTAGCACTCTGTATGCTGTGTTATTTTACATGTAGCCAATGAAGAGTACGCAGGGTTGCTTTATTTGCTGTGAATTAGATAGAAATCTTCTTTACAGTCAGTCTATCCTGTGACGGGAACCGAATATTTATTACTTATCGATATCTGGGAACTTTGTACCTGGAAACATTCTGGTGGCTTCCTGAGTCAATGCAAACACAAGGCGGTTGCGGGATGACGTCACGTCCCACCCAGGAATCTTGTATGGATTTTTCTGGGTATGGCTGCTTATCTGACTTTCTCCAATGTAGCTATGTATATATTTTTTAAAAACAGAATTGCTCTTTATCAACTTAATGACCGCCCGCCGCACTTATACGGCGGCAGGCAGCGACTCCTGGGGGAATTGCCGTAGCTGTACGTCGCTCGCTCTCAGGAGGCTAGGGAGCAAGCGTGCGCCGCTGCTGGCGCGCTCCCGCGCCCGCTCATCAGCAGCAGCAGGCAGACGTCTCCGAATGCCGCTTTGCACCCGCGATCGTTCCCCGCTGAGAGAGAAGGACGGTCGGATGTTGTAAACACAGCTGACCGTCCTTCTCTCTGGAATGATCACAGAGCTTCTGTGATCCTTCTATATAGGAACACAGGTCTCTATGATCATTTCACAAGCCACGCCCCCCCCACAGTTTGAATCACTCCCCTAGGGTCACATTTAACCCCTTGATCACTCAGTGTGTTAACCCCTTCCCTGCCAGTGTCATTATTACAGTAACAATGAATATTTTTATCACTGATTACTGTAGTAATGTCACTGGTCCCCCAAAAGTGTCAAAAATGTCAGTTAGGGGTCCGATCTGTCTGTCGCAATGTCGCAGTCCCACTAAAAATCGCAGATCGCCGCCATTACTAGTAAAAAAAAAAAAAAAAAAATAAAAATGACATTTTGAAATTGAAATTGAACATGACATTGAAAACTCTGAAGACGTCACCGGATGTGACGAAACTCGTCAGTTTGGAACGCATGAGCGTCATCACGTTGAGTCAGCTGAAACGCAAGCCAGAAGTATTGCTCGCCACTCTGCAAAGGGGACGCGCAGCCCGCACAAGCCGACCGCTGACCACCACGGATGTATTTTTATATAAACTCCTTGCCTTTTAACCCATTGTAGTGGGTAATAAACTTCTTATAAACTTACTACACTATATGGAGCCTTTTGTTTCCTTCACAAATTGCCATACTTCCCTGATGTGAGGAGGACCCAGTTTACTAATCCAGGCCAGCCTATAGAAAGTAAGGGGGAATCCATTCCAGCCCAGGTGGCCACCTAAGCGCGAAAGGTCCTAGTGCTGTCAAGCACATTGGACCCACTGGTTCTGGTAAGAGATTTTATCTAGCCACAAATCACAGCAAAACGGATTGATGTCACAGAATATTAACCACTTGCCGACCGCTGCACGACTATTTACGTCGGCAGTCAGCCCCTCACAGGCAGAGTGACGTAGATCTACGTCGCTAGCCTGTGAGGGTCTAGGGAGCGAGAGCGCGCCCCCGGAGGCGCGCTCCCGCTCCCGCATGGTCACGGACCCCCCCCCGCGCGTGTCCGCCGGTCACTCGGCGATCGTCGCTGCAGAGGGAGAAAGGCAGGCGGCTGATGTAAACAAGCCGCCTGTCATTCTCCCCTGTGTAGAAACACTGATCATACGGTTCTACTATGTAGGACCGTTGATCACTGTTCCTACAGCTCAAGCCACAGCCAATCACAGTTAGAATCACGCCCCTAGGGACACACACCACCCCTCCCTCTAAAAAAAAAAGTTAACCCCTTCACTGCCAGTGTAATTTTACAGTAACAGTGCATATTTATAGCACTGATTACTGTAGAAATGTCACTGGTAACCCCAAAAGTGTCAAAAATGTCAGTCAAGGGTCCGATCTGTCCATTGCAATGTCGCAATACCGCAAAAAAAATTGCAGATCGCCGCCATTACGCGTTAAAAAAAAAAACAACAAAAATGACAAAAATCTTTCCCTTTGTTAGTAAACGCAATAACTTTTGCGCAAACCAATCAAAATACGCTTTTTACGATTTTTTTTTACCAAACATATGTAGCATAAAACAAATTGGCCGAAAATGTTAAAAAATTTAGATTTTTACATTTTTTTGGGGGGGAATTTCATATAAAAAAGTTTGAAAAATATTGTTATTTTTGCAAAATTGTCGCTATTTTTTTGTTTATAGCGCATGATCAAAAAATCGCACAGGTGATCAAATACCACCAAAAGAAATCTCTGTTTGTGGGAAAAAAAGGACGTCAAATTCGTTTAGGTACGGCATCGCACGACCGCGCAATTGTCCGTTAAAGTCACGCAGTGCCGAATCGCAAAATAGGCCCTGGTCAGGAAGGGGGTAAAATCTTCCGGGGCTTAAGTGGTTAAGGACAATCACGTCCAAGCACCTGCACCTTGAATTCCATTTGAACTATATAAGGATTTTTTTGATCTTCTTGAGCACCAAGTCACTTTATATATATTGGACTTTTATATACCAACAGTCACGTTTATATATTTATTTAATTTATTTTATTTACCATTCTTCACACATTTATATACAATTTATGGTTTCTGATTGTTACAATACTGCTACATCTATTTACTGTATCTATTTATTCTTGTGATTACCTTTATCCTTGAGATATTCACTTGGCATTATCTATCCATCAGCAAGCGCTGTAGTTAGCTTATTTTTAAAGCTAATCCCATCCAATAAAAATGACATAAATCTTTCCCGTAGTTTGTAGATGCGATAACTTTTGCCCAAACCAATCAAAATACGTTTATTGCAATTTTTTTTTTTTTTTCACCAAAAATGTGTAGCAAAAAACAAATTGGCCTAAAATGTTAAAAAAATTTGATTTTTAAATTTTTTTTTTGGAGAATGTAATAAAGCAGAATGTGAAAAATATTGCTTTTTTATTTTTTTTCCAAAATTGTTGCTCTTTTTTGTTTATAGCGCAAAAAATAAAAATCGCAGAGGTGATCAAATACCACCAAAAGAAATCTCTATTTGTGGGAAAAAAAGGACATCAATTTTATTTGGGTACAGCGTCGCACGACCACGCAATTGTCCGTTAAAATAACGCAGTGCTGAATCGCAAAAAATGGCCTGGTCATTAAGGGGGCAAATCCTTCCGGTCTTAAAAGTCGTTAAAAACACAGATGACAAACACAGCAGGCATTCAGGGTTGCAGATACATGGATGAGGGAGGATGAGGGAGGATGAGGAAGGATGAGGAAGGATGAGGGAGGATGAGGAAGGATGTGGGAGGATGAGGGAGGATGAGGAAGGATGAGGGAGGATGAGGAAGGATGAGGGAGGAGAAGGGAGAATGAGGAAGGATGAGGGAGGATGAGGGAGGATGTGGGAGGATGAGGGAGGATGAGGGAGGATGAGGAAGGATGGGGGAGGATGAGATATGATGAGGGAGGATGAGGGAGGATGAGGAAGGATGAGGAAGGATGAGGGAGGATGAGGGAGGATGAGAAAGGATGAGGGAGGATGAGGAGGGATGAGGGAGGATGAGGGAGGATGAGGAAGGATGAGGAAGGATGAGGGAGGATGAGGAAGGATGAGGGAGGATGAGGGAGGATGAGGAAGGATGAGGGAGGATGAGGAAGGATGAGGAAGGATGAGGGAGGATGAGGAAGGATGAGGGAGGATGAGGGAGGATGAGGAAGGATGAGGGAGGATGAGGAAGGATGAGGGAGGATGAGGGAGGATGAGGGAGGATGAGGAAGGATGAGGGAGGATGAGGAAGGATGAGGGAGGATGAGGGAGGATGAGGAAGGATGAGGAAGGATGAGGGAGGATAAGGAAGGATGAGGAAGGATGTGGGAGGATGAGGGAGGATGAGGAAGGATGAGGAAGGATGAGGGAGGATGAGGAAGGATGAGGGAGGATGAGGGAGGATGAGGGAGGATGAGGAAGGATGAGGGAGGATGAGGGAGGATGAGGAAGGATGAGGGAGGATGAGGGAGGATGAGGAAGGATGAGGAAGGATGAGGGAGGATGAGGAAGGATGAGGAAGGATGAGGGAGGATGAGGAAGGATGAGGGAGGATGAGGGAGGATGAGGGAGGATGAGGGAGGATGAGGAAGGATGAGGGAGGATGAGGGAGGATGAGGAAGGATGAGGGAGGATGAGGAAGGATGAGGGAGGATGAGGGAGGATGAGGGAGGATGAGGGAGGATGAGGAAGGATGAGGGAGGATAAGGGAGGATGAGGGAGGATGAGGAAGGATGAGGGAGGATGAGGGAGGATGAGGAAGGATGAGGGAGGATGAGGGAGGATGAGGGAGGATGAGGAAGGATGAGGGAGGATGAGGGAGGATGAGAAAGGATAAGGGAGGATGAGGAAGGATGAGGGAGGAGATATCGCAGCAATTTAGAAGATGTGACAGAATATTATCTAAAGAACACGGCCATGTTGATTTTAATTTTGAGGCGCTTAGTGGTTTAGTGATGTAAAATTATGGTGCTTATAACATGAAAACATATAAACCTTAAGGCTCCATGCACATGTTATGTTATAAAAACGCCAGGAGTTTTGTAGTGAGTTTTTCAGCGTTTTTTTGCATTTTTTTGCATTGACGTTTTTCAGCGTTTTTTTGGCGTTTTTAGCTAAAAATCACCTCTTTGCTATGAGAGCGTGCACTCTGTCCTGGCTTTCCCTCCGGTGGTTGGGATCTTTCCAACGGTTTGGGCTCTTCTCCTCTTGGGACCCGCATGGTATCCGGCATGTATAACCAATGTTATGTCAAATATCCTGGATATTTATTATTATTTTCTTCTTTCATGTTTCATGTAGCATCATGACCACTGTTGTACCTCATTATACGCCCCTGAAGAAGCCTCCGGCGAAACATGTTGGGCGCTGAATGCTGCCACAGTGGAAGAACATTGGCATATTCACTTTTAGCAGCTATCTGCCTATTGTTGCTATATGGTCTTGTATACTTATACATGATTCATTCTACTATCTATGTACATTTATGTGTGTTTTGTCTTTTTTTGATTATGTTATTTTTGGTTTTCTGTATGTTACAACACTCATTACGCTCTTTAGCAAGATGAGTTTTTACTTATATGAATAAAGTTCAAATATTTTAATTTTTCATGCTCATATTCTTATTGGTACCGGTAAAATCCCATTCAAATTGGTTTGACCAAGCCCTCCCTCTTTTTCTCGTTTAGACGAGGACTCTGCATTTTCAGAGTTATACTTCTTTGCTATTTTAGTAACTCCGGCTTTCCCACAATGCAATGCTTGCCAGAATTGTGAACACCCATGTGATACGATTTAGGTGCGGGAGGAAAAAAGGGTCCTACAACATTTTAATGCAAATGTGGACCCTTTTTTCCCCGCATCAAAATCGCATTGCGGGGGTGTGAACACCCCCACAATGCGATTCTGTCAAGCTTACTGTATTTTGCAATCTGTTTCAGGGTGTCGTTCATGGAACATTAAACCCCCTGTTCACAGATTTGACATGCGATTTGACATGCGATTTGACATGCGATTTGACATGCCAAATTAGAACCTATTGCCGGCAGTGTCACTGTCCCAATTGGTGCAACCCTGACTTTGTGGCGCCGCACCGATTCCCAAAAGTAGTTCCTGCACTGCTTTTGGCGACTTCATGGCGACTTCAATAGACATGTGAGCATAAACCCATACAGACGTCTGTCAAATCACCCCCCAAAGTCGCACTGACATGCGAGTTTGAAATTGTGCGTGTTCAGCTGAATGATTTCGAACCCGCCCTCAGTGTGAACCAGTGTCTTTGCCGGCAATAGGCTCTGATTCGACATGCGATTTGACATGACAAATCGCATGCCAAATCAGCACAATGTCACTGGGGGCTTCATGTTCAATGGTTTTTTTTTTTTTTTTTTTCAAAACTGTTGTTTTTTTTTGTTTATAGTGTAAAAATAAAAATCACACAGAAAGAAAAAGAAATCTCTATTTGTGGGGAAAAAAGGACATCGATTTTTTTTTCGGGTACAGCGTTACATAACTGTGCAATTGTCAGTTAAAGTAATGCAGTGCTGTACTGCAAAAAACGAAGGGGGGTAAAACCTTCCGGGACTGAAGTGGTTAAATATATATATATGTGTATGGTGAACAAGATCGGCGCTAATTCAAAATAGAATCAAATGTATATAAATCCATGTTATATCAAACACAATATAACAATGATACTGTGAATAAATCTGCAACAATGAAAATAACTACAAATATGCTCAAATGTCCAAGAAATCGTGAACCAATGTTGCTTACAAAATAAATGACCAAAGTCAAACCATATAATATGCAGATTCATCTTGATAAAGTCACGTGCGTAGTGACGCAACGCGTCGGGAGGAGCCGGGTGACGTCACATTGAGCAGTGAGATCTTGTCTCTCTCTTCTTGTGCAGGGGGACTGGTCTTGTCTCCGCCCCCTCCTGTTGCTTTCTGTAGTGGGTGGAACTTGCTAGGCCCCTCCCACAGCTCTGCTCTCTCTCCTTGTGCAGGGGGACTGGTCTTGTCTCCGCCCCCTCCTGTAGTTTTCTGTAGTGGGAGGAGCCTTCTGGGCCCATCCCACAGCTCTGCTCTCTCTCCTTGTGCAGGGGGACTGGTCTTGTCTCCGTCCCCCTCCTGTTGTTTTCTGTAGTGGGAGGAGCCTGCTGGTCCCCTCCCACAGCTCTGCTCTCTCTTCTTGTACAGGGGGACTGGTCTTGTCTCCGTCCCCCTCCTGTTGTTTTCTGTAGTGGGAGGAGCCTGCTGGTCCCCCTCCCACAGCTCTGCTCTCTCTCCTTGTGCAGGGGGACTAGTCTTGTCTCCGCCCCCCTCCTGTAGTTTTCTGTAATGGGAGGAGCCTGCTGGGCCCCTCCCACAGCTCTGCTGTCTCTTCTTGTGCAGGGGGAATGGTCTTGTCTCCGCCCCCCTCCTGTAGTTTTCTGTAATGGGAGGAGCCTGCTGGGCCCCTCCCACAGCTCTGCTCTCTCTTCTTGTGCAGGGGGAATGGTCTTGTCTCCGCCCCCCTCCTGTAGTTTTCTGTAATGGGAGGAGCCTGCTGGGCCACTCCCACAGCTCTGCACTCTACACAGGCTATGTAGCGATGATGTCATTGCTATTTTTACAAGGTAATATCTGGGTTTGCAAAGGTATTTGATGCCTTTATGTCTATGAAATAATACAGTTCAGTGAAACTTTGTGTACCCAGAGGTCAGAGTTAGGTGAAGAGATGTCATCCAGGACACCAAGGATTCCTCGGAAGGGTCCAAAGCTTTATTCCGTGGTCACATGATAAATACACGGCACGCAGGGCCCTTCATCAGGCAGGAGATCAGCTCTGACACATCAGAAATGATGTCATATTTCAACCTTACCCCGAATTTCTTCTCAATGCGTTGAAGCGTCGCTCCATCGATCCGTGGAAAACATTTATAAGGCTCCATGCTGATTTTTTGGCCTTTGCGCTGTTCACTATTATAATCCGAAATAGTGGGGGAGGTGGGGGGGGGGGGGGTCTATGGTGCACCCGGCTTCAACATACTAACAAACAATACAAATCAGAACTGTGTGGAGCCTAATTTGTGCTTCTGGCAATATTTTATATATATATACAGTTTATTTATTAATATTATTTAAGTATGTAGGTATTATTATTTATTTATTTATTTATTATATATGTATTTTGTTTTTTATTATTATTTATTTATTATTATTATTTTTTTTATCATTTATTTACTATATACCTACAGTGTAGAAGAAACGTGGCTTTTGTTGTTTTTTCAGAGCTGCAAACAGGGATAAAGAAGCCTCTTTTCAGAGCCAAATTGCGGATCCAAAACCAAAATTCTCTTTCTGTTTGAATTACGGCTCGTAAGGGTTAGAACCCCTGCCAGGTTTTCATTGCTGTCGGAGATTCACCCCCCCCCCCTCTATTGGTTGATCATTGTGGGTGTGGTCCAGGATGAATACAAAAATGAGTGCGCAGACAAGGTGGCTCAGTGATTTGCAGGATTTCAGCAGGTCACCATCAGGACTGAAATTGTGGGAAAAATAAAAAAAATAAAAAAATAAAAAAAATTTTGAGTTGTCACCAGAACAAAAATTGAGGGGAAACTTTCCAGTAAGGACGGTGGTTTTAGCAAAACTAACAAGATATTTTCACTTAGAGAATTTTACTTGCACTTTCTTTTGTGTCTCCTAGACCAGAACCTAAGAGCCGGTCCACACTAGCGCGACTTGTCAGGCGACTTGTCAGCCTGACAAGTCGCGCTCCCTCGCGGTCCATTGACCGCTACAGGACCCGTTCTAATAGGAGCGACACAAGTTGCTCCGACTTAGAAAAAGGGTCCTGTACTCAGTGGTGTATTTTTGTTTTGTGCTGCCCTAGGCAAGACTAAAATTGGGCGCCCCCCCCCCCCTTATGTAAATTTGCCCCACTCCTTTTTAACAGATGTGACTCCCTCCAAAATTTAAGGAATACAAGTCCCAGCATTAACCCCCTGAGATCTCACGAGAGGGGGGGTGAGAGGGGGTGGGAGGGGGTGGGAGAGTGAGAGGGGGGTGGGTGAGGGAGAGAGAGGGGGGGTGGGTGAGGGAGAGAGAGGGGGGGGTGGGTGAGGGAAGGAGAGAAAGAGAGAGGGGGCAGGTGAGATAGAGGGGGGGGGATGAAAGAGAGAGGGGGGATGAGAGAGAGAGAGAGGGGGCAATCAAAGAGAGAGAGAGGGGGGATGAGAGAGAGAGGGGAGATGAGAGAGGGGGGATGAGAGAGAGAGGGGAGATGAGAGAGGGGGGATGAAAGAGAGAGAGAGGGGGATGAGAGAGAGAGAGGGGGATGAGAGAGTGGGGGGGTTGAGAGAGAGGGGGAATGAGAGAGAGGGGGGGATGAGAGAGAGAGAGTGAGAGAGAGAGAGAGAGAGGGGGGATGAGAGAGAGAGGGAGGACGAGAGAGAGAGGGGGGATGATAGAGAAAGAGAGAGGGGGTGAAAGAGAGAGAGGGAGTTGAGAGAGAGGGAGAGAGAGAGGAGGGGTGAGAGAGGGAGAGAAGGGGGTGAGTGAGAGAGAGAGGGGGTGAGGGAGAGAGGGGGGGTGAGAGAGGCGGTTCTAGCAACCAGTGGCCAATAGAGTCTCAGGTGGAGGGGGGTGGCTTTTTTGCTGCCCCCCTGCAAAGTGCCGCCCTAGGCCTGGGCCTTGTTGGCCTAGGCCAAAATACAGCACTGCCTGTACTACTTCGGGGCGTCCTCGGAGCGACTTGCATAGACTTCCATTATGTGAAGTCCCTGCAAGTGGCTCCGAAGTCGTGGTGCATGGTAATGCACAAGTCGCCCCCGAAGTAGTAAGGAGTCGTGTCGCCTCAGTGTGAACCGGCTCTAACTCTAAAATCTCCACAATGGGACACGAAGACATTCCCCACCTTATAAATAAAAAAATAAAAAAAGTTTTGGTCTTACATATACAATAAAAAAAGTTATGGTTTTAAGTATACAGTAAAAAGATTTGGTCTTACATATACACTAAAAAAAAGTTTTTATTTAAACTTTGCAGAAAAAAAAATGTCCTACATATACAGTAAAAGTTTTGCTCATGCGTGTACTGTATACAGTTTTTTTTTTTTCATTTCTTACACATACAGTAAAATTATTATTACTTTTATTACATATACAGTAATTGTTTTCTTACATATACAGTAAAAGTTTTCCTCATGTGTGTACAGTGTAAAATTTTTTTTTACACATACAGTAAAAAGTTTTTTATTCTTACATATAAAGTAATAGTTTTAGTCATGCATATACAGTTTAAAGTTTTTTTTTTTCTTAAATATACAGTAAAAAAAAAAAAAAAAAAAATAAAAGGCTTGATCTGGCATATACAGTGAAAAAAAAAAATTCTTACATATACAGTAAAAATTTTGCTAATGCGTGTACAGTATTTATATTTTTTTGTATACATACTCTAATAAGTTTTTTTTTCTTAAGTATACAGTAAAAAGTTTTTTTTTTTTACCTTACACATTGTCCTTTTTGTTGTTACATATACAGTAAACGTTTTGGTCATGCATTTGCAGTATAAAGTTTTTGTTGCTTACATATACAGTAAAAGAAAGTTTTGATATGACATTTACAGTAAAACTTTTTTCTTACACATATAATAAAATATTTATTTTTTTCTTAGACATATGGTAAAAACTTTTTTTTACTGTATATGTAAGAAAAAGAAACACTTTATTCTGTAAATGCATGACCAAATTTTTACTTA
The DNA here is from genome assembly GCF_965119305.1 of Pelophylax lessonae. Taxonomy (NCBI): domain Eukaryota; kingdom Metazoa; phylum Chordata; class Amphibia; order Anura; family Ranidae; genus Pelophylax; species Pelophylax lessonae. The sequence goes on along the minus strand of NC_138777.1, from coordinate 236,445,473 downwards.
CGTAAGTAACAAAAAAAAAATTGAAAACAACTTTTCATAGAATATGAAAGAAAAAAATAATTTTTACTGTATGTCAGATTAAAACTTTTTTTTTACTGTATCTGTAAGAACAAAAAAAACTTTATACTGTATATGCATGACCAAAACATACTTTATATGAAAAAAAAATTGTTTTTTAATGTATATGTTAGACCAAAACTTTTTTTTTTTTACTGTATATGTAAGGGGAAAAATATTACTGTATATGTAAGGGGAAAAATATTACTGTATATGTAAGAACATTTTTTTTTCTTTAGGGTATATGATAGGATGAAAAAAATATATTTTTTTTCTTTCATATACTATGAAAAGTTTTTTCTTTTGTTACTTATATAAGTAAAAGTTTTGGTCATGCATTTATAGAATAAAGTATTTATTTTTCTTACATATACAGTAAAAAAAAAAAAAAAAAGTTTTGTGCTGGCATATACAGTAAAAAAAATAAAAATATAATTCCCACATATACATGCATGTACAGTATAAAGTTTTTTCCTTTAAACATACATTTTTTTTGTTTTGTTTTTAGACATACGTAAAATGTTTTTTTTTACTGTATCTGTAAGAAAAAAAAAAACTTTATACTGTATATGCATGACCAAAACTTATACTTTATATGAAAACATTTTTTTTTAATGTATATGTTAGACCAAAACTTTTTTTTACTGTATATATATATATATATATATATATATATATATATATATATATATATATAAGGGTAAAAATATTACTGTATATGTAAAAAAAAAATTTTTCTTTAGGGTATATGTTAGGATGAAAAAAATTATTTTTTTCTTTCATATACTATAAAAAGTTTTTTTCTATTTTTTTTTTTTTTATTGTTACTTATATAAGTAAAAGTTTTGGTCATGTATTTACAGAATAAAGTGTTTCTTTTTCTTACATATACAGTAAAAGAAAGTTTTGATATGACATTTACAGTAAAACTTTTTTCTTACACATATAATAAACTATTTATTTTTTTCTTAGACATATGGTAAAAACTTTTTTTTACTGTATATGTAAGAAAAAGAAACACTTTATTCTGTAAATGCATGACCAAAACTTTTACTTATATAAGTAACAAAAAAAAAAAAAAAAAATTGAAAACAACTTTTCATAGAATATGAAAGAAAAAAATAATTTTTACTGTATGTCAGATTAAAACTTTTTTTTACTGTATCTGTAAGAACAAAAAAAACTTTATACTGTATATGCATGACCTAAACATACTTTATATGAAAAAAAAATTGTTTTTTAATGTATATGTTAGACCAAAACTTTTTTTTTTTTTACTGTATATGTAAGGGGAAAAATATTACTGTATATGTAAGAACATTTTTTTTTCTTTAGGGTATATGATAGGATGAAAAAAATATATTTTTTTCGTTCATATACTATGAAAAGTTTTTTCTTTTGTTACTTATATAAGTAAAAGTTTTGGTCATGCATTTATAGAATAAAGTATTTATTTTTCTTACATATACAGTAAAAAAAAAAAAAAAAAAAGTTTTGTGCTGGCATATACAGTAAAAAAAATAAAAATAAAATTCCCACATATACATGCATGTACAGTATAAAGTTTTTTCCTTTAAACATACATTTTTTTTGTTTTGTTTTTAGACATACGTAAAACGTTTTTTTTTACTGTATCTGTAAGAAAAAAAAAAAACTTTATACTGTATAAGCATGACCAAAACTTATACTGTATATGAAAACATTTTTTTTTAATGTATATGTTAGACCAAAACCTTTTTTTACTGTATATATATATATATATATATATATATATATATATAGGTAAAAATATTACTGTATATGTAAAAACATTTTTTTTTCTTTAGGGTATATGTTAGGATGAAAAAAATTATTTTTTTCTTTCATATACTATAAAAAGTTTTTTTCTATTTTTTTTTTTATTGTTACTTATATAAGTAAAAGTTTTGGTCATGTATTTACAGAATAAAGTGTTTCTTTTTCTTACATATACAGTAAAAAAAAAAAAAAAAAAAAAAAAGTTAAAAAAAAAAAAAAAGTTTTGTGCTGGCATATACAGTAAGAAAAAAAAAAAAAAAATCCCACATATACATGCATGTACAGTATAAAGTTTTTTACTTTAAACATACATTTTTTTGTTTTGTTTTTAGACATACGTAAAACGATTTAATGTATATGTCAGATCAAAACGTTTTTTTACTGTATCTATAAGAAAATAAACTTTATACTGTATATGCATGACCAAAACTTTTACTGTATTTGAAAAAAATGTTTTTACTGTATATGTGAGACCAAATCTTTTTTTTTTTTTTTTTTTTTTTTTTTTTCTGTAAGGGAAAGAAATGACTGGATATGTAAGGCAAAACGCTATTCACTGTATATGTAAGAATTTTTTTTTCCTTTACTATATATGTTATTATATATGAAAACTTTTTTTTTTTTTTTACTGTTTATGTAAGTAAAAACGTCATGCTGCACCCGTTTATGCATGACCAAAACTATTACAGTATATGTAAGACAAAATGTATTACTGTTCTTGTAAGAAAAAAACGTTTCCGTATGTCTAAAAAAATAAAAAAATAAAATGTACGTTTTGGGGAAAAAAACTTTATACTGTAAATGCATGTATATGTGGAGAATTTTTTTATTTTTATTTTTTTTTTCTGTATATCCTAGATCAAAACTTTTTTTTTTTTTTTGCTGTATATGTAAAAAAAAAAAAAACTACTGTATATGTAAGATAAAAAAAAAAAAACATTGTGCTGCGTAGGTAAGATTTTTTTCATTATTCTTACATGTGCAATAATACATTTTTGTCTTCTATGTACAGTATAAAGTTTGTGCATAGTTGGTGTAGTTAGTATCGTGTCCTGAGGGGGGCAGCGTTGCTCCGGGGCGCTCCTTAGTAGAGTAGTGGGCGGAGTTGGCTATGAATATGTAATGATATGTAGATGAGGTAGAGGCTGAGTGGCTGCTGGCCGCTTCTCCCCGGTACTCCGCTCTCTCTATGGCAGGACGCCGGGTGACAGCCGCTGAGCTCCGCGGACAGTGCTCCTCGGGCGCCTGCTGGCTCCTCCGGGGGCGGAAAGTATACGATGTGTCCTCCTTTGTCCGACTGCACCCCGGGGGGGAGAGGCTGCTACTGGACCGAGCCGGGACGGACATCCAGAGGGAACTGGACGGACCCCCCCACCGGCACTCCGACAATGCCCTGCGCTGGCTGGAGCAGTATTATGTGGGCGAGCTGGAGCCCGAGGAGCCCGGACAGCAGGTGAGGGGCCACTGTCTGCTCTATATATGTACAGGTGTATATAGGAGGAGAGTGTACAGGTGTATATAGGAGAAGAGAGTACAGGTGTATATAGGAGGGTGTACAGGTGTATATAGGAGGGTGTACAGGTGTATATAGCAGGAGGGTGTACAGGTGTATATAGGAGGGTGTACAGGTGTATATAGGAGGGTGTACAGGTGTATATAGGAGAAGAGTGTACAGGTGTATATAGGAGAAGAGAGTACAGGTGTATATAGGAGGGTGTACAGGTGTATATATGAGAAGGGTGTACAGGTGTATATATGAGAAGGGTGTACAGGTGTATATAGGAGAAGAGAGTACAGGTGCATATAGGAGAAGGGTGTACAGGTGTATATAGGAGGATGTACAGGTGTATATAGGAGAAGAGTGTACAGGTGTATATAGGAGGATGTACAGGTGTATATAGGAGAAGAGTGTACAGGTGTATATAGGAGGATGTACAGGTGTATATATGAGAAGGGTGTACAGGTGTATATAGGAGAAGAGAGTACAGGTGCATATAGGAGAAGGGTGTACAGGTGTATATAGGAGGATGTACAGGTGTATATAGGAGAAGAGTGTACAGGTGTATATAGGAGCATGTACAGGTGTATATAGGAAAAGAGAGTACAGGTGTATATAGGAGAAGAGAGTACAGGTGTATATAGAAGGGTGTACAGGTGTATATAGGAGAAGGGTGTACAGGTGTATATAGAAGGGTGTACAGGTGTATATAGGAGAAGAGAGTACAGGTGTATATAGGAGAAGAGTGTACAGGTGTATATAGGAAAAGAGAGTACAGGTGTATATAGGAGAAGAGAGTACAGGTGCATATAGGAGAAGAGAGTACAGGTGTATATAGGAGGGTGTACAGGTGTATATAGGAGGAGAGTGTACAGGTGTATATAGGAGAAGAGAGTACAGGTGTATATAGGAGGGTGTACAGGTGTATATAGGAGGAGAGTGTACAGGTGTATATAGGAGAAGAGAGTACAGGTGTATAGGAGAAGAGAGTACAGGTGTATATAGAAGGGTGTACAGGTGTATATAGGAGAAGGGTGTACAGGTGTATATAGGAGAAGGGTGTACAGGTGTATATAGAAGGGTGTACAGGTGTATATAGGAGAAGAGAGTACAGGTGTATATAGAAGGGTGTACAGGTGTATATAGGAGAAGGGTGTACAGGTGTATATAGGAGAAGAGTGTACAGGTGTATATAGGAGAAGAGTGTACAGGTGTATATAGGAGAAGAGAGTACAGGTGCATATAGGAGAAGAGAGTACAGGTGTATATAGGAGGGTGTACAGGTGTATATAGGAGGAGAGTGTACAGGTGTATATAGGAGAAGAGAGTACAGGTGTATATAGGAGGGTGTACAGGTGTATATAGGAGGAGAGTGTACAGGTGTATATAGGAGAAGAGAGTACAGGTGTATAGGAGAAGAGAGTACAGGTGTATATAGAAGGGTGTACAGGTGTATATAGGAGAAGGGTGTACAGGTGTATATAGGAGAAGGGTGTACAGGTGTATATAGAAGGGTGTACAGGTGTATATAGGAGAAGAGAGTACAGGTGTATATAGCAGGGTGTACAGGTGTATATAGGAGGGTGTACAGGTGTATATAGGAGGGTGTACAGGTGTATATAGGAAGATGTACAGGTGTATATAGGAGGGTGTACAAGTTTATATAGGAGAAGGGTGTACAGATGTATATAGGAGGGTGGTGTACAGGTGTATATAGGAGGGTGGTGTACAGGTGTATATATAGGAGGAGAGTGTACAGGTGTATATAGAAGGGTGTACATGAGTATATAGGAGGGTGTATATAGGAGGGTGTGCAGTTGTATATAGGAGAAGGGTTACAGGTGTATATAGGAGAGTGTACAGGTGTATATAGCAGGGTGTACATGTATATAGGAGGGTGCACAGATGTATATAGCAGGGTGTACATGTATATAGGAGGGTGCACAGGTGTATATAGGAGGGTGTATATAGAAAGGTGTACAGGTGTATATAGGAGGGTTTATAGGTGCATATAGGAGGGTGTACAGGTGTGTGTATATAGGAGGAGGGTGTCCAGGTGTATATAATAGGGTGTATAGGTGTATATCATGGGTGCAGGTGTATATAGGAGAAGGGTGTACAGGTGTATGTATAGGAGGAGGGTTTCCAGGTGTATGTAATAGGATGTATAGGTGTATATCATGTGTACAGGTGTATGTAGGAGAAGGGTGTACAGGTGAATTGGGTACAGGTGTATGGGAGGGTGCAGTATTTATAATATGTACAGGTGTGTATATATAGGAGGGTGTACTGTATATAATGGGTGCAGGTTTTTAATGAGTACAGGTGTGTGTATGTATATATATATATATAACAATGAGTGCAGGTATATCTATGGGAAGATACAATGTATACCATGTGTTCAGCTGTATAAATTGTGTATATATTGTGCACAGGAGTAAAGGAGGATCCAATGTATATAATGGGTACAGGTGTATCTGTCTGGTATTTTGTAGCAGAATACAATGTGTGCAATCTGTACAGGTGTGTGTGTATGTATGCATGTGTGTGAGATATATATGTATATATTTATATATATATTATACAATGTGTATATATAATAGGTACAGGCTTATAGAAGGGTTTACAGTGTATATATGGGAGGATACAGTATCTCACAAAAGTAAGTACACCCCTGACATTTTTGTAAATATTTTATTCTATCTTTTCATGTGACAACACTGAAGAAATGAGACTTTGCTACAATGTAAAGTAGTGAGTGTACAGCTTGTATAACAGTGTAAATTTGCTGTCCCCTCAAAATAACTCAACACACAGCCATTAATGTCTAAACCGCTGGCAACAAAAGCGAGTACACCCCTAAGTGACAATGTCCAAATTGGGCCCAAAGTGTCAATATTTGGTGTGGCCACCATTATTTTCCAGCACTGCCTTAACCCTCTTAGGCATGGAGTTCACCAGAGCTTCACAGGTTGCCACTGGAGTCCTCTTCCCCTCCTCCATGATGACATCGCAGAGCTGGTGGATGTTAGGGACCTTGCGCTCCTCCACCTTCCATTTGAGGATGCCCCACAGATGCTCAATAGGGTTTAGGTCTGGAGACATGCTTGGCCAGTCCATCACCTTTACCCTCAGCTTCTTTAGCAAGGCAGTGGTCGTCTTGGAGGTGTTTGGGGTCGTTATGTTGGAATACTACCCTGCGGCCCAGTCTCTGAAGGGAGGGGATCATGCTCTGCTTCAGTATGTCACAGTACATGTTGGCATTCATGGTTCCCTCAATGAACTGTAGCTCCCCAGTGCCGGCAGCACTCATGCAGCCCCAGACCATGACACTCCCACCACCATGGATGACTGTAGGAAGACACACTTGTCTTTCTACTCCTCACCTGGTTGCCGCCACACACGCCTGACACCATCTGAACCAAATAAGTTTATCTTGGTCTCATCAGACCACAGGACATGGTTCCAGTAATCCATGTCCTTAGTCTGCTTGTCTTCAGCAAACTGTTTGCAGACTTTCTTGTGCATCATCTTTAGAAGAGGCTTCCTTCTGGGATGACAGCCATGCAGACCAATTTGATGCAGTGTGCGGCGTATGGTCTGAGCCAGTGATGTTTTGGAACTACATTTCCCATGATTCTAATGCACTCTACTGTGTAGTTGAGCATCATGGGAAATGTAGTTCCAAAATATCTGGAGTGCCAAGGTTCGCCATCACTGGACTCTGAGCACTGACAGGCTGACCCCCCACCCCTTCAACCTCTGCAGCAATGCTGGCAGCACTCATACGTCTATTTCCCAAAGACAACCTCTGGATATGACGCTGAGCACGGCACTCAACTTCTTTGGTCCACCATGGCGAGGCCTGTTCTGAGGGGAACCTGTCCTGTTAAACTGCTGTATGGTCTTGGCCACCGTGCTGCCACTCAGTTTCAGGGTCTTGGCGATCTTCTTATAGCCTAGGCCATCTTTATGTAGAGCAACAATTCTTTTTTTCAGATCCTCAGAGAGTTCTTTGCCATGAGGTGCCATGTGGAACTTCCAGTGACCAGTATGAGAGAGTGAGAGCGATAACACCAAATTTAACACACCTGCTCCCCATTCACACCTGAGACCTTGTAACACTAACGAGTCACATGACACCGGGGAGGGGAAATGGCTAATTGGGCACAATTTGGAGATTGTCACTTAGGGGTGTACTGACTTTTGTTGCCAGCAGTTTAGACATTAATGGCTGTGTGTTGAGTTATTTTGAGGGGACAGTAAATTTACACTGTTATACAAGCTGTACACTCACTACTTTACATTGTAGCAAAGTCTCATTTCTTCAGTGTTGTCACATGAAAAGATAGAATAAAATATTTACATAAATGTGAGGGGTGAGATACTGTATATATAGCCCGGTTTGTATTGGGGGTTTGGTGGATACATATCTCTGTATATAGGGGTAGTTAGATCTATAAGGTATATACTGTATCCTCTCTCTGTATATACAGACAGGTGCACCTTCCTACCTTCCTATTTTGGGGTGCTCAGATCTGTCCTTTATCACTGTCTATAGGGGGGATGTAGAAATGACAGCTTTATCCTATGATATAGGGGCCCGGGGCCCTTGTTTTTCCCTTCGGAAGGTGTATACGGGGCGGACATGTTCCAGAGTTTTCATTAAAGGCGACACCTGTAGGAGTGGCTGGGAGAGGAAGACATGGCACCGGTGGAATGGGGCACGGAATGTGACAAGGGTGTGCCACCCATCACTTTCCATATATTGTGTACACGGCTCACCGATATCATGGTGTGTGGAGGTGACACAGGCTGGGGTAATACGGGTGTTTATTGTGTCCCTGGTGTGTGTGATTCAGGTATGTCCGGGTATGCCCCCTGTAGGTACCCCCCCTGTAGGTACCCCCCCTTTAGGTACACCCCTGTAGGTACATCCCTGTAGGTACATCCCTGTAGGTACACCCCTGTAGGTACACACCTGTAGGTACACCCCTTGTAGGTACACCCCTGTAGGTACACCCCCTGTAGATACACCCCTGTAGGTACACACCTGTAGGTACACCCCTTGTAGGTACACCCCTGTAGGTACACCCCCTGTAGATACACCCCTGTAGGTACACCCCCTGTAGATACACCCCTGTAGGTACACCCCCTGTAGATACACCCCTGTAGGTACACCCCCTGTAGGAGCAGGGACAGGTGTGACACCTCCGTGTGGGCAGACTCTACTCCGGATTGGTGTGTATAGCGGTTTGATGTATATGGGACAGGTTCTCTTATCTATTACAGATGTATAGTATAGCACGTTGTACAATCAGATTGTATGGTGTATGGTCAGCCATTCCTCTTATTAACTATATAATCAGCAGAAGTAACTCTGACAACACACGGATCTGTTTTTGCAAAAGTAAAAGATTCAATATCTGCATCATCGGAACGTCCGAGAGCGAAATGTGCGATTTTAGGGTCAGCTGGTTCAGCATCGGATATTTCTGGGAATTTATTTACTGTATGCTGATTTTTTTTTTTGATTTTTTTTTTTGGGTGGAGCGGAGACGGGTTAGACCGTCTGTCAGGTTTTTTTCCTCTCCCCATTCGTGAGATTTATATTTTCTATTTGTTGAGGTGATCAGCGCCTGTCACTGAGGGGGAGGGGAGATCCGAAATGTTCGAGTTCTCCCCAGAAGAAGGGAGATCACACAGGAACTCAGAAATCCAGAAAGGGTAAAAACTTTGGGCTCTACACAGACTTTCATTCTTTCTCAACCTGTTGATCCTGCCAGTACTTGCTGTGCCAGGAACTTCCACTCCTGGGGTGACAACGCTGCCTTAGTGTGAGTCAATGCTGAGATTTGTATTTGGAAGGTCACAGTATGTTCAGTTTGGTTTACACCATTAACAGCCCCTGCTCACCCCCCCCCCCCATCACCAGGACCAGCCCTGCTTCTCATCCCCCCCCCCCCGGTCACCAGGACCAGCCCCGCTTCTCACCCCCCCCCCCGTCACCAGGACCTGCTTCTCACCCCCCCCCCGTCACCAGGACCAGCCCTCGCTTCTCACCCCCCCCCCTGTCACCAGGACCTGCTTCTCACCCCCCCCCCGTCACCAGGACCTGCTTCTCACCCCCCCCCCCCCGTCACCAGGACCAGCCCTCACTTCTCACCCCTCATCACCGGGACCAGCCCCCACACATCACCCCCCCCCCCCCCATCACCAGGACCAGTCCCTGCTCAGCACCACTACATCACCAGGACCAGTCCCCGCTCAACACCCCAACATCACCAGAGATTGTACAGAGATCAGTGATATGCCAGTGCTGGAGAAGTTGTCTGTAGTTGGGACTGATGAGGGGATGATGGGAGTGATTGTACAGAGATCAGTGATATACCAGTGCTGGAGAAGTTGTCTGTAGTTGGGACTGATGAGGGGATGATGGGAGTGATTGTACAGAGATCAGTGATATGCCAGTGCTGGAGAAGTTATCTGTAGTTGGGACTGATGAGGGGATGATGGGAGTGATTGTACAGAGATCAGTGATATACCAGTGCTGGAGAAGTTGTCTGTAGTTGGGACTGATGAGGGGATGATGGGAGTGATTGTACAGAGATCAGTGATATGCCAGTGCTGGAGAAGTTATCTGTAGTTGGGACTGATGAGGGGATGATGGGAGTGATTGTACAGAGATCAGTGATATGCCAGTGCTGGAGAAGTTATGTGTAGTTGGGACTGATGAGGGGATGATGGGGGTGATTGTACAGAGATCAGTGATATGGCAGTGTTTGGAGAAGTTGTCTGTAGTTGGGACTGATGAGGGGATGATGGGAGTGATTGTACAGAGATCAGTGATATACCAGTGCTGGAGAAGTTATCTGTAGTTGGGACTGATGAGGGGATGATGGGAGTGATTGTACAGAGATCAGTGATATGCCAGTGCTGGAGAAGTTATGTGTAGTTGGGACTGATGAGGGGATGATGGGGGTGATTGTACAGAGATCAGTGATATGGCAGTGTTTGGAGAAGTTGTCTGTAGTTGGGACTGGTGGGGGGAAGGTGTCACTGGTGTCAGGAATGTGGAATTTTTAGGTGTGTCATTGGGACATGGCTGAAGGCAGACTGTGACTCTCGACCCTGACAGATCCAGTCCTACAAGTCCCATCCCTGTCTCAGCATTACTCAGCACAGAGGCAGCAGTGGGGGCATTGGCTCCTGCTTCTGTCAATCAAATCCAGTGAGGAGGGAGTGGGGAAGCTTTTCCAAAGTGTGCTGTGTGTGTCTATGGATGCACACAGCTCAGTGCCCACACAAGTGCCCCTATAGGAAGCAGTTTGTTACGGGGGCAGATAGAGGAGGACGAACGGACAGCGCCAGCGGGGGACCCCAGAAGAGGAGGATCGGGGCCTCTCTGTGCAAAACTATTACACAGAACAGGTAAGTATGACATTGTTTATTATTGCAATAAAAAATAAAAAAACTTTAACATATTGCCCCAAATTCATGGAGCATCTTCAACACTTTTGGTTCTGACATGAACTTGTGCGCCAGGTTCAGGTAGTTCTAAAAAATGCGCCACCTTTACATTGTGACGCGACAAATGTGCCAAATTCTAAATCAAATCCTGACCAATCACATCTCACAAATAGATCTCACTAAGACCAACCGTCTTATGGCGGACTGAGAGGGAGGCCGGCACAAGAATGAGTCTGTAAAAGTGCCTCAAAGGCGTTCTTAAAATGCCGCAAATACAAGTTCTAGACGGGTACAGGAATTTGGCGCACGCTGCAACACTTTTTGAATGCAGATGAGATATTTTTTGCCGGGCTGTGCCAATCTTTGAGTTCCAGGGATTGAGTTTCTGTAAGTTAGACCCTGTTCACTCTTGGCGATTTGGAATTATAGGCAGCATCACCGCGATTCTGCCTGCGATTACAAGTCGCTTGGCATTCCCTGCAAAAAACAAGGCCTTTCTGGGTGGCATTTATTGTAAATAGCACCCCAAATGCTGTGCGATTTTAGAGAGATGACACGCGCAATCGCAGCAAAACGGGCCTTCAAAATATTGCGTGAAGCTCGTCTACTCAAAATGGAGCAGGAGTTTTTTTTTTTTTTGGGGGGGGGGGGGGGGATACGCGCATAGGGCAGCCCATTGAAGTGATTGGTCCTATGCGCGACACGTGGAATCGCGTGGAAATCGCCCACACAATCTTGTGCCCGGGACTGTGAGTTTCCCACAACGCAAAGTGTGAATGGGGCCTTATATTTCATCCAGTTGGAGTTTACATTTCCTGAAGATCTTGTTTATTTATGTAGGAATAATTGTTACAAATTATTTTATATGAATCTGTTGGGAATGAGGCAGTTTTACTATCTTTATGTTGATGTCTCTCTGCAAACAAAGGCAGCGGGATGATTGTCCAGGACACCGGAGTCACCGCAGTCTATTTATAGCGCTTAAAGGTGATACTTAAGGTGTGTTTGGTGTGGTTACCGGGCAGCCATTGTTCTGTGCCCTCAGGTCCATGTTATGTACATCAATCAGATGTCTCCGACTCTGCTCGGCATGCAAACTGCTTTCCAATATTTGAAAACATTCGAGCTAAATGTAGGGGAAAAATAATATATACCTATATATATATATATAATATACAGTATATACAGTACTTACAGTACATTATGTATATATTTGTGTATACAGGGCTTGACAAATTTAATTTGAATTTAGGAACCAGCTAAAAATGTTAGAAGCCAGTTTTTTTAAATTAGCTGCCCAGCACCCAGAACTGCATGTCCAGGGCATCGGACAATAAGAATTGCTCACGCCTGGTGCCAAGCCAAAAAGGACCCAAAATGAAATACAATTTTGCAAATAATTGATTTTTCCCTTGCACTGATGAGCCTGCACTGATGGGCGGCACTGATGAGCCTGCACTGATGGGCGGCACTGATGAGCCTGCACTGATGGGCGGCACTGATGAGCCTGCACTGATGGGCGGCACTGATGAGCCTGCACTGATGGGCGCCCTTGATGAGCTGCACTGATGGGCGCCCTTGATGAGCTGCACAGATGGGCACCCTTGATGAGCTCCACTGATGGGCACCCTTGATGAGCTGCACTGATGGGCACCCTTGATGAGCTGCACTGATGGGCACCCTTGATGAGCTGCACTGATGGGCACCCTTGATGAGCTCCACTGATGGGCACCCTTGATGAGCTGCACTGATGGGCACCCTTGATGAGCTGCACTGATGGGCACCCTTGATGAGCTCCACTGATGGGCACCCTTGATGAGCTGCACTGATGGGCACCCTTGATGAGCTGTACTGATGGGCACCCTTGATGAGCTGTACTGATGGGCACCCTTGATGAGCTACACTGATGGGCACCCTTGATGAGCTACACTGATGGGCACCCTTGATGAGCTGCACTGATGGGCACCCTTGATGAGCTGCACTGATGGGCACCCTTGATGAGCAACACTGATGGGCACCCTTGATGAGCTACACTGATAGGCGTTACTGATGAGGTGACACAGATGGGTACTGATAGGTGGCACTGATAGGCGTTACTCATGAGGTGTCAGCAATGAACACAGGGATACTGTTGATTATATAAGTCCATCCCCCACACAGTTAAAAAACACCCCCTAGGGACACATTTAACCCTTTGAGCACCCCTGATGTTAACCCCTTCCCTGCCAGTGTCATTTGTACAGTAACAGTGAATATTTTTACCACTGATTACTGTAGTAATGTGACTGCCCCCCCCCCCCCCACCAAAAGTGTCAAAAATGTCAGTTAAGGGTCCAAAATGTCCGCCGCAATGTCGCTGTCCCGCTAAAAATCGCCGATCGCCGCCATTACTAGTAAAAAATAAATAAATAAAAATGACATAAATCATTCCCCTAGTTTGTAGATGCGATAACTTTTGCGCAAACCAATCAATATACGCTTATTGGGAATTTTTTCTTCCAAAAATATGTAGCAGAATACAAATTGGCCTAAAATTACGAAAACATTTGATTTTTAAATTTTATTTATTTATATAGCAGAAAGTAAAAAAATATTATTTATTTATTTATTATTTATTTTAGTTGTCGCTCTTTTTTTGTTTATAGCACAAAAAATAAACATTTACACAGGAGATCAAATACCACCAATAGAAAGCTCTGTTTGTGGGGAAAAGAAGGACATCAATTTTATTTGTCGTACAGCGTCACACGACCGCACAATTGTCAGTTAAAGCAACGCAGTGCCGAATCGCAAAAAATAGCCTGGTCATTAAGGGGGAAAACCTTCCTGTCCACAAGTGGTTAACTTTGTATTAACGGTCCCAGCAGTTGGCATAGGGCAGTGTGAACTGCCTGGGAGGCGGGTGCGATGCGGGATTCGGCAGTGGATTCGCAGGGTTCCCGCTTCGCACCAGTGTGAACCGGCACTCAAATACAATGTAACTTGTGTAGCAATTGTATCAATTTTTTTTTTTTTTATTGTCATTTTTTTTCCCAAGATAAGGGAGTTAACCCTTAAGAGCCAAGAAAGCAGCATTTTGAGGCAGCAGTGGCAGGTTACATGGGGGGGGGGGTCTCTGGCTCACTTTCAATGTAAGTTTTGCTCTTCATAATCGGATGAGGATATTGATGGGATCGGTGCCCCTTCCACCGTCAGACCTGCATATCCCAGTAACCGGTACAACCAGCCCGGCGGCTCCCTGCTGAGATCTGTATCTGTTGTTGATGATATTTAGGTGGTTTCTGCCTCGGCCCATCTCTGGTTTCATTGAAGGTAAGAAGATGTAATCATTTGTCTCCGGGCCAACGCTGCATCCACATCCCCAGACTTATATCACAGCTCACGCCCCTTTCACCACATGCTGTCCGTTTGTCCGTGTTTCATCCGACAGATGAAAAATGGACATCAATGCATCTCTATGGAAAAACGGATGTAAATGGAAGATCATCCATCTACAGTCAATCCGGAAAGTATTCACAGCGCTTCACTTTTTCCACATTTTGTTATGTTACAGCCTTATTCCAAAATGGATTAAATTCATTATTTTCCTCAAAATTCTACAAACAATCCCCCATAATGACAAAGTGAAAGAAGTTTGTTTGAAATCTTTGCAAATTTATTAAAAATAAAAAAACATATAATTTTTTTGGAAATTTATTAATAAATAAATACATAAAATAAAAAATGATTTTTTTTTGCAAATTTTTTGCAAATTTAATAAAAATTTAAAAAACGATAAAAAACTATAAAAATCCCATGTACATAAGTATTCACACCCTTTGCCATGACATTCAAAATTGAGCTCAGGTGCCTCCTGTTTCCGCTGATCATCCTTGAGATGTTTCTACAACTTGATTGGAGTCCATCTGTGGTAAATTCAGCTGATTGGACATGGTTTGGAAAGGCACACACCTGTCTATATAAGGTCCCACAGGTAACAGTGCATGTCAGAGCACAAACCAAGCCATGAAGTCTAAGGAATTGTCTGTAGACCTCGGAGACAGGATTGTATGGAGGCACAGATCGGGGGAAGGGTACAGAAACATTTCTGCAGCATTGAAGGTCCCAATGAGCACAGTGGTCTCCGTTAGTGATCGACTGATTATCGGCAAAGCCGATATATCGAGGGCCGATATGCACTTTCCCCGATATATCGGAATAGCCCCCTGAGGTTACCGATATTGCCGATATGCACTTTCCCCAATAGGTTACCGATATTACCGATATTTCGGAAAGTGCTGTACCAAGGTGATGTCTGCAGCTAGAGGCATCACCCCGGTACCGGTGTCCATAGCTGACAGTCGGCTGACTTGTAATGACAACCAATGCGGCTGCCCCGCCTTCCGCGGCTCGCCCGGGTCTCTCGTCCCACCGGGAGACCTGGGCAACCAGCCTGCACGGCCGCTGAAGACCCGATCAAAGCCACATTCGGCTCTGATTGGGTCTCCATGCAAAAACCCGGAAGTGATATGATGACATCACTTCCGGGTACTCGGCCCCAGATTTAAAAAAAATTACAGCATTCAAAACAGCCAAACTTGTCGTTGTAAATGTTTTTAAGTGCAGAGGAGGGGTTTGGGGTCTTTTAGACCCCCAGATCCCTCCACAAGAGTACCTGTCAAGTAAAGAAAAAAAAAATGTACAAAAATATCGGCCAATATCGGCCGATACCGATATGCAATGGCCAAAATATCGGTATCGGAAACGAAAAAAACGATATCAGTCGATCACTAGACTCTCCATCATCCATAAATGGAAGATGTTTGGAACCACCAGGACTCTTCCTAGAGTGGGTTGCCCGGCCAAACTTCTCCCCCTCTGTATGTTCCAATGGGGACACAGACAGCAATAAAAACCAGATATAAGGTCTAACCCCCTCCCCACCACCACTACTCCATCCAAAACAAAAAAAAAAATATTTTGCCTACAGATGTAGCAAGAGAAGACACCAACACATTTCAGGAGCTTCAGTCTCCCTTCATCAGGGCTGTGGGGATGGAGCTGGAAGGTGAAGGGTCCAAGGATGGGTATGCTGGGGTGAGCGGTATCTGCATGCTTGAGGCTGGAGTTGCACTTCATTTAGATTGGCAGCCCTATGCACTAAGGGCCGTACACACTAGGGAAGATCGCTCTTCAGAGAGCATTTGACAGGGGGCGGATACCTTTTTCTGACAGGTACCCACTCCCCTTTTGCCTAGGTGAGAATTACTGGTCCCTAGACCTCGCCCCCAACCCCCTGCTACACTTTACAGGCCCTCAGACGCTGCAGAACTAATTGGACGGCTCTGCGTGGTCCTGTGCATGCGCAATGGGGTTCTGGCTGTGAAAGTCACAGCCAAGATGGCGGTGGTGGGGACCTGAAAACCACCAGAGAACCAGCCCATATGAGGACAGCGCTGGGCTCCTGGGCTGCTGAGTGTCTGTTTTATTACCAGTCAGCAGATTCAGTATTTGTATCGGCTGATTTTTTATTTTCTTAAAAATGACCGGAGTTTCTCTTTAAGCGTATGGGGCAATGAATGACCTTTTTTGATCTTCCAATTGTATTTTTCATGAGACTCACAACCCCCCCAAGGATGTTTCTGCGGCAAGTACAAAAAATCTCCCCAGACCGGCTCTTGGAGCCAACTGCCATTGTTGCTCCTGTGTAGACAATGGAGTCGGGGAGGGGCACGAAAGCAATCTTAGGAGAGGCAATTGGTTGGACAGCATTTTTGAACTGGAAATATTGCTTTGTCCCCCAAGGCCAGGCTCCCAGGGGTCAGCTCCGGATCCAATGATAATGGCTTGATACGGCCATCTTAAAACTGTGAACTCTATTGGCTGTAATGTCATCGCACATATTACCTGAATATACACTGCTCAAAAAAATGAAAGTAGCACTTTTTATTCAGAGTATAACATCAAGTCAATGAAACTCCTGGGATATTGATCTGGCCAGAAAAGTAGCAGAGGGGGTTGTTAATCAGTTTCAGCTGCTTTGGTGTTAGTGAAATTAAAAACAGGTGCACTAGATGGGCAACAATAAGATGATCTCCCAAACAGGAATTGTTTTACAGGTGGGAGGCCACTGACATTTTTTTTCCCCAATCATCTTTTCTGGCTGTTTTTCACTAGTTTTGCCTTTGGCTGGGGTCAGTGTCACTACTGGTAGTATGAGGCCATACCTGGACCCTATAGAGGGGGGTCAGTGTCACTACTGGTAGCATGAGGAGATACCTGGACCCTATAGAGGGGGTCAGTGTCACTACTGGTAGTATGAGGCCATACCTGGACCCTATAGAGGGGGTCAGTGTCACTACTGGTAGTATGAGGCCATACCTGGACCCTATAGAGGGGGTCAGTGTCACTACTGGTAGCATGAGGCCATACCTGGACCTTATAGAGGGGGGTCAGTGTCACTACTGGTAGTATGAGGCCATACCTGGACCCTATAGAGGGGGTCAGTGTCACTACTGGTAGTATGAGGCCATACCTGGACCCTATAGAGGGGGGTCAGTGTCACTACTGGTAGCATGAGGCCATACCTGGACCCTATAGAGGGGGTCAGTGTCACTACTGGTAGCATGAGGCCATACCTGGACCCTATAGAGGGGGTCAGTGTCACTACTGGAAGTATGAGGCCATACCTGGACCCTATAGAGGGGGGTCAGTGTCACTACTGGTAGCATGAGGCCATACCTGGACCCTATAGAGGGGGTCAGTGTCACTACTGGTAGCATGAGGCCATACCTGGACCCTATAGAGGGGGTCAGTGTCACTACTGGAAGTATGAGGCCATACCTGGACCCTATAGAGGGGGTCAGTGTCACTACTGGAAGCATGAGGCCATACCTGGACCCTATAGAGGGGGTCAGTGTCACTACTGGAAGCATGAGGCCATACCTGGACCCTATAGAGGTTGCAGCACAGACAGTCCAACATCATTGCCAGAAGGGTTGCTGTGTCTCCCAGCACAGTCTCAGGAGCATGGAGGAGATTCCAGGAGACAGGCAGTTACTCTAGTAGAGCTGGACAGGGCCGTAGAAGGTCCTTAACCCATCAGCAGGACCGGTATCTGCTCCTTTGTGCAAGGAGGAACAGGATGAGCGCTGCCAGAGCCCTACAAAATGACCTCCAGCAGGACACTGGTGTGAATGTCTCTGACCAAAAAATCAGAGAATTTCAGTGAAATTCTCTCACCAAATCCCCCCCCAGCACAAATCTGCCCCCCCCCCCCAAAAAAAATCACTCTTATTAGCAAAAATCCTCTACCCCTTAAAATTTCCCCTCCTCGCACAAATCTTCCCCAATGATTTCTCCTAGCACAATTTCTCTCCCCCCTCTTCCATATCACCCCCCCCAGGTCCTCTTCCTCCAGTTCCCCTCCCAAAACACAACCCCCCCCCCCCCAAATCATCATCATTCCTACCACCCCTCCTAATTTCCCTTCCTATTCCTGTCCTCTGCCACTCTCCAACTTTACCCTCCCAACACAAAAACCATCCTCTCATCCCCTTGTGCTGCCCCCCCCCCCTCCCCCTCACATTATATTGCAATGCCCAGGGTAGCCGCCCTTTCTGTCCTATCCCTTGTCCTGGCCCTGCCAGACACTTTCCTCATTAGAACCCTGCAGCTGATTGATAATTATAAAAACCACTCCTATTAGACTCACTAAGCACAGAGGAACAAACAGGGATTTCTTCAGGATAACAAAAGGATTTTTTATTTTATTTGAATAAGATATTGTTTTATTTTAATTTAATTTTATTTTTATTTAATCAAATTTATTTTAATAAAATGCCTTTGGAGTAAAAATGTATCTAAAGATAGTTTTTCTATTTAAGACACATTGATAATTTAGTTTATTCAGCATGAAATGGAGCTTAGTTATGTAGCATGAGGCTGTATATTCTGCAATATTTACAAATTTTGGTAAACGCATTCAATGAATCCAAGCTGAGATAACACGCACTGCATTGATGCATTCACACAATTTCATACTAACGACCAGTAAGTTTGAGTCCTTACATGTAAAGAGCCCCTGTCATTTCAGATCCAACATGGCAGCGCTTGTTAGCGGGCATCCACTCACCTGCTGCCGCCACGTCCCTCACCTTGTTGTGTCACTGCCGCATCACCAGCCGTCCCATTAGTGAATGGGACTGATGGTGAGTCAACAGCGGGTCAGAGGAGGAAACTCTGCGGGACAGATGACAATTGCTCTTTAACCGCTTGCCGAGCGCCGCACGACTATTTACTGCGGCAGTCAGCCCCTGCTCGTTCCCTGACATCCCTGCGCGAGTGACCAGCGGCTCCGATGTCCGCCGGTCACTCGTGATCTCCCACTGGAGAGGGAGAAAGGCAGGCGGCTGATGTAAACAAAGCCGTCTGTCATTCTCTCCGGTGTAACTGCAGAGATCATACAATCCTGCTATGTAGGATCGTATGTCTCTGTGGTTACATCACAAGCCACGCCCCCCACAGTTAAAATCACGCCCCTAGGGACACACTTAACCCACTGATCACCAATAAAGTTAACCCCTTCCCTGCCAGTGTCATTTTTACAGTAACAGTGCATATGTATAGCACTGATTACTGTAGAAATGTCACTGGTACCCCCAAAAGTGTCAAAAATGTCAGTCAAGGGTCCGATCTGTCCCCGCAATGTCGCAGTCCCGCAAAAAAAAATCGCAGATTGCTGCCATTACTAGTTAAAAAAAAAAACAATTAAAATGACAGAAATCTTTCCCGTAGTTAGTAAACGCAATAACTTTTGCGCAAACCAATCAAAATACGCTTATTGCCATTTTTTTTTAACCAAAAATATGTAGCAGAAAACAAATTGGCCTAAAATGTTAAAAAATTTTGATTTTTACATTTTTTTGGGGAATTTCATATAAAAAAATGTGAAAAATATTGTTGTTTTTTAAAAATTGTCGCTCTTTTTTGTTTATAGCGCAAAAAGTAAAAATCGCACAGGTGATCAAATACCACCAAAAGAAAGCTCTGTTTGTGGGAAAAAAAGGACGTCAATTTCATTTGGGTACAGCGTCGCACGACCGCGCAATTGTCCGTTAAAGTCACGCAGTGCCGAATCGCAAAATAGGCCCTGGTCTTTGAGCAGCCAAATCCTCCGGGGCTTAAGTGGTTAAAAATTATGACTTAAATCAAGCAGATTTAAATTAATCCTTTTTATTAGTGATTTAAATCAAATCCACCCTATCTAGTTCCCCAGTTTAGTCACCCCAGCCTGTGACGGGTCAGTGAAGGATCAGAGGTTGGATTGACCCCTTGCTCTTGAAAGCATCCTCCCAGTGTTGGTGCGATAGCACTGTGCAATGTAGTAGTCCTCCCCTCCAGTGTTGTGCATGACAGGAAGCTAATGTAATGTAAAATAATATAATATATAATGGACTTTCGTCTTTATTCAACCTCAACTACTATAAGTACAGACATAACGTTGAAAAAGCATTGAAGGATTATTTATAATGAAAGCGTAAGATGGAATGGTATTTGTGGTGTGCGGATTTCCCCGCGGCGCCGTGTTCCTGTCCTCGTTGTCCCTGTCCTGTGATCTTTGCACTGCCGTGCCACGTGTAGATTTTGGTGTAGTGGATTTTTCAGTGACAGTTGACGGGGATTCTGTTGCAATACCTAATATTCCATCTGTATCAGTTCCCTAATTTAATGACACGGCTGTTTTTGAGCCTTTTGTTTTTTTTGTTTGTTTTTTCTGGACGGTTGAAATATGCAGATATGACAAAAACTCCCCAGAACTTCGAACACAAAACAAAACACGTTTCGAACCGGGGTCCCCAACTCTTCCCACAAAAGGAATTTTTTGCCAAAATTGTGCTTTAAATGTGGAATTGTGTGTTTATAACTGCGGCTCTGCATGGGCCGGCTGGATGAAGGGCTGGGGAGACATTTGTAATGTTTAGTTGATTGTCCCACCAATGAGGACCTTTTGTGAGTATAAATTGACTTATTTCAAGCATTGTTGCCTGTAACATTACCAGTGATTGGTCATTGGCCTGCAGGACATGGATATTGAGGGACAGGGATGCTGCGGGACATGGACACTGCGGGACAGGGACACTGCGGGACATGGATATTAAGGGACATGGACACTGCAGGACATGGACACTGCGGGGCATGGATATTGAGGGACAGGGACACTGTGGGACATGGATATTGAGGGACAGGGACACTACGGGACATGGATATTGAGGGACAGGGACGCTGCAGGACAGGTACACTGCGGGACATGGACACTGCGGGACAGGGATATTGAGGGACATGGACACTGCGGGACATGGATATTGAGGGACAGGGACACTGCGGGACAGGGACACTGCGGGATATGGACACTGCGGGATATGGACACTGCGGGACATGGACACTGCGGGACATGGACACTGCGGGACATGGACACTGCAGGACATGGATATTGAGGGACATGGACACTGCGGGACATGGACACCGCGGGACATGGACATGGCGGGACATGGATATTGAGGGACATGGACACTGCAGGACATGGACACTGCTGGACAGGGATATTGAGGGACATGGACACTGCGGGACATGGATATTGAGGGACAGGGACTCTGCGGGACAGGTACACTGCGGGACACGGACACTGCGGGACAGGGATATTGAGGGACATGGACGCTGCGGGAAATGGACACTGCGGGACATGGATATTGCGGGACAGGGACACTGCGGGACATGGATATTGCGGGACAGGGACACTGCGGGACATGGATATTGAGGGACAGGGACGCTGCGGGACAGGTACACTGCGGGACACGGACACTGCGGGACAGGGATATTGAGGGACATGGACGCTGCGGGACATGGACACTGCAGGACAGGGATATTGCGGGACAGGGACACTGCGGGACATGGATATTGAGGGACATGGACACTGCGGGACATGGACACTGCTGGACATGGACACTGCGGGACATGGACACTGCGGGACATGGAAACTGCAGGACAGAGATATTGCGGGACATGGACACTGCAGGACAGGGATATTGCTGGACATGGACACTGCAAGACAGGGATATTGCGGGACATGGACACTGCGGGACAGGGACACTGCGGGACACGGACACTGCTGGACAGGGACACTGCGGGACATGGATATTGCGGGACAGGGACACTGCGGGACATGGATATTGCTGGACATGGACACTGCAAGACAGGGATATTGCGGGACATGGACACTGCGGGACAGGGACACTGCGGGACACGGACACTGCTGGACATGGACACTGCGGGACATGGATATTGCGGGACAGGGACACTGCGGGACATGGATATTGCGGGACAGGGACACTGCGGGACATGGATATTGAGGGACAGGGACGCTGCGGGACAGGTACACTGCGGGACACGGACACTGCGGGACAGGGATATTGAGGGACATGGACGCTGCGGGACATGGACACTGCAGGACAGGGATATTGCGGGACAGGGACACTGCGGGACATGGATATTGAGGGACATGGACACTGCAGGACAGGGATATTGCGGGACAGGGACACTGCGGGACATGGATATTGAGGGACATGGACACTGCGGGACATGGACACTGCTGGACATGGACACTGCGGGACATGGACACTGCGGGACATGGAAACTGCAGGACAGAGATATTGCGGGACATGGACACTGCAGGACAGGGATATTGCTGGACATGGACACTGCAAGACAGGGATATTGCGGGACATGGACACTGCGGGACAGGGACACTGCGGGACACGGACACTGCTGGACAGGGACACTGCGGGACACGGACACTGCGGGACAGGGACACTGCGGGACACGGACACTGCGGGACACGGAAAACTGCGGGACATGGACACTGCGGGACACGGACACTGTGGGACAGGGACACTGCGGGACATGGACACTGTGGGATAAGGATATTGAGGGACATGGACGCTGCAAGGCACAGACACTGCGGAACATGGATACTGTGGGACGGCATCTCCAATTCCGGGACTGTCCCGCAAGATCAAGGAAACAAGAATGGCAAAAGTCACACCTGCTGTACTTCGTGGCCTGTCAATGTCTACACATTGCATAGCTTCTGACAATGCCCCACTCATAGGACCACCGGGGGAAGGGACACATTTAGGTAGGTGAACATTTTGTCTGCAGTTTTTAGCAATTCTGTTGTTGGCGTGTACTTACCAGTTACAGGATCAGTAGTGTGATATGGGCCTTAGTTCAGACAGAAGTCAGGCATGTTCAGGGGGGGCGGGGCTGTGACACGCAGTGAAAAAATAGCAAACTCCAATAACAGTTTCTGACTAACTGGCCTATAAAAACCTCAGATTGGCTGTGCAGAGAAAGGAAACCGGCAGCTTGTAACTTCTTGAAACAAGTTTTTGTTTTATTTTGGTTGGTGCGGAGTACACTGGTCAGGGGACATAAATAGTATTTTCTTGTTCAGTTTTTGCATGGACTCTGCAGCTGACATAATGGAGCTTCTGCTTTCAGTCTGACGACTCTGGATGTAATCCCATGGCCAGGCCTCTGACACCACACTGTGCCCAGGCGGTCATTCACACCATAAAATGTGACCACATATTTGTTTTCTGTTTTACTTTCCGAAGGGACTGAGAACAGAGTGATGAAGAAAAGAATTTGGAATAATTGTATTGAAGTATTGTGTAATCAATCTTACCTAGTCCTCCAGACCTTCTATACCAAGATCTTCCAGCCCATGGTTATTGTATGTATGCTGGATCTTACCTGGTCCCTCCAGACCTTCTACTACCAAGATCTTCCAGCCCAGAGTGTGCTGGATCTTACCTGGCTTCACCAGACCTTCTACTACCAAGGCCTTCAAGCCCAGAGTAATGTATGCTGGATCTTACCTGGTCTCACAAGATCTTTTACTACCAAGATCTTCCAGCCCGGAGTGTGCTGGATCTTACCTGGTTTCACCAGACCTTCTACTACCAAGGCCTTCAAGCCCAGAGTCATGTATGCTGGATCCTTCCTGGTCTCATAAGATCTTTTACTACTAAGATCTTCCAGCCCAGAGTATTGTGTGCTGGATCTTGCCTGGTCCCACTATACCTTCTACTACCATGATCTTCCAGCCCAGAGTATTGTGTGCTGGATCTTACTTGGTCCCACTATACCTTCTACTACCAAGATCTTCCAGCCCAGAGTGTGCTGGATCTTACCTGGCTTCACCAGACCTTCTACTACCAAGATCTTCCAGCCCAGAGTATTGTGTGCTGGATCTTACCTGGTCCCACTATACCTTCTACTACCAAGGCCTTCAAGCCCAGAGTCATGTATGCTGGATCCTATCTGGTCTCACAAGATCTTTTACTACCAAGATCTTCCAGCCCAGAGTATTGTGTGCTGGATCTTTCCTGGTCCCACCAGACCTTCTACTACCAAGATCTTCCAGCCCAGTGTACTGTGTGCTGGATCCTATCTGGTCCACAAGATCTTTTACTACCAAGACCTTCCAGCCCGGAGTATTGTGTGTTCTAGATCTTACTTGGTCCATCAGACCTTCTACTACCAAGATGTTGCTGCTCAGTGCTCACCACTTAAAGTCCAACCCCAGCTAGAACTTTATTTTAAGTAGATACCAAAAAACATTTTTTTGCAGTTAGGAAATGAGTATAGGTTGCAGGTTAGGTGTTCTGCCCTGGTGTTCAGGGATCCATTCATATTTCTCAGGACTGCTACAGTCTGCCAATATGAGCATGCTAATGTGCCCTGTGTTAAGACCAATTCATTATGAATGGGCTGCCACCACATGGTGAAGGCCCAAAGATCAGACATGACCCATTTTTTAAATGCGGCGCACCACATCGCATGGAATTGAGATGCCAGTGGAAATGAATGTGCATCTTATGACTTGACACCATAGTGCAGCTTTGTGAATGAGCTCGGAGGCTTTGCCCATTGTTTGGTGTGCGTCTGGTTTGGTCTTCCACTTTAAGTGGCCATGAAATGCCTTAGACTTCTGTGGGACCATCTACCTCAGTTCAGACGATGCAGAGTGAGATATAATGAACGCAAGCACACCATACAGCATAGGAAGACAACATTTTACAGTTAATGAGGAAAACTGGGGAGGAAAGCAGAATTTCTACGTTTTATAGGGCTTATTCACACCAGTTGCCTTGGGTAGTGTTGTCTAATACAGTTCCAACGCTAGAACAAGGCCAAAGCATATCTGGAGGCAGTTGCATAGCTGCACATGTAAAGTTGTTCTTTAAAGTGTGTCCAATGCCAAACCTTTTTGGATTTGGATACAGTAGGGAAGGGTTGGAACCTCTGTACGACTCGTTCACTCATGGCCAGTTGGCCACTGGTTTGTAAAAGCAGGCCATTGAACTGCAGTTTTACTGCTCCTGACCACCCAACTAAACAGGGACATGTTCAGGGATGTATAAATACTGGGGTGCTCTGCGGCAAAAATAAACCCCCGTGTGGTGTTCAGCAGGCAGTACCATTGCTGATTGCAACCTGGGCTGCTAAGCATCTGCCTTTCAACAACATGCCCATCTGTGCCTCAATCATACCTCAGTCATGCCTCAATCATGCCCATCCGTGCCTCAATCTTACCTCAGTCATGATTCAATCAGGCCCATCCGTGCCTCAATCATGCCTCATCCACTGACATGGGTTGGATGTGGCAAGAATGAGCACTGATGTGGCATGGGTGTGGCACGGATGAGCACTGATGTGGCATGGGTGTGGCACGGATGAGCACTGATGTGGCATGGATAAGCACTGACATGGCATGGATGTGGCATGGATGAGCACTGATGTGACACGGATGAGCCACGGATGAGCACTGAGGTGGCATGGGTGGGCACAGATGAGGCATGGATGAGGCATGATTGAGGCACGGATGGGCCTGATTGAATCATGACTGAGGTAAGATTGAGGCCCGGATGGGCATGACTGAGGTATGATTGAGGCACAGATGGGCATGATTGAGGCATGACTGAGGTATGATTAAGGCACAGATGGGCATGATTGAGGCATGACTGAGGTATGATTGAGGCTTAGAGGAGGCATGGGATGAGTTCTGCTGTAGTCTCTCTCCTCGCACGCTGTACCGATCGCTGTGTACAGCATGAGAGGAGAGAACTGAACCCGGACATGCACTGGTTTGTTGACAACTGATCGCCCATCATTAGACGAAGCGATCACGTGGTAAAGGGCCGCTGTCATTGGCCCTTTCCCACGATCTGTGATGCACCTGGTCCGAGCACGAACACTTCCAGGAGGCACGCGGGAAGTGCAATTCTGGGAGGATGTCATTGTACACCCTGTGCTGTAGCCGTCATTTGGTTATTGCCCGGTCGGCAAGTGGTTAAGCTGGTTCTAATGTGGCAATCTTAATTGGTTTGGAAGGATTGAATCGGATTGGATCATTTCTAGCGGTTGTACATAGAACTAATGGAAAGGGACGTGTACAGACATGTGACCCCTGATTGAATGTGTATGTAGAGATTGGGAAACATGAGACTTTACAGGCACTAATTAAAATTTCACATTTTATTGGTAACAAAAACATAAGAATGTTTTTATACAAAATACAGTCCTGGCATAGACCCAAGCAGATAAAATAAAAAAAAACAGCCCTGACACCGAATGTCAGAGCCTGTAGATTTATAGAACCTGGAACATAATGAAAATCTAGTCGCTCTACATGTTTCGCTAATTATCGCTTCTTCAGGAGCTTGTTTGTATATACATTTTCTCTACAAAAAAACAACATATATTATGCATGTACACCAATAAATGATGTCATAAGAGAAATTGTTACCTCAGGAGGTTTCCATTATGCCCAGAAAATCCAAAACCAGACCAGCATGCACCAATTAAAAGTCCAGGAATGTGAAGGTAAACAATTGTGGCTGAATTACCAGGTAAGAAAAGAATTTCTGCAGAGCAAAGCCACCAACCATTGAAACAATAGAGAGAGAAACAGAACAAGGAACCAAACCCTAACCTATCCAGGTCGTGTGTAAGAAACCCGGTATATTCAACGATCGAATCGTGTTCAACTTATGTTAAAAGTTCACTGACAAAGATCTGGACTGTATTCTAAAACAAAAATAGATGTATTGATTAAAGAAATATATATATATATATATATATATATATACAGTATCTCACAGAAGTAAGTACACCCCTCTCATTGTTGTAAATATTTTATTCTATCTTTTCATGTGACAACACTGAAGAAATGACACTTTGCTACAATGTAAAGTAGTGAGTGTACAGCTTGTATAACAGTGTAAATTTACTGTCCCCTCAAAATAACTCAACACACAGCCATTAATGTCTAAACTGCTGGCAACAAAAGTGAGTACACCCCTAAGTCAAAATGTCAGAATTGGGACAAATTAGCCATTTTCCCTCCCCGGTGTCATGTGACTCGTTAGTGTTACAAGGTCTCAGGTGTGAATGGGGAGCAGGTGTGCTAAATTTGGTGTTATCACTCTCACTCTCTCATACTGGTCACTGGAAGTTCAACATGGCACCTCATGGCAAAGAACTCTCTGAGGATCTGAAAAAATAATTTTTGCTCTACATAAAGATGGCCTAGGCTATAAGAAGATTGCCAAGACCTTGAAACTGAGCTGCAGCACGGTGGCTAAGACCATACAGGGGTTTAGCAGGACAGGTTCCACTCAGAACAGGCCTCGCCATGGTCCACCAAAGAAGTTGAGTGCTGTGCTCAGCGTCATATCCAGAGGTTGTCTTTGGAAAATAGACGTATGAGTGCTGCCAGCATTGCTGCAGAGGTTGAAGGGGTGGGGGGTCAGCCTGTCAGTGCTCAGACCATACGCCGCACACTGCATCAAATTGGTCTGCATGGCTGTCGTCCCAGAAGGAAGCCTCTTCTAAAGATGATGCACAAGGAAGCCCGCAAACAGTTTGCTGAAGACAAGCAGACTAAGGACATGGATTACTGGAACCATCTCCTGTGATCTGATGAGACCATTGGTGTCAAGCGTGTGTGGCAGCAACCAGGTGAGGAGTACAAAGACAAGTGTGTCTTGCCTACAGTCAAGCATGGTGGTGGGAGTGTCATGGTCTGGGGCTGCATGAGAGCTGCCGGCACTGGGGAGCTACAGTTCATTGAGGGAACCATGAATGCCAACATGTACTGTGACATACTGAAGCAGACCATGATCCCCTCCCTTCAGAGACTGGGCCGCAGGGCAGTATTCCAACATAAAGACCCCAAACACACCTCCAAGACAACCACTGCCTTGGTAAAGAAGCTGAGGGTAATGGAGTGGCCAAGCATGTCTCCAGACCTAAACCCTATTGAGCATCTGTGGGGCATCCTCAAACGTAAGGTGGAGGAGCACAAGGTCTCTAACATCCACCAGCTCTGTGATGTCATCAACCTGTGAAGCTCTGGTGAACTCCATGCCCAAGAGGGTTAAGGCAGTGCTGGAAAATAATGGTGACCACACAAAATATTGACACTTTGGGTCCAATTTGGACATTGTCACTTAGGGGTGTACTCACTTTTGTTGCCAGCGGTTTAGACATTAATGGCTGTGTGTTGAGTTATTTTGAGGGGACAGTAAATTTACACTGTTATACAAGCTGTACACTCACTACTTTACATTGTAGCAAAGTGTCATTTCTTCAGTGTTGTCACATGAAAAGATAGAATAAAATATTTACAAAAATGTCAGGGGTGTACTTACTTTTATGAGATACTGTATATATGTGTAAATAAACACACATACTGTATATTAATCCAGATGAAGTGAGAATACACATATATGGCAAAATCTCCATAAAGTATTCATGTTTAGTGTTTAGTTCCTTGTTCGGCTCTCTCTATTGTTTCAATGGTTGGTGGCTTTGCTCAGCAAAAATTATTTTCTTACCTGGTAATTCAGCCACAATTGTTTACCTTCACATTCCTGGGCAGGTAATTTTACCTAATATCTTTTAGTAGCAGTTGTGTGTCTCCACACCTGCCTTTGTTCCTCTGCATGCTGGTCTGGTTTTGGATTTTCTGGGCATAATAGCAACCTCCTGAGATAACAATTTCTCTTATGACATCATTTTTTGTGTGTACATGAATGATATATGTTATGTTTATTCGTAAAGTAAATGTATATACAAACGAGCTCCTGAAGAAGCGACTAATTGCGAAACATGTAGAGGGACTAGCTTTTCATTATGTTCCAGGTTCTATGAAATTACTGGCTCTGACCTTTGGTGTCAGGACTGGTTTTGTTTTTATCTTCTTGTGTCTTAGGCCCCTTTCACACAGGCGGTGCGCCCAATGGACTCCATTTTGCTCAGTGGGAATCGATCCGCTGATCCCCGCTGAGCAGGCGCATGACAGGTCCGTCTCCTCTTACTTTGCAGAGACTGGGCTGTCAGATCCCCGCTCTTCTCTATGGGAGATCGGATGAAAATCGAATCGGATGAGATCGGACCGCCTGTCCGTTTCCATCCAGTCTTATCCGATCCGATCCTCCAGACGAATGGAAAATAGGGTTTCCATCCGCCTAGATTTCACGGACAGGATTGGATCAGATAGCAGCAGGTGTCAGCGGAGATGTCTCCACTGACATTCCCCGCTCCATAGGGCTGCATGGAGCATCCGATCCGGTCTGCCTGAAAAACTGACAGGGACCGGATCTGAAAGCCCGTGTGAAAGGGGCCTATGTCGGCACTGTATTTTGTATAAAAACATTTTTTTTAGGTTTTTGTTACCAATAAAATGTGAGATTTTAATTTGTGCCTCTAAAGTCCATGTTTCCCAATCTCTACATACACAATTATTAGGATATGTCACAGATCTTTATTTTAGCTATACACTCGCAGCACCGCTCTGTGATGGTGCCCCTATAATTTTCATGTGACCCCTGATGACGTCAGACGCACACTGACGAAACACGTAGGGTGGAACTAAACCTGACACGCCACTTCCGCTTCCTGGAATGCAGATGGAACGCATTGCGGCGTCCCCTGGTTCATGATTATGCTTGAAAACTTTCATACATTGTAAGGGTATTTTTTTTAACCTTTTTTAATAAATATACTTGAACTTACTGCACTTTGAGAGGCTTCTCTCTTTTCACCTCCAGATGGTTACTTTGAGTATCTAGAATCAAACTACGGCCCTCCAGCTGTTGCGGAACTACACATCCCATGAGGCATTGTAAAACTCTGACATGACTAGGCATGATGGGAATTGTAGTTCCTGAACATCTGGAGGGCCGTAGTTTGAAGACCCCTGTGATGGACATATAGGACCACCGTCATTGATAGGCTCTCCCGGATCCATCATTCCATAAGTGGAAACTCCTATTTCATGCTGGTTTAGACTACCTGTAATGGGGGGGTCAATACTGTCTGGTGAGTGTGATGCAGATATGAATGTTGGTGGAGAGGAGACACACCATATACGGGTGACCCATCAGTTTCGGGTCTTTAGGGGATAACAATCACATGTGGGACTGTGTTTGTTTGTTTTTCATGAATTGATTGAAATTGGGACTTTATGCACTTTATTTCACTTTTTCACTTTATTAATTTGCACTGAAAGCACAATCAATTATTTGTTTCAATTTTGTTAAGCTTTGCTTTATGATGGGTAGCTTTCTATTTATATCATTTTTGGGTATTTGCACAGGTGTAGGTAGGGGCATTCATTTATTTAACTGTGTGTCTTAGAGCTGCAGGATTAATTGTTTAAAAATCACGCTCTCGATTCACCCCCTCTTACGTTCTTAAAATGGTATGTCCCCGATTCTTAGGCCCTTTTCAGCTCGTAAAACGCTCATCTCTGAAGTCCCAAAACGCCCAACAAGCAAAATTCCATTCATTTTAATGGCCCCTGTTCACATCTAAGCTTTTTCACACCCGAAGCTCAAAAAATGACATGAGCTTCTTTTTGGGCAGATTACAAGCGTCTATGTTAGATGTTAATGCCTGCCTCCAAACACCTGCAAAAAACGCCTGAAAACAATACGCTCAGGTGCGAATAGAGCCTTATGCCTCATACACACGATCAGATAATCGTACGAAAAAAATTGCTTTCAATTTGATCGCACGGTAATCTGATGGTTAGTACACAACTTTTGGCAGCCAATCACGACATTTCGTCCAACAAAATCCGAAGGGACAAACACGAAGACTTTAGACGTACGATAGACTAACAAACAAAAATTGTTTAAATCAGTACAGTGTGCGTCCGCTAAAAAATCGATAGACAAAGACCACGCATGATCAGAAACACGAAAATAACCCGGAAAAGCCTGGCCGCCATTGTTTTTGTCTTTGGCACCATCCGATACGTAGCTACGCAACCAGGAAGCTTTTCCAGAATCGTACGAAAAAAATCCTACGTTTAGTGCACAGTGTTGAATTCGATACAAGTATCATGCAGCAAAATGTGAACGATAAGTCGTCCGATTATCTGATCGTGTGTACGAGGCGTTACAGAGCCGTTCTTTGCTCACTTAGGCTACGTTCACATGTGGGCGTAGCGGATTGCGGGCAGAATCACCCCGATTCTGCCCTCGATCCGGAATCGTTGCAAATCGTGGGACGCCTGTGTGTTGCCCGTGATTTGCAATGGCACCCCAAACGCTGTGCGATGTTGCCGCAATTTCCACCTGCCAAATCGCGGTAACACCGTGCAAACAGAATCGCGGGACGCATGACGCCCAAAAGGGTACAAGAGCTTCTTTTGTGCGTCATGCGATTCTGTTTGCACGGTGTTAACGCGATTCGGCAGGCGGAAATCGTGGCAACATTGCACAGCATTTGGGGTGCCATTGCAAATCACGGGCATCACACAGGCGTCCCGCGATTTGCAATGATTCCGGATCGCGGGCAGAATCGCGGTGATTCTGCCCGCGATCCGCTACGCCCACATGTGAACGTAGCCTAAGCTGTCAAAAAAAAAAAAAAAGAGCCTCCAGCAAATGTTTATCAACATTGTTAAAGCTGTGAGTTACCGATAAACACAATGTATTACAATGTATCATTTCATTCTTTTACATCAAAGGAATGAACTTCCGTCTGTAATGCCCCTTTCACACTCAGTGCCGGTTCACATTTCTGCGACCCTGGATTGCCGCGAATATACAGCGTGTTCTCACATCGCATCTGCACCCCTGGCAGTTCACACTGCCATATGCGATACGCTGGGGGTGTCAATTAAAAGTTAATGACACCCCCAGATCAGATTGCATATCGCAGTGCGATCTGAAAGTTTGCACAGAATCTGATTGGACTTGTGTGAACCACCATGCAATCCAATTCTGCTGCGAACCAAAAAAGGTCCTGTGCGTGTTTCAGTGCGATTGCGGTGCGAATTCAGCCATATAAACTGTATGGCTGAATTTGCACCGCACAGAGATCACGTGTAATTTTAGCAGCAGTGCGCTCCAAATTACATGCGATCTCTGTGATCGCACAAATGTGAACCGGCACTCATGCAACCTAAAAGTCATGCGATTTTACCATGATTTTGACTGGACTTGAAGCAATGCCTATGTCTATGGACCTCAAAACGCATTAAAATCATCCCAAAGTAGTGCAGGGACTACTTTGAAGTCGTTGTGACTTGAAGTAGTGCAGACATGAATGGTACTCTTTGGAAATCATGGATTACGACTTGTCATGCGACTTTGCAGTCCCAAATCACAGGACAAGTCGCACAAGTGTGAAAGTGGCCTAAGTGAGGGCAATTTAACCACTTAAAGACCAATGCTGGCCATACACTATACGAAAAATCATTCAAACTAATTTTCGAAAAACGAACACTCGGCCGTGAGAGCAAACGATCGTGCCATCATGTAATGACCAATAAATCGTTCAATGGACATAAATTAATCCTTTTTTGTTTGTTTTTTCACATATACCGAGTGCAAACAGTTTGGACGAGAAACACATTAACCTTTCAATTCATCGTTCCTTTTGCAGAAAATTTCCAAACTTGTCCTTAGTTTTTTCTGCTCAAAAACATCATAACCGATTACCGATTCGTGCCCAATAACTGGCCAAAAAAGGAAAGCACTGTCCAAATGATCGCATTTCGGCCGATTTTTCGTATAGTATATGGCCAGTATTAGCCTATTTCGGACACTTATTGTTTACAAGTTATAATCAGTATTTTTTGCTAGAAAATTACTTTATATACCTGTGTATGTATATATATATATATTTTTTTATGCGGAGACTCTACAGAATAAAATGGCGATTGTTACAATATTTTATGTCACGTGGTATTTGCGCAGAAGTCTTTCAAACACAGTTTTTTTTGGGGGAAAAAATACACTTTAATGAATTAAAAACAAACTAAACAGTAAAGTTAGCCCAATATTTTTTGTGTAATGTGAAAGGTGAGATTCCTGATCTTTATTCTAAGCAAAAATATTGCGAGTCTCGTTTTATCCAGAATCGTGCAGCTCTACTGTGTGTGAATGCTCGTTGTTTTCTGTTTAGTCCTCCATGTGACATCCGTGTGACAACCGAGATACTTCCTAATTATAGAGAAAATCTTTTTGTTTTCTTTTCTTGAAACTACATTGTTATTCCTTCACAACCCGCCACCCGGAAATTTATACATGGAGATCATATCCCCCCTTATGTATTTATACATGGAGATCATATCCCCCCTTATGTATTTATACATGGAGATCATATCCCCCCCCCATGTATTTATACATGGAGATCATATCCCCCCTTATGTATTTATACATGGAGATCATATCCCCCCTTATGTATTTATACATGGAGATCATATCCCCCCTTATGTATTTATACATGGAGATCATATCCCCCCTTATGTATTTATACATGGAGATCATATCCCCCCTTATGTATTTATACATAAAGATCATATCCCCCCTTATGTATTTATACATGGAGATCATATCCCCCCTTATGTATTTATACATGGAGATCATATCCCCCCCTTATGTATTTATACATGGTGATCATATCCCCCCTTATGTATTTATACATGAAGATCATATCCCCCCTTATGTATTTATACATGGTGATCATATCCCCCCTTATGTATTTATACATGGTTATCATATCTCCCTTATGTATTTATACATGGTGATCATATCCCCCCCCCTATGTATTTATAAATGGTGATCATATCCCCCTTATGTATTTATACATGGAGATCATATCCCCCCTTATGTATTTATACATGGAGATTATATCCCCCCTTATGTATTTAAACATGGTGATCATACCCCCCCTTATGTATTTATACATGGAGATCATATCCCCCCTATATATTTATAAATGGTGATCATATCCCCCTTATGTATTTATACACGGTGATCATACCCCCCCTTATGTATTTATACATGGTGACCATATCCCCCCTTATGTATTTATACATGGAGATCATATCCCCCCCCCCCCTTATGTATTTATACATGGAGATCATATCCCCCCCTTATGTATTTATACATGGTGATCATATCTCCCCCTAATGTAGTTATACATGGAGATCATATCCCCCCCTTATGTATTTATACATGGAGATCATATCTCCCCCTTATGTAGTTATACATGGAGATCATATCCCCCCTTATGTATTTATACATGGTTATCATATCCCCCCCCCCCCTATGTATTTATAAATGGTGATCATATCCCCCTTATGTATTTATACATGGTGATCATATCCCCCCTTATGTATTTATACATGGAGATTATATCCCCCTTATGTATTTATACATGGAGATTATACCCCCCCCCCTTATGTATTTATACATGGAGATCATATCCCCCCTTATGTATTTATACATGGAGATCATATCCCCCCTTATGTATTTATACATGGAGATCATATCCCCCTTATGTATTTATACATGGTGATCATATGACCATCAATGTAGGGAGCCCTTCTCCTTGTAGGATAATGTCGCAGTATCGCAAAGAAAAATCGCAGATCGCCGCCATTACTCGTTAAAAAAAAAACAACAAAAATGACAAAAATCTTTCCCTTAGTTAGTAAACGCAATAACTTTTGCGCAAACCAATCAAAATACGCTTATTGAGATTTTTTTTTACCAAACATATGTAGCAAAAAACAAATTGGCCAAAAATGTAAAAAAAATTTGATTTTTACATTTTTTGGGGGGAATTTCATATAAAAAAAATTTGAAAAATATTGTTATTTTTGCAAAATTGTCACTCTTTTTTTGTTTATAGCGCATGATCAAAAAATTGCACAGGTGATCAAATACCACCAAAAGAAAGCTCTGTTTGTGGGAAAAAAAGGACGTCAAATTCATTTGGGTACAGCGTCGCACGACCGCGCAATTGTCCATTAAAGTCACGCAGTGCCGAATCGCAAATACCCCCTGGTCAGGAAGGGGGTAAAATCTTCCGGGGCTTAAGTGGTTAAACACTATATAAAAGTGGAGGGAAAAAACAACGCGTTTCAATGGCTCACAACTTCCGGTTTATCTGGGCTGGAAAAAGACATGTAACAAGGAAGTATATAAAAACACATTTATGAGCTAGAAAAGAATGATCCCGCCATTGCTCCTCGAGTTGATCACCTGGCACACGTGCTATATTCCCATTTTGCCATGCATGCCTCATGTACCTATGCTGTTCCACTGACCATTGTTGCCGGTGTTATTTATGATACGTTTTATGTTCACTTGAATTTGACATGTTTGATTTGTTGGTGATTGTTACCCTTGTTTTTGGAAACTTAATAACAATTATTGCAAATGAAAAGAATGATCCCTACAGTCCTAGGCACGGGGTCTTCAAACTTTCTAAGCAAAGAACCACTTTACTGTCCTGCAGACTGTGACCGGTGGGAGAGGAAAATGCCCCAGCATCAGTGCAATTAAATATTGCTTCAGGGTTGGTGGTCAGTGGGAGTAAAAAAGGTTACATAGCACCTGTGGCCAATGAGAGGAGGAATAGTGCCCCATCATTGGTGTCAGTGGGAGGAATGGTGCCCCATCATTGGTGTCAGTGGGAGGAATGGTGCCCCATCATTGGTGTCAGTGGGAGGAATAGTGTCCCATCGTTGGTGTCAGTGGGAGGAATAGTGCCCCATCATTGGTGTCAGAGGGAGGAATAGTGCCCCATCATTGGTATCAGTGGTAGGAATAGTGTCCCATCATTGGTATCAGTGGTAGAAATAGTGCCCCATCATTGGTGTCAGTGGTAGGAATAGTGTCCCATCATTGGTATCAGTGGTAGGAATAGTGCCCCATCATTGGTGTCAGTGGGAGGAATAGTGTCCCATCATTGGTATCAGTGGTAGGAATAGTGCCCCATCATTGGTGTCAGTGGGAGGAATAGTGTCCCATCATTGGTGTCAGTGGGAGAAATAGTGTCCCATCATTGGTATCAGTGGTAGGAATAGTGCCCCATCATTGGTGTCAGTAGGAGGAATATTGTCCCATCATTGGTGTCAGTGAGAGGAATAGTGCCCCATCATTGGTGTCAGTGGGAGGAATAGTGCCCCATCATTGGTGTCAGTGGGAGGAATAGTGCCCCATCATTGGTGTCAGTGGAAGGAATAGTGTCCCATCATTGGTGTCAGTAGGAGGAATAGTGCCCCATCATTGGTGTCAGTGGTAAGAATAGTGTCCCATCATTGGTATCAGTGGAAGGAATAGTGCCCCATCATTGGTGTCAGTGGGAGGAATAGTGTCCCATCATTGGTGTCAGTGGGGGGAATAGTGTCCCATCATTGGTGTCAGTGGGAGGAGTAGTGCCCCATCATTGGTGTCAGTGGGAGGAATAGTGTCCCAACATTGGTGTCAGTGGGAGGAATAGTGCCCCATCATTGGTGTCAGTGGGAGGAATAGTGTCCCATCATTAGTGTCAGTGGGAGGAATAGTGCCCTATTATTAGTGTCAGTGGGAGGAATAGTGCCCTATTATTAGTGTCAGTGGGAGGAATAGTGCCCTATTATTAGTGTCAGTGGGAGGAATAGTGCCCCATCATTGGTGTCAGTGGGAGGAATAGTGTCCCATCATTGGTGTCAGTGGGAGGAGTAGTGCCTCATCATTGGTGTCAGTGGGAGGAATAGTGTCCCATCATTGGTGTCAGTGGGAGGAATAGTGCCCCATCATTGGTGCCTTAGTAGCTCAAGTATAATGAAGAATAACAGAACGGGGCAGGGACTATAAAGATAATTGTCTCCATATATAAATCGCAGTAGAAAGCGATGTGTGTGGCGGCTGCATTAGTTCTCCTTTTTTTCTCAGCCTATAAACATTTTCTGCAAGTACAGAACACTTGTCGGTCCTGCCAGAAATCCAGTGTCCTTGTTCCCTTCCTGTGCACTGAGCTGACCTCTCATGCAGTGTGATCCGCTTTCCCAGCCGCCTTCTGTAAGGAAACCCCCCCCCATGTAATGAAGATGGGGAGGAGAGGGGGAGGTTTTGTAGTCCGAATCGGTAAGGCAACCTTTAGGTGACAGCCCTGCTCCTCCATAGATACAGTAAGTCCCGGTTTACGCTTGTGCAACTTGAGATGCCACTTGGGACACAAATGCGAGTCACATGACAAGGGAATTTACATTATTTTCAATAGTGGCTGTTGTGAGCAGTGCGACTCAAGATGCTGCGACTCTGAAAAAGGTTCCTGCACTGCTTTGGTGGGACTCCAGTGCGATTTCATTCCCATTGACTCTTATATTAACTCACAGAAGTTGCATCAGCATTAGATAAGAATCCATTGCTATGCGACTTTGATAAGGCTGGTGGCTTTTTTTTAACCCTCACCTCTCCTCTCCTTCCAAGCACATTCCATTCACACCTGAACGTAGCAGAAAGACGCATTTCTGCACTTTTTATTTTTTTGATTGGGTCGCTCTGTGTTTACCCATAAAGAAAGTGCAAAAAAAAAACGCAATTGGGAATTCTATGTGTGAATGGGAGGAGAGGTAAGGGTTAAAAAAAAAAAAAAATCAAAGTATCACAGGAGTCGCTTCTTATCTAATGCTGATGAGAATTCTGGGAGTAAATTTGCATTGAAGTCAGATCAAAGTCGCATTAAAGGTGCTCTACATAGTCGCACTGGAAATCGCATTAAAGATCTCATTGCGTTAGTCCCAGTTCACGCTGATGCGGTTCATTTTGAATGAGATTTTTATTTTTTTGTTTTAGCAATTATTATAGTATGACACTGTCTCCCGGAAGTCACCTGCCCCCCCCCCCCAAATGTGGCACCGAAGGGGGGGGGGGGGTTGCCGATTAGCAGAAGTTCCACTTCTGGGTTAAGAAAAAGGGGGGGGGGGGAGTGCACTGGCCTGCATCAAAAACGCACATGCAGAAAAGCTTCTGGAACGCATCCGGACTGCTTTTCTATGGTGTGAACTGACCCTGAGAGTGGAAAACGAATGCAGCCGCCAACATCTAAGGAGCGGTAAGCTGCGATTTGTTACATTGTTTCATTATGGTGTCTCAGGCGCATCATTGTTGCCTTTTGAATGACCTTTTTATTTTTTTGTTGTAGCAATTATTATTGTATAACGTGGTGCCGTGGCGCTGTCTCGTGGAAGAGGGGAAGGGTACCTGTCAAAAATATCTGAAAGGTGCCAAATGTGGCACCGGAGGGGGGGGGGGGTGTAAGCAGATGAGCAGAAGTACCACTTCTGGGTTAAGAAAAAAAAGGGGGGGGGGAAGCAGATGATCAGAAGTACCACTTCTGGGTTTGAAAAAAGGGGGGGGGGTTGGTGGGAGGAGGAAGCAGATGAGCAGAAGTACCACTTCTGGGTTAAGAAAAAAAAGGGGGGGGGGAAGCAGATGATCAGAAGTACCACTTCTGGGTTTGAAAAAAGGGGGGGGGGGTTGGTGGGAGGAGGAAGCAGATGAGCAGAAGTACCACTTCTGGGTTAAGAAAAAAAAAAGGGGGGGAGAAGCAGATGAGTAGAAGTATCACTTCTGGGTTAGGAAAAAAAGGGGGGGGGGGAGCAGATGAGAGGAAGTACCACTTCTGGGGGGGGGGGGGGTTGGTGGGAGGAGGAAGCAGATGAGCAGAAGTACCACTTCTGGGTTAGTAAAAAAAGGGGGGGGGAAGCAGATGAGAGGAAGTACCACTTCTGGGTTAGGAAAAAAGGTGGGGGGGGGTGGGGGGGTGTTCGAATGAAGCAGATGAGCAGAAGTACCACTTCTGGGTTAAGAAAAAAAAAGGGTGTGGTGGGGGGAGAAGCAGATGAGCAGAAGTACCACTTCTGGGTTTAAAAAAAAAGGGGGGGGGGGTGGTGGGAGGAGGAAGCAGATGAGCAGAAGTACCACTTCTGGGTTAAGAAAAAAAAGGGGGGGGGGAGAAGCAGATGAGCAGAAGTACCGCTTCTGGGTTAGGAAAAAAAGGGGGGGGAAGCAGATGAGCAGAAGTACCACTTCTGGGTTAGGAAAAAAAGGGGGGGGGAAGCAGATGAGAGGAAGTACCACTTCTGGGTTAGGAAAAAAAGGGGGGGGGGGGAAGCAGATGAGAGGAAGTACCACTTCTGGGTTAGGAAAAAAAGGGGGGGGGGGAAGCAGATGAGAGGAAGTACCACTTCTGGGTTTTGAACAAAGGGGGGGGTGGTGGGAGGAGGAAGCAGATGAGCAGAAGTACCACTTCTGGGTTAGGAAAAAAAGGGGGGGGGGGAAGCAGATGAGAGGAAGTACCACTTCTGGGTTTGGAATAAAGGGGGGGGGGGGTTGGTGGGAGGAGGAAGCAGATGAGCAGAAGTACCACTTCTGGGTTAGTAAAAAAAGGGGGGGGGAAGCAGATGAGAGGAAGTACCACTTCTGGGTTAGGAAAAAAGGTGGGGGGGGGGTGGGGGGGTGTTCGAATGAAGCAGATGAGCAGAAGTACCACTTCTGGGTTAAGAAAAAAAAAGGGTGTGGTGGGGGGAGAAGCAGATGAGCAGAAGTACCACTTCTGGGTTTGGAAAAAAAGGGGGGGGGTGGTGGGAGGAGGAAGCAGATGAGCAGAAGTACCACTTCTGGGTTAAGAAAAAAAAGGGGGGGGGAGAAGCAGATGAGCAGAAGTACCGCTTCTGGGTTAGGAAAAAAAGGGGAGGGGGAAGCAGATGAGAGGAAGTACCACTTCTGGGTTAGGAAAAAAAGGGGGGGGGGGAAGCAGATGAGAGGAAGTACCACTTCTGGGTTAGGAAAAAAAGGGGGGGGGGAAGCAGATGAGAGGAAGTACCACTTCTGGGTTAGGAAAAAAAGGGGGGGGGGGAAGCAGATGAGAGGAAGTACCACTTCTGGGTTAGGAAAAAAAGGGGGGGGGGAGCAGATGAGAGGAAGTACCACTTCTGGGTTTGGAACAAAGGGGGGGGGTGGTGGGAGGAGGAAGCAGATGAGCAGAAGTACCACTTCTGGGTTAGTAAAAAAAGGGGGGGGGAAGCAGATGAGAGGAAGTACCACTTCTGGGTTAGGAAAAAAGGTGGGGGGGGGGTGTTCGAATGAAGCAGATGAGCAGAAGTACCACTTCTGGGTTAAGAAAAAAAAAGGGTGTGGTGGGGGGAGAAGCAGATGAGCAGAAGTACCACTTCTGGGTTTGGAAAAAAAGGGGGGGGGGGGTGGTGGGAGGAGGAAGCAGATGAGCAGAAGTACCACTTCTGGGTTAAGAAAAAAAAGGGGGGGGAGAAGCAGATGAGCAGAAGTACCGCTTCTGGGTTAGGAAAAAAAGGGGAGGGGGAAGCAGATGAGAGGAAGTACCACTTCTGGGTTAGGAAAAAAAGGGGGGGGGGAAGCAGATGAGAGGAAGTACCACTTCTGGGTTAGGAAAAAAAGGGGGGGGGAAGCAGATGAGAGGAAGTACCACTTCTGGGTTAGGAAAAAAAGGGGGGGGGGGGAGCAGATGAGAGGAAGTACCACTTCTGGGTTTGGAACAAAGGGGGGGGGGTGGTGGGAGGAGGAAGCAGATGAGCAGAAGTACCACTTCTGGGTTAGTAAAAAAAGGGGGGGGGAAGCAGATGAGAGGAAGTACCACTTCTGGGTTAGGAAAAAAGGTGGGGGGGGGGTGTTCGAATGAAGCAGATGAGCAGAAGTACCACTTCTGGGTTAAGAAAAAAAAAGGGTGTGGTGGGGGGAGAAGCAGATGAGCAGAAGTACCACTTCTGGGTTTGGAAAAAAAGGGGGGGGTGGTGGGAGGAGGAAGCAGATGAGCAGAAGTACCACTTCTGGGTTAAGAAAAAAAAGGGGGGGGGAGAAGCAGATGAGCAGAAGTACCGCTTCTGGGTTAGGAAAAAAAGGGGAGGGGAAGCAGATGAGCAGAAGTACCACTTCTGGGTTAGGAAAAAAAGGGGGGGGGGAAACAGATGAGAGGAAGTACCACTTCTGGGTTAGGAAAAAAAGGGGAGGGGAAGCAGATGAGCAGAAGTACCACTTCTGGGTTAGGAAAAAAAAAAAAGGGGGGGGGGGAGAAGCAGATGAGCAGAAGTACCACTTCTGGGTTAAGAAAAAAAAGTGGGGGGGTGGGGGGAGACGCAGATGAGCAGAAGTACCACTTCTGGGTTAAGAAAAAAAAAAGGGGGGGGGGAGAAGCAGATGAGCAGAAGTACCGCCTCTGGGTTAGGAAAAAAAGAGGGGGAGAAGCAGATGAGCAGAAGTACCGTTTCTGGGTTAAGAATAATAAAAGGGGAGCACTGGAACGCATCAAAAACGCACATGCAGAAAAGCACCTGGAACGCTTCCAGACCACATTTCTATGGTGTGAACTGACCCTGAGAGTGGAAAATGAATGCAGCCGCCAACATCTAAGGAGCGGTAAGCTGCGATTTGTTACATTGTTTTATTTTGGTGCCTCGGGTGCATCATTGTTGCCTTTTGAATGACCTTTTTTGTTGTAGCAATTATTATTGTGTGATTGAGTACAATGTAGTAATCACATGTTGCCACTCTTGGGTTATATAATGAAAGGCAGCAGCTGATAGGCCGGCGTGGATCCCCCCCCCCCCCCTTGCAGCCCTGTGAGCACGTTCCCCCGGCGCTGTCACTGCACGGACCGGTATTTCCAGCCTGTGTGAATGTACTGAGATTGGTTTGGGTGGGTTGAGGCAGCGCCGGGCGTACATTGGAAGGATTGTTCCTCCCGTAGTGTCACCTTTCCTCCACATCGCCGTTTCACACCCGCCTGCGCCGCGGAATGTCCGCGCATTGTTCCCACACAGCCAGCATTGTAATGTGACTTAAAGGGACAGAGCGCTGCGATCCCGTTCAATCCGCCCAAAACTGATATTTCAGGTCTAGAAAGGTGTCAGAGAAAGAAATAATAATTCTGCACGGCTCCCTGCATGTTGACGCTTTAACCAGTTCTGGACCGGTAGGATTTGCCCCCTTAATGACCAGGCCATATTTTGCGATTTGGCACTGCGTTACTTTAACTGACAATAGCGCGGTCGTGCGACGCTGTACCCAAATAAAATTGATGTCCTTTTTTTCCCACAAATAGAGATTTCTTTTGGTGGTATTTGATCACCTCTGCGATTTTTTATTTTTTTGCGCTATAAACAAAGAAAAGAGCAACAATTCTGAAAAAAAAAAAAAAAACAATATTTTTCACATTCTGCTATATAACATTCCCAATAAAAAAAAATTAAAAATCAACATTTTTTAACATTATTTGTTTTCTGCTACATATTTTTGGTAAAAAAAAAATCGCAATAAGCGTATTTTGTTTGGTTTACGCAAAAGTTATCGCATCTACTAACTACGGGAAATATTTATGTCATTTTCATTTATTTTTTTCATTAGTAATGGCGGCGATCAGCGATTTTAAGCGGGACTGTGACATTGCGGCGGACAGATCGAACCCCTAATTGACATTTTTGACACTTTTGGGGGGACCAGTGACATTACTACAGTAATCAGTGCTAAAAATATGCACTGTCACTGTAAAAATGACACTGGCAGGGAAGGGGTTACCCTATGGGTGATCAAGGGGTTAAATGTAAGCCTAGGGGAGAGTTTCTAACTGTGGGGGGCGGGGCTTGTGAAATGATCATAGAGACCTGTGTTCCTATATAGAAGGATCACAGGCACTCTGTGATCATTCCAGGGAGAAGAACGGTTGGCCATCCTCGGGGAACGATCGCGGGTGTCAGGCGACAATCGGAGCCGCCTGCCCCGTACATCGGAGTCCCTGCTGACGAGTGGGGGCGGGAGCGTGCCGCCGGTGGCACGAGCTTGCCCCCTAGCTGCAGGTGCGCGACCGACATAGCCCTACATCGGTTCGCGCAGGAGGGCCGCCCTGCCGCAGTATATATGCGGTGGGCGGCCCGGAACCGGTTAAAGAGAAGCTGTGACCAGAGGTTGTGTACAGTGAGGGGAAAAAGTATTTGACCCCCCCTGCTGATTTTGTACGTTTTCTCGCTGACACAGAAACGATCAGTCTATAATTTTATTGGTCGGTTTATTTTATCAGTGAGAGACAAAATAACAACAAAAATATCCAGAAAATCGCATTTACAGAAAGGAAAAACGAATTCATGGCTAGTTCACAGCGGAACGCGGTGCAGGGAGGGAAGGAGCTGTGAAATAACTCTTCCTGGAATCGCCAAACTTTCTGACTTTCTTTGCGCATCGCAAGCAAATAAAAAATTGTTTTTTGCACATTGGTTTGTGGACTACAGAACCCTTCCCCCAATGTTATGGAGAAGATGAGGGTGGGGGTGTTCTGTAGTCCTGTCCTAGGGTGACAACGCTGCTCCTCCATAGATGCAGTATTGTGAACTTTCAATGAAAAGAAAAAAAAAAAAACATCTAGGAGGCGCCGGGACTTTTTTTTATTCATTATTTAAGTTTGTATAAAGTAGTGGGAGGAACATCTGAAGACCCCACCCACTCAGGTTAGACCCCACCCACTCAGATAAGGCTGTTCACAACTGACAAGGCCACCCTCCAGGGGGCACCCCAGCAAGTTGCCCCAAAAAAAGAAAGCGCATACATGAAAGGAGCGCCAGACCAAAAGATAAGAGTTCAAACTCTTTTATCGTGCCAAAAGACGTCCGACGCGTTTTGGCATTCCTGACGACCGACACGTTTCGTCATTCCTGACGTCCGACACGTTTCTCATTGTATATCTTTCAGCACAATATCAATACAAGAATTTTGGACTCTTTTTATCTTTTGGTTTGGCGCTCCTTCCATGTATTCACGTATAGTGAGGGTTGTCACCCCAGGACAGGAATCGGGGTCACCAGGTGAAAAAAATCGAGCCTGAAAAAAGAAAAACAAATGCAGCCACCGCATCTACAGATGACATTCGTGTTGTTGGGTTTAGATGTGTGATAATTCAATGCCCGGGCAGGTCGCACTGCCTGCAGGGAAATTTTAATATTTGGGAGTCAATTAAATATAAATATTCAAGAACGCATCGAATTAGCATGGGATTAGCGTGCCGCACTCTGCCTGCAATCTGCTTATTTTACTTATAAAGGCAGAAAAGTTACACAATGTGCGGGAAAAGGATCCCATGAGCCGCACATTGCTGCAGGTCCTCTGTACAGGAGTATGTGGCAGTCTCAACCAGGGGTGCAAACAGGCCACACCCCCAATGTGTTTTGCTCCACCCCCGAGAGCTTAATCATGGGGAGCAAATACATTTTGTTCTTGTGTCCTCGTCCGGCTATTTTTAGGGCCGCTGATAAAGCCCCATGCACACTGACGCGTGACGCCGCACGTTGCGCATGAGCGAGCTGTTCGATTCCTGGCAGCCTTAACTTCAATGGGCAGCTTTATGCGTCGCAGACATGGTGAAGTTGCTCATGCAAATGTATGAGCGTCACGCATTTTTTTTTTTAACCGCAGTTTGTCGCGTTTCGTGCACATTTTTTTTGCATCTGCTTTTCCGCATTTAAGGTGCCATTAAGAAAGAATGGCACTGGAGGAGCGACGTGCCTTTTTTGCACGCGTTCACGAATATAAGGTAAACACAGTGTAAGGCTTGGGTCACATCATTGCGAAACGCGTTCTGTGCCGATTCATTTCAGCAGCCTGCCCTACCTGCAGAAACGCGGGGGAAAGAAGACCCCCGACCCGTTTAAAATTGCCCTGCTGTGGGGAGGTGCGCATGAAAACGTTGGCACTTTGCCGATGCGATTAATTGCT
Source organism: Pelophylax lessonae (assembly GCF_965119305.1). Lineage (NCBI taxonomy): Eukaryota > Metazoa > Chordata > Amphibia > Anura > Ranidae > Pelophylax > Pelophylax lessonae. The sequence continues at coordinate 236,400,518 of NC_138777.1, read as the reverse complement.
AACAGCACCCCTGTACGTCTCCTAAAGTGCGACGCGTTTCTCTTGCGTGTTGGGAGCGTGTGCGATGGTGCGCACATTCCAGAATGCAATCATGTGAACCTAGCCCAGGACCCTGATCAGATATCGCTTTGCGGAAATTAGCGATTTTTAAAGTGCGATTTATGCATTTTTCCGCGCGTTGCGCGTAGGGCAGTCTATTCACTTCCTGTTCAGGCAAACACGCTACGTTTGCGACCTGCATTTGGGGTGTCGTCAACAAAACATTGACACTCGCTGCAGATTGCAGCTGCTGTGTGTTTGGAATGCGGTGCGGGAAAGCTGCACAGAACGTGGGTTTCCCGTAACGCGTTTCGGTGTGAAAGGAATCTCAATGGGTCGCTCTATGCCTGTTTGTTGCCCAAAATAAGCTGCTGCTCCTTTTTGGGTGGCAAGTCTTTAAACGCGTGTTTTGCTGCAATCACCATGCGATTCTGTTGCGCAACAATCACGCCAGAATCGCATCGCATTTGGGGTGCCAATAACAAAAAGGCCTCAGCCACATACGGGCGATTAGGAATCGCGGGCAGATTCTGCGCCATTCTGACAGCGAATCCAAATCAAGGAAAAATGCGTGATTGGGTGCCATTTATCTTGAATGGCACCCCAAACGCAGTGTGACTTTGCCATTATTCATCTTGAATGGCACCCCAAACGTGGCGTCACTTTACCACGATTTATCTTGAATGGCACCCCAAAATGCAGCATCACTTTGCCACCATTCTTCTTGAATGGATCCCCAAATGCGTCAGAATTTTACCACCATTCATCTTGAATGGCACCCCAAAACGCAGCATGACTTTGCCACCTTTTATCTTGAATGGTACCCCAAATGGGGCGTCACTTTGCCAACATTCATCTTAAAAGGCACCCCAAATGCGGTGTCACTTTGGCACCAACCATCTTGAATGGCACCCCAAACGCGGTGTGACTTCGCCACCATCGTCAAGCGTGGAAACATGCGAGAATCTCGGCAAACTGTGAGTGCAAAATCATCACTTCTGCTTTAGGGCCAACAGTCCGGTCCCCGAGCTTCTTTGGAGTGACAATCACGCCTTCACCTGAATTGTCTGCCCAATGGGTGACACGCCTTTCGGCATGAAAAACAAAATCGCAGTCGCATTGTGGCAACGGGGCCCGAGACCCCCATTCACACCAGAACCCCCTGAGCACCAAGGCCCCGCTCACAATAGACAATTGCGGCAATTCTGCCCACGACCTCAAATTGCGGCAAAACACAAGACGCACGTTATGGGTGCCATTATCGCATTCCCTGTGCGCGTTTGTTGCCCAAAAGACGCTCCTGCTCCCTTTCGTATGGAAAGTTTGCGTGATTTTTAAACAAGTGTTTTTAAGGAATTTCTGCACAATTCTGTTGCGCGACAATCACAGCGGAATCGCACTGCGCTTGGGGTTCCATTGAGAATAATGGCGCCTAAACTCGCATCAGCGATTCGCTGCGATTCCAAATGATCGTAATGTGATCGGGGGCCTCAGTGCTCAGAGGGTGGACAGCGTTCTGGTTCCCACTCCTGTTTGGCAAGATTTTTTTAACGCTCATTTTGCCGCGATTGCTACGTAATTCTGTTGTGCGCGGCAATTGCAGCAAAATGGCGCCATGTTTGGGGGTGCCATTAGGAATATTGGCACCCCAACTCGCGTCTCATGTTTTGGCGTTTCGGAATCCGCCTGCGATCGTCTAATGTGAGCAGGTCAGAGGGTTGGCAGTCCAGCGTTCGGGAAAGGAATGTTATTTTGCAGCTGATGCGATGAAGGGATTCGCCATGGGTAGGCGGTGACACGGCCTGACGCAGATCTGCCGGGACAGAAGCGCGTGTCGCTATCTACAGCTCAGTGGCCGGGTGATACCGGGGCCGCAGTGACCCAACCCCTATCGACCGCGCCGCTACCTGGGAGTGAACAATGGTTAAATATTGATTGCAGAGCAAACATAAAGTTCTGATCAGTGCCAGGTACAACGATCGCAAGGGCAGCGGCACGCTCGTCCTTCTATTAACCCCTTCATCACCGCCAACACACCGCATTACCAGACACCCGTTATTTATTTTTTCTTTCTTTTTTGACTTAACATGGTTGAGGCAAATGGACGTTTTTATTTATTTTCAAACCAACTATAAAAAAAAAAAATCTCAATAAGCGTTTATTGATTGGTTTGTGTGAAATGTATAGCATCTACAAACTATGGGATATATACCGTATATACTCGAGTATAAGCCGACCCGAATATAAGCTGAGGCCCCTAATTTTACCACAAAAACTGTGAAAACGTATTGAGTCAAGTATAAGCCTAGGGTGGGAAATGCAACAGCTACTGGACCACCACGAGACCCAAAACAGGGGCTGCGGGCATGGTACAGGAGATGCAGGGCTGTGTGCATGGTACAGGAGATGCAGGGCTGTGTGCATGGTACAGGAGATGGCACAGGTGATGGTACAGGCATGGCACAGGTGATGGCACAGGTGATGATACAGGCATGGCACAGGTGATGATACAGGCATGGCACAGGTGATGATACAGGCATGGCACAGGTGATGGTACAGGCATGGCACAGGTGATGGTACAGGCACGGCACAGGGTGATGGTATAGGCATGGTACAGGCATGGTACAGGTGATGGTACAGGTGATGGTACAGGCATGGTACAGGCATGGTACAGGCATGGTACAGGTGATGGTATAGGCATGGCACAGGTGATGGTATAAGCATGGCACAGGTGATGGTACTGGAATAGCACAGGTGATGGTACAGGCATGGCACAGGTGATGGCACAGGTGATGATACAGGCATGGCACAGGTGATGATACAGGCATGGCACAGGTGATGGTACAGGCATGGTACAGGCATGGCACAGGTGATGGTACAGGCACGGCACAGGGTGATGGTATAGGCATGGTACAGGCATGGTACAGGTGATGGTACAGGCATGGTACAGGCATGGTACAGGTGATGGTATAGGCATGGCACAGGTGATGGTATAAGCATGGCACAGGTGATGGTACTGGAATAGCACAGGTGATGGTACAGGCATGGCATAGATGAGGGTATAGGCATTGCACAGACCATGGTACAGGCGATGGTATAGGCAAGGCACAGGTGATGGTATAGGCATGGCACAGGAGATGCAGTGCTGCGGGCCGATGCTCAGGAAAGCCCGTACAGGTTCGGCTATTCCTGGGCAGATGGCGCATGCGCGGTGACATGTTGGCACCGGGCGGTGCAATTTTTACAAAGTAAGTGAGCCATTGACTCGAGTATAAGCCGAGGGGGGCTTTTTCAGCATAAAAAAACATGCTGAAAAACTCGGCCTATACTCGAGTATATACGGTATTGGAATTTTTATTTATTTTATTTTTTATACTACTAATATAAGCGACTTATAACGGAACCAGGGAAGGCAAGATATATGCAGATTAACTACTTCAGCTTTGGAAGATTTACCCCCCCCCCCCCCCCCCCATTCATGACCAGGCCATTTTGTGCTATACGGCACTGAATTAAATTAAGTTACAATTGCGCAGTTGTGCGACGCTGTACCCCAAAAAAAAAAAAACATCCTTTTTTTCCCCACAAACAGAGCTTTCTTTTGGTGGTATTTGATCACCTCTGCGATTTTTATTTTTTGCGCTATAAACAAAAAAAGAGCAACAATTCTGAAAAAAAACAAAAACAATTATTTTTAAATTCTGCTGTAAAACATCCAATAAAAAAAAAAATTTAAAAATCTAATTTGTTTATCAATTTAGACCAATATGTATTCTGCTATGTTTTTGGTTAAAAAAAAAACCAAAAACCAAAAAAAAAAATCCCACTATATTGGTTGGTTTGTGCAAAATTATAGCGTCTTTTTTTTTTTTTTACTAGTAATGGTGGCAATCAGCGACTTATAGGGGGACTGCGATACTGCGGCAGACAAATCGGACATGAAGTGACACTTTTGACACTTTTGGGAGGACCAGTGACCCTATAACAGAGATCAGTGCTAAAAATATGCACTGTCACTGTACTAATGACACTGGCTGGGAAGGGGTTAACGGTGTGCCTAAAATGTGCTTACTCACTGTGGGGGAGGTGCTTTGACTAGGGGGAGACATGAATCTGTGTCCCTGCTTTGCAGAAACACAGGATCACTGCCTTCCTTACTGACAGATGGCCATTGTGCCTGTGTACTGTGTAATCGGCGGGTGGCGTCGGATATGGAGTCTGCGTTACCCCCCCCCCCCCCCCCCCGCTGGGCTGCCGCTCTGATCACACGCATTGTGGCAAATCGCCGGCAGCGCGCGTGCGCGCCCCAGACACGGAGGTGTCAGAATACACGCTAGGTACAGGATTCGGCACAGAGCGGCCGCCCTGCCGCAGTATATGTACAGTGGGTGTCCCCAATGTGGTTAACTAGCGGTTGCACGGTCATGCAACACTGTACCCAAACAAAATTTGTGTAGATGAGCTCATCAGTGTGCTGCTTCTCCTTTCCCTGTCCAATCACAGGCTAAGGGGGCAGGTTTAGAATGACCTGGGCTCACAGGAAGTGGGTTGAATGAAGCTGGAGTGTGAAAGGAAAACACAGCACAAGGCCCCACTTCTTCAGTGTAAGGACAAGAAGCAAGCTGATAGGAGGAGAGAGCAGAGTGACCGAGAGATGTGCTCATCACTGTGCTGCTTCTCTTTTCCCTGTTCAATTACAGGCTAAGGGGGCGGGTTTAGAATGCCAAAAAAGATAAGTGCTATACAGCACCCCCTTTCCTGCGCTCGGAACCTGGTCCTCAGGCTGCCTCAATCCCGGAACTCGTGCTGATAATAGGCATCCATGATGGCTAGGCTTTGCTGCCCCTTACGACCAGGGCGGTCGACCAAACACTGAAAATACAAAGCAAAGAAAGGGCGCACCAGCCTAGCGCATTATCCTCAGCGAGTTTATTAAATAAAAAATTAAAATCAGCTACTCACAAACAATCGTGAAATTCAGGCACATCAATTCCATAAATCTGCCTCATGCCAGAGGATCAACGTCTTTACTGGAAGCAGAGGGCTGACGCGTTTCGAGGCCGTGCCTCTTCCTCAGGCTCTGAGGAAGAGGCACGGCCTCGAAACGCGTCAGCCCTCTGCTTCCAGTAAAGACGTTGATCCTCTGGCATGAGGCGGGTTTAGAATGACCTGGGCTCACAGGAAGTGGGTTGAATGAGACTGGGGTATAAAAGGAAGAAGCAGCGCAGGGAGCCAATCAGTTCATGTGATGAAGGCTGTAGAATGACCCGGGCTCACAGGAAGTGGGTTGAATGAAGCTGGAGTGTGAAAGGAAAAAGTAGCAGAAGGCCCCACTTCAGTGTAAGGACAAGAAGCAAGCTGATAGGAGGAGAGAGCAGAGTGACAGAGAGATGTGCTCATCAGTCTGTTGCTTCTCCTTTCCCTGTCCAATCACAGGCTAAGGGGCGGGTTTAGAATGACCTGGGCTCACAGGAAGTGGGTTGAATGAAGCTGGAGCATGAAAGAAAGATGCAGCACAAGGAGCCAGTTCAGTGTGATGGCAAGAAGCAAGCCGATTGGAGGAGAGAGCAGAGTGGAAGAGAGATGATGTCATCAGTGTGCTGCTTCTCCTTTCCCTGTCCAATCACAGGCTAATGCGGGTGGGTTCAGGATGATCTGGGCTCACAGGAAGTGGGTTGAATAATGCTGGCCATTAATGACGTTGAACATTTCAGCTGGTTTTATTTTATTTTTTATTGGGCCATTTATGTTGATCTCATTGTTTTTGCCTGGAGTTCTGCTTTGAGTTGGGAACTTTGCTGGAACCCTCGGCAGGATTTGGGCGTATGAAGACAATGCCTCGATGTCACCCGACCAGATCTGGTCCTACCAGTTCCTGGAGATGAACTGTCACCGTCCTGTGAGAGCCAATCACTGCTCTCCGTATTGTTATTTCTGCCGTCTTTGTGCAACTTTGTATCATCCCGAGTTCCATTCTATGATTCCAAATAAACATTTCATGAATCATCGGCACTCAGGAAAATCACTAAAAATATCAGCCGTGACTCCGCCTACCAGTTTTATGGTTTGTCTACGTGCTCAGAGGTGACATGTGACCCTCCCATGTTATAGGTGACACCCCCGGGTTTGTCCTTTCTGCCTGTCCCCAATTATATAGGGTGCAGCCGGATTTTATAGTCATGGTGTGTTAGATACTGTGCCAGGTTTTTATTCCTTACTCTCTGTGTTCATCTTCATTGTGCACCCCCCAGTCCCTCCATCCCCTCATTATGCCCCCCAACTCCATACACCCCATCATTGTACTGCCCAAACTTATACACCCCCATTCCTGCACTCTCAGTTCCTCCACCCAATTATTGTGCCCCCCCAACCTTAATAAATCCCCCTTATTGTGATCACCCAGGACCTCCACCCCTTTATTGTGCACCCCCCCCCAGAAATACACCCCCTCATTTATCCCTTCATCCCTTCATATCTATACACCCCCCACTGTGCCCCTCCAACTCTATACACTCCCTCATTGTTCACCCCCAATCCCTCCACTCCTTTATTGTGCCCCTAACTCCATATACCCCCTCATTGTCCACCCCCAGTCCCCGCAAACCATTATTGTGCCCCCAAATCTATACACCCCCCCCATTGTACAACCATATTCCTCCACCCCCTTATTGTTCTCCCAACTCCATTAACCCCCTTATTGTGCACCCCCAGTAACTCCACCCCCTCATTGATCCATCCAAATCTATACACCCCCCACTGTGCCCCTCCAACTCTATACACCCCCCTCATTTTACACCCCCAGTCCCCACACACCATTATTTTGCCCCCAAATCTATACACCCCCCCATTGTACAACCACATTCCTCCACCCCCTTATTGTTCCCCCAACTCCATTAACCCCCGTATTGTGCACCCCCAGGAACTCAACCCCCTCATTGATCCCTCCAAATCTATACACCCCCCACTGTGCCCCTCCAACTCTATACACCCCCTCATTGTACACCCCCAATCCCTCCACTCCTTTATTGTCCCCCTAGCTCCATATACCCCCTCATTGTCCACCCCCAGTCCCTGCAAACCATTATTGTGCCCCCAAATCTATACACCCCCCCCCCCATTGTACAACAATATTCCTCCACCCCCTTATTGTTCCCCCAACTCCATTAACCCCCTTATTGTGCACCCCCAGAACTCCACCCCCTCATTGATCCCTCCAAATCTATACACCCCCCACTGTGCCCCTCCAGCTCTATACACCCCCCTCATTGTACACCCCCAGTCCCACCACTCCTTTATTGTGCCCCCAAATCTATACAACCAAATCCCTCACCCCCTTATTGTGCCCCCAACTCCATTAACCCCATCTGTTCAAATCTATACACCCCCACGGTGCCCCCCCCAACTCTATACACCCGCTCATTGTACACCCCCAATCTCTCTACTCCTTTATTGTGCCCCTAACTCCATATACCTCTACATTGTGCACCCCCAGTCCCCGCTCATCATTATTGTGCCCCCAAATCTATACGCCCCCCCCCCATTGTACAACCATATTCCACCACCTCCTTATTGTGCACCCAACTCCATTAACCCCCTTATTGTGCACCTCCCGGAACTCCACCCATTCATTGATTACTCCAAATCTATACACCCCGCACTGTGCCCCTCCAACTCTATACACCCCCTCATTGTACACCCCCAGTCCCTTCACTTCTTTATTGTGCCCCTAACTCCATATGCCCCCTCATTGTTCACCCCCAGTCCCTGCACACCATTATTGTGTCCCCAAATCTATACACCCACACCCCACATTGTACAACCACACTCCTCCACCCGCTTATTGTGCCCCCAACTAGATTAACCCCCTTATTGAGCACCCCCATCTCTCCACCCTCTCATTGTCCTCCCCAACTCTATACATACACTCATTGTGCCCCCCCCCCCAAGTCCCTCCACTCCCTGATTTTGGCTCCCAAATCTGTATACCCCTCTGGGCACTCCCAGTCCCCCCCCTTGTGCTCCCCAACTGCATATAACCCCCTCTCCCCTCCCAGGCTTAGTGGTATTTGGGGTTCCAGTGCATGGCATTTTAGTTGGCATTGTTCCTGGGGAGGAGAGGTCAGAGCCAGCCAAGCCAAGTGCACTGAGGAGCTTATCAGCGGGAGCACGCCACTCGCTCTCTTCATCTTGCCCACTCCAACCTAGAACCACCCAGCTTGTCCTACCTCCATAGTGTAAGAGGAAGAGAGAGGAGGGAGTGTGCCGCTGACCAGACCATAACAGATTGATCTTCTCACCCCAAATCCCTACTAATTTTGTGTCCCTATGAATTTTGTGCCCAGAGTACCTGACCCTGTGGCCCCGCCCATGCTACGCCACAAACCTGGCCCACCCCTTTTTATTTATTGGATTATAGTCCTGTTAATCATAGAAGTCAAGAAATACCTATGGTGGCCTGCATGTAAACGCCCACTCCTCCAGTCCAGCAACCAACCACCCACCCACCCATCGAGGCATTTTTGGCTCCAAAAATGGGGGGCCACAGCTTGCACCAGGGCTGGGGGTTCCTAAGAGGAGTAGTAAGGTCAGGTGCTGTGATGTTTTCAAGAATCTATGCGCAGCCACAGTTCAAAGAACCCCTGGTAACCTCTTGAAGAACCCTAGAGTTCCTTGGAACTCTTAATGTGAATGGCTGATTAGAAAAAATATTGGTGCCATACTTACTGGATCTGCCAAGTAGTGTTGGCCCAAGGACTATGCAGGCACCATTAGATGGGAGATCAATCAGCCACAGCTTAAGGTACCCCTAACATCCTTGGAACTTTGGTTGAGAATGGCTGATCAGAAAGATCATTGGTGCCGCCATGTCTCTGGTTCTGCCAAGTGGTGCTGGCCTCGGAACTATGCAGGCCCCATCAAAAGGAAGGTCAATTAGCCACAGTTCAAGGAACGCCTAGCAACCTCTGGAGGTAGCATAGGGTTCCTTTGCAGCCACAGTTCAAAGAACCCCTGGTAACCTCTTGAGGAACCCTAGAGTTCCTTGGAACTCTTATTGGGAATGGTTGATCAGAAAGAAGATTAGTGACATGTTTCTTGTTCTGCCAAATGTTGTTGGCCCAAGGACTATGCAGGCACCTTCAGATGGGAGGTCAATCAACCACAGCTCAAGGTATTCTTAACAAACTCTGGAGAAACCCTAGGGTTTCTTGGAACTCTGGTTCAGAATGGCTGATCAAAAAGAGCATTGGTGCCATGCAGCAGGTTCGGCCAAGTGGTGCTGGCCCCGGAACTATGCAGGTACTATCAGATGGAAGGTCAAGTAATCACAGCTGCTCAAGGAACCTCTAGCAAGCTCTGGAAGAAGGCTAGGGTTGATTGAAACTCTTTTTGGTAATGGCTGATCAGAAAGAACATTGGTGGCATGTTTCTGGTTCTGCCAAGTAGTGTTGGTTAAAGGACTATGTAGGCACCATAAGATGGGAGGTCAACCAGCCACTGCTCAGGGTACCCTTAACAACCTCTGGAGAAACCCTAGGGTTTCTTGCATCTCTATTTGAGAATGGCTGATCACAAATATCGTTGGTGCTTTGCTGCTGGTTCTACCAAGTGGCACAAGCCCCTGAACTATCAGATAGGAGGGCAATTGGTCACAGCTCAAGGAACCCCTACCATATTTTGGAGAAACCATGGTTGAGAATGGCTAATCAATAAGATCATTGGAATATTGAATACCTAAGATAGTTTACAGAAAAATGGTACCAACTTCCAGAGAAGTATCAATGTGAAATTGGGGTATAGGGGTAAATGAGACCTCAAACTCCCCAGATATAGAGGTACTCACTGGGAAAGGGGAATGGGAAAGGAGGGTTGACTGGATTTTTGGGTACCAATACCTTTATAGTTAATATAGCTTAGATATCATTATTTAAAAAATAGCTTTATTAAATGTAAAAAAAACAATTGGCAGATACTTGATTACAACAATTATGACATAAATGACATACAATTGACACAATTAGTGTCCACTAAAAATTGACTTAGGATGTGAAGAGTAGTCAGAATATCTCCACAAATTTTCTCTACATGTTTCGCGGACTAGGCCGCTTCTTCAGGAGAATATAGTACATGAATTTTTACTCTTTAGATTCTGGTAAAAATTCATGTACTATATTCTCCTGAAGAAGCGGCCTAGTCCACGAAACATGTAGAGAAAATTTGTGGAGATATTCCGACTACTCTTCACATCCTAAGTCAATTTTTAGCTGACACTAATTGTGTCAATTGTATGTCATTTATGTCATAATTGTTGTAATCAAGTATCTGCCAATTGTTTTTTAATTTTAATAAAGCTATTTTTTAAATAATGATATCTAAGCTATATTAACTATAAAGGTATTGGTACCCAAAAATCCAGTCAACCCTCCTTTCCCATCCCCCTTTCCCAGTGAGTTTGAGGTCTCACTTACCCCTATACCCCAATTTCACTCTAATCAAAAAGATCATTGATGTAATGCTGCTGGTTCTGCCAAGTAATGTTGACCCTGGAACTATGCAGGCACCATGAGATAGGAAGTCAATTCATCTCAGCTCAAGGAACCTTTAGCCACATCTTGAGGAACCCTAGTTGAGAATGGCTACTACAGAGTATCACTTGAGCCTGCTGGGGTTTCTGACATCACATCCAAGATGGCGGAGTCCAACAGCAGTTTTTTGACTCTGGGATGTCTACACAGGGAGGTGTGATATATTTAATGCACATAGGTATCATTTAAAAACATTGTTGTTGATATAAATGGGGCCTCTTTAAGTGCCGATATATAGGTCCCTCTTTTATGAAATCCTTCCAATGTATCTTGTTTCTTTCTCTGCCTCCCTTCCATACATAAGTAATGAAGATAACTTTGTGACATCGGTGTACACGATAAGGGTGTTGGAAGTCACCTTGGAGATCAGGAACCTGGAGGAAAGCACTTGACCCTTGTAGCTCCTGATAAACTAATCTTGGTTTAATTGTATCCAGATTTTCAAAGACACACACAAGGAAATTATAAAATGGAGCAAATAATTATACGTCAAATCTCTCAGGCTATAAAAAAAAAATGTAATTAGTAAAATGTAAAAAAAAAGGCAAATCTTTTTTTGGACTTTTTGGTGGACATCACATTACCACTATTCTTGTTTTCCTAATGCGCTGGGCTGTGGGAGGAGACAAACCAGAGGGCCGCCTTCCTGCCCCTGATGTCATCACCTTCTATAAATCGGAGGGCAATAATGCCAATCTGGAAGAGGGGTGGGGCTGGGTGTGGCACACCTATGTAAACATGTCCAGCCTCTTTCTCCAGAGTGGCAATGCCATGCAGATGAGGGAAGAGGTAGCATCATCCCGCAGTATGAACTACAAAGCTGCTGCCTGCACCAGTACACCATGAATGAAGGATGCTGTGGGGCCATGACATCTTGCACTGAAGGGTTCAAGCCCCCAAAATCAGGCCCACTTGTGGCCTTCTCCCCTCCCAGGCTGCATTTTGTGCTGCTTTTTTTTTTTGTTTAGACCCACAATTTCCCAAGTTTTCGGGTTGGTCATGGGATTCCTCCTTTTCTTTAAGCTGGGTGATCCTTACTGATATAGAAAGGGGTGGTGGTTTGATGACATCAGAGCACCAGTACACCATGAATGAAGGATGTTGGGATGACACTACCTCAGGGGGGTGGGGCTGATACACTCTGTCCTCACAGTATGTGCTCAGTCTTCTGGGTTGAGTGACATTGGGTGAGGACATTCTTTGGAAAAGAAGAGGTACTGCGAGGGATAGTGCCAGATTGAAGGTAAGTGTTGCAACCTGAGCGGCTTTCTTTTTTTTTTTTCTTAACTAGAGGTAATGGAAAATCCAAAGATAAAAGCTGGTCATACATTATTCAATTTTCTTGTTCAAATTCCTTTACATTTACCTTCAACTATGTAGTACAAGGGCCTGCCTGATTGCATACAAATTGAAAGGGTTTAGGTTTCACCTCATATTATATGGTTTTGGTAAATCTAAAGGAAAATTGTGCAAGAAGATTGTATAAAGTATGACCAGCCTTCTTCTCACTGCCTGCTGTGTCTCTTGGACAGGAGGTCAGGATATATTTTGCCCCAATGGGACATTTAACCGCTTGCCGACTGCCCACAGTATATTTACTGCAGCAGTCAGCCCCTCACAGGCAAAGTGACGTAGGTCTACGTCACTAGCCTGTGAGGGTCCCGATCGTCCGCTGGTCACTCGGCGATCGTCGGTGGAGAGGGAGAAAGGCAGGCGGCTAATGTAAACAAGCCGCCTGTCATTCTCCCCGGTGTAAGAATGGTGATCATACGGTTCTACTATGTAGGACCGTTGATCACTGTTCCTACAGCTCAAGCCACAGCCAATCAGAGTTAGAATCACGCCCCTAGGGACACACATAACCCCTCCCTCTCTAAAAAAGTTAACCCCTTCACTGCCAGTGTAATTTTACAGTAACAGTGCATATTTATAGCACTGATTACTGTAGTAATGTCGCTGGTACCCCCAAAAGTGTCAAAAATGTCAGTCAAGGGTCCGATCTGTCCGCCGCAATGTCGCAGTACCGCAAAAAAAATCGCAGATCGCCGCTATTACGTGTTAAAAAAAAAAACAACAAAAATGACAAAAATCTTTCCCTTTGTTAGTAAACGCGATAACTTTTGCGCAAACCAATCAAAATACGCTTTTTGCGATTTTTTTTTTTACCAAACATATGTAACATAAAACAAATTGGCCGAAAATGTTAAAAAATTTTGATTTTTACATTTTTTTTGGGGGAATTTCATATAAAAAAATTTGAAAAATATTATTTTTGCAAAATTGACGCTCTTTTTTTGTTTATAGCGCATGATCAAAAAATGGCACAGGTGATCAAATACCACCAAAAGAAAGCTCTGTTTGTGGGAAAAAAAGGACGTCAAATTTGTTTAGGTACAGCGTCGCACGACCGCGCAATTGTCCGTTAAAGTCACGCAGTGCCGAATCGCAAAATAGGCCCTGGTCAGGAAGGGGGTAAAATCTTCCAGGGCTTAAGTGGTTAAACAAATTACCTTGAATTTAAACCAGTGGTTCTCAACAATTTGTAAAACCGGGTTCTGTAAATTGTTCCATAGTTTTCCATGCCCCAACAGTTCGGCATAAAGTTTGTACTCACACAATAAAATTATGGGAATGCAAAACATGTATGAAAATGCCAGAAGGCTCTGGATGAGGCTGGGTGCCACTGTGGGGGGGATGGAAGATATGGAGAGGGTTAGGGGATTCACTGTGGGAGGTTGGGGGGCACTCTGGGACACTGTTAGAGGTTTGGGGAACTATGGAGAGCTAAAGGCTGTGTAACAGGCTGGGGGGCACTATGGAGGATGGTTGCACTGTGGGAGGTTAAGGTATATGCTGTTGGGTGGAGGCCAAGGCCCAGCAGTGGGCTATGGCCCGGTTGTTGAAAAATGCTGGTTTAAACCACAGTCTATGCAATACTAAAAATTTTTTTTATAAAGGCTTTAAATTGCTGCATGCTTGCTTAAGATCAGAGGCTGGTTGGGGGGGCACTTTGGGACACTGTTGGTGGTTGGGAGCACTATGGAGAGCTGGAGGCTCTGCAGCAGGCTTGGGGGGGGGGGGATCTGTGGAGGCTGATGGCTCTTAGGTGGCACTATGGACCACTAAGGGAGGCTGGGAGGGGCACTATGGCAACTGGGTGGAAGTCCAGGTGAAGAGAGGTCGCGGACTGGTTGAGGAGCCCCACTGGTTTAACCCATTCCATACGCTATGCAAAGCTGAAAAAAAATGGCCGGCTTTAACTTGCTGCATGCTTGCTCGAGATCAGAGGCTCAAAGTATTGAAGCCAGAGACAGACGGTCAACTAGCATTTTCAGGAAGAGGTGAACAGTAGGAAATTAGTTGTCTTGTGTATCAGCAAACCTTTTTTGGCGTCAAAAACTGAGACGCCAATGAGGTCATTTTCAAAGAATGAAATGGAATAGCCACTATAAGCTCGAGGAACGTTCTTGGTTAGAGTGGTGCTGGTCGAGTGAAAATGAGTCACGTCTGCAGGTTAGCTGAACAATAGGAGCCATGACACCAACCCGTGTAGTACAAGCTTGACTTATTACACCCCACATAGCATACAACTATGAGAAGTGAATGCACGTGGGACGGCGCTGAGGTGTAGGCCGTGTAAGCGTTTGTCTGTGCAGCCACATGCGCAGCGAGAGCGGAGGGAGGGGAGGTGGGTGATGGAATCTCATGAATGTTCAGAATGAGGACACAATATATGCAATGAGCACAAAGCAGAATTTTGACAATGTCATTGTGCTGACTCTCACAGAAGGCGAGGATGTCAAATGGCCTTTTGTTCTCGCAGGCTTCCCATTAAGTCATACATCATTTTTTTTTTCCTGGTTAGTTAAATGTACCTACTACAAACCTCCTGAAAGATAACATTAGGCTTTCAGAGGGAGTGTCTACACTGTAAAGGGGATACTAAGATGGGGTGCACAATGGGAGAGAATGCAGGGCTTCACCAAGGTTCATTGCTTGACCGGTTGGCAGCCAGAAGGTGGGGCAGTGACACTATGGGGTTGATTTACTAAAGGCAAATACGTCTAGGGTGCTGCAAAAAGCATTTTTATTTATGCAATCCTCTGCTCCTGCCAGCCCTTTGGTTGTAAGACTGGTTCCTGCAGCTCCTTTATGCTGCTGCGGTTGCATGTCTACTGTCAAAATACAGAGCCCATAGCCCTGCATTGGGCATGAGGATGCAAAGGGACAGTCCACCGCTGAAGCATGGGGGTGTAGAGGAGAGTACCGGTTGCCAAAGGAGCATAGGATGGGGTAACTAAAGTGCTTTTGCCACAGCAGAGAAAACTTTCGGATAGAGTGGTGAGGGGTTGGAACACTTGTCAGGGTTTATTTGCTCAAAATGCTTGAAAATATTCCAATGTGCAGAGTTTACTTAGCACAGCATATCGTAATAGAAACAGAAACCACCAATGGTTCAAGGGCACAGATTTCCTCTTGATCAGGGTGACAGATTTAGTGTTTTTCTGTTATAATGTGTCTCAGGAAAAACACAGGTCCCCTTTATCAGGGTGACCGACATGGTTATTGGGGAACCTCTACGTCCCAATACATTGGTGGTTTCTTCTCCTGTGACGTCTCTCAGGAAGAACACAGGTCCTCTTTAGCAGGGTGACAGACATGGTGATCAGGGGGACCTCTATGTTCCCCAATATATTGGTGGTTTCTTCTTCTATGACATCTCTCAGAAAGAACACAGGTCCCCTTTATCAGGGTGACAGACAAGGTGATCAATGGGACCTCCATGCCTCAATACATTAGTAGTTTCTTCTCCTGTGACGTCTCTCAGGAAGAACAAGGATCCCCTTTAGCAGGGTGACAGACAAGGCGATCAATGGGACCTCAATGTTCCCCAATACATTGGTGGTTTCTTCTTCTATGACGTCTCTCAGGAAGAACACAGGTCTCCTTTAGCAGGGTGACAGACATGGCGATCAGGGGGACCTCCATGTTCCCCAATACATTGGTGGTTTCTTCTTCTATGACGTCTCTCAGGAAGTACACGGGTCCCCTTTATCAGGGTGACAGACGTGGCGATCAGGGGGACCTCCATGTTCCCCAATACATTGGTGGTTTCTTCTCCTGTGACGTCTCTCAGGAAGAACACAGGTCCCCTTTAGCAGGGTGACCAACATGGTTACTAGGGAACCTCTATGTCCCAATACATTGGTGGTTTCTTCTTCTATGACGTCTCTCAGGAAGAACACATGTCCCCTTTATCAGGGTGACAGACAAGGTGATCAATAAGACCTCCATGCCTCAATACATTAGTAGTTTCTTCTCCTGTGATGTCTCTTAGAGAGAACACAGGTCTCCCTAGGACAGTGGCTCTCAACTCTAGTCCTTGGGACCCACTAACAGGCCAGATTTTAAGTATTACCTTGGGGAGATGCAGACTAGAACACTGCAATCACTGAGCAACAAATGAGATCACCTGTGATGTAATTTAGTTATCTTGCAAACCTGACCTATTAGTGGGCCCCCGAGGACCGGAGTTGAGAAACTGCCCTAGGATGATAGACATGGGGATTTGGGGCCCTCCGTGTCCTGATACATTGGTGGTTTCTTCTCCTAGGATGTCTTTCAGGGAGAACACTAGACTGACTTGTGTCTTTTTTCAACCAGACTATGTAATACAGGGTCCCTTTTATCAGGGTGACAGACATGGCAACAATGAGGACCTCCATGCCCCCGATACATTGGTGGTTTCTTCTATAAAATCTTTCATGGAGAAAAAAGGTCCCCTTTATCAGCAGAGTGACAGACATGGCAATTAGGAGGACCTTGGTGTCCTCGTTACATTGGTGATTTCTTCTTCCTTTGATGTCTTTCAGGGAGAACGGAGCTCTCCTTTATCATTTTATAGGTTATAAATGCATTAATCTCCTTCCCAAAATATAAATATTGTTTTTATTTTTAAGTCAGCATGTAAATGCCTCAGTACAGTTGTACCCAGATGCCCTTTCACTTGGTAAACCTGTGTGTGTAGAGTGAGTCACAGTAGTGAGATGGGGAAATAACATAATGATTATACTGCAGTGGACACATAATAATGGGCTGGGCCACCTTAAATCAATACTTTGGTTTCTGGTGGAAATGGTAGAGTTAAACCTTCTGAGATTCTTTTCTGTCTTCTGGGGGGGCTCTTTTGGTGCTCTGCGTTGAGTTCCAGGGTCTGGACGCCTGGTATGCTCATGAGGGGCTACCTCCATCCCTGCTGGATTTAATTTATTGTATGTTATGGAGAATGGAACAGAGAGAGTCAGGAACATGCCATGGTGGGCAGGAACATGCCATGGTGGGAAGGAACATGCCATGGTGGGAAGGAACATGCCATGGTGGGAAGGAACATGCCATGGTGGGAAGGAACATGCCATGGTGGGAAGGAACATCCAAAACTTCTAGGTGGACAGAGATTGGAATTATGGCAGGGAGATCTCACTGCTTGAGCAACTAAGACATGCAAGAAGCCAAGGGAATGACTAAGCCCACAAGGATCCACCAACAAATAAAATAAAACTCCTAAATGTACTGGCACTTGTCAGGACAGCTCTATTCATAACTGATATGTCTGCCTTCTATGGTGGCTAAAAAAAATTAAATCACATACTTTGTGTCTTAATAATAACGCCCTTTGGAGCATTTTACAGTAACCATTGGATTATTTGCACCAATGCCTCCATCAGAGCTACTTACTATTGATGTTCATGTCCAGTTGGGGATATCCCATTTCACTTTATGTCCTCTTAGGCAGTTGTGAACGGATGTCCCCATTAGAAGATTTCCCCTGTATGCGTCTTCTGCTGAAAAACCGTAAACAAATTGGATTCCTCGCCACTTTCAGCCCTTTGCTGCTCCAACAGTCTTCACTCTTCTGGGAAGGCTTTCCACTTGGTTTTGGTGTGTGTGGGAAATTATGTCTATTTGGCCAAATAGACTTTTGTGAGGTTAGGTACTTATGTTGGCGAGGAGACCTGGCTCACAATTGGCATTCCAGTTCATCCCAAAGATGTTCAGTGGAGTTCTAATTCATTTAGGGTGCTCAGTAGGGTTGGGGTGGGTGCTATGTACAAGTCACTTGAGTTCCTCTACACCAGTGGTCTCCAAACTGCGACTCACAGGCCAGATGCAGCCCTTTGTTTGCCTTAAACTGGCCTTTGGTGCACCGTTCCTCCCACTGATACAAGGCACTATTTCTCCTACTGACATGCACAATGAGGCACCATTCCTTCCACTGACACCAACAGTGGCACATAATTCCCCTCACATCCACTGACACCAACAATGGGGCATAATTTCTCCCATTGACACCAATGATGGGGTACAATTCCCCTCACTGATACCTACGGTTGGGCACCATTCCTCCCCTTGACACCAAGAATGGGGCACTATTCCTCCAATTTATCACCAGTGATGGAACACTATTCCTCCAATGTATCACCAATGATGGGACACTATTCCTCCAATGTATCACCAATGATGGGGCACTATTCCTCCAATGTATCACCAATGATGGGGCACTATTCCTCCAATGTATCACCAATGACGGGGCACTATTCCTCCAATGTATCACCAATGATGGGGCACTATTCCTCCAATGTATCACCAATGATGGGGCACTATTCCTCCAATGTATCACCAATGATGGGACAATTTTCCTCCAGTTTATCACCAGTGATGGGGCATTATTTCTCCCATTGACACCATGAATGGGGCACTATTCCTCCTGCTTATCACTAATGATGGGGCATTATTTCTCCCACAAACACCATCGATACTATACCTCCTCCTACTGAATACAGAGATGTAATTTTCCTACTCCCAAGCCTGAGCCATTGTTTACTCCCTCTGATATTTTCTACTACCACTGGCCACAGTCTGCCCCCTTCCTAATGTTTGAAGGACAATAAACTGACCCTTTATTTGGAAAGTTTGGAGGCTCCTGCTCTACACCAAACTCATCAAACCTTGTCTTTATAGAGAAGACTTTGTAGACAGCGGACAGTCATGAGGGTACAGAAAATTACCTTCCCCAAACTGTTACCACAAGGTTGGAAGCGCACATTTGTCTTTGTATGATGTAGAAATAACTAAACCCTTCGCTGGAAGCACCATAATTGTCTTTTGGAGGGTTACATACACACATACACTATATTGTCAAAAGTATTGGGACACCTGCGTTTACACATACATTAAATTTAAAGGCATCCCAGTCTTAGTCTGTAGGGTTCCGGTTCAATATTCAGTTGGCCCACCCTTTTGCAGCTATAACAGCTTCAACTCTTCTGGGAAGGCCGTCCACAAGGTTTAGAAGTGTCTATGGGAATGTTTGACCATTCTTCCAGAAGCGCACTCGTGAGGTCAGGCACTGATGTCAGACAAGAACGCCTGGCTTGCAGTCTCTGTTCAAATTCATCCAAAGGTGTTCTATCGGGTTGAGGTCAGGACTCTGTGTATGCCAGTCAAGTTCCTCCCCCTCAAACTCACTTGCCTGTCTTTATAGACCTTGTAATGTGCACTGTTCCAAATCATTTGGTGGAGGGGGAATTATGGTGTGGGGTTGCTTTTCAGGGGTTGGGATTGGCCCCTTAGTTCCAGTGAAGGGAACTCTTAAGGCGTCAGCATACCAAGACATTTTGGACAATTTCATGCTTCCAACTTTATGGGAAGAGTTTGGGGATGACCCCTTCCTGTTCCAACATGACTGCACACCAGTGCACAAAGCAAGGTCCATAAAGACATGGATGAGCAAGTTTGGGGGGGACAGAGCCCTGACCTCAACCCAATAGAATACCTTTGGTATGAGTTTGAATCCAACATCAATGCCTGACCTCAAAAAAATGCACTTCCGGAAGAATGGTCAAACATTCCCATAGACACACTCCTAAACCTTGTGGACAGCCTTCCCAGAAGAGTTGAAGCTGTTATAGCTGCAAAGGGTGGGCCAACTCAATATTGAACCCTACGGACTAAGACTGGGATGCCATTAAAGTTCATGTGCCTGTAAAGTCAGGTGCTCCAATACTTTTGGTAATCTAGTGTATATATGTTGTGGTGGAAGGAACTCTGGGTGTACTGATGGTTCACTGGTTAGCAGGCGGAATACTTGCCTTGCTCTGTGCACTGGCAACCCGCTCTATGCCACTGGCAGGCGTCCCAATACTTTTGACAATATACAGTATTTTTGGTCTTATAATGTAGGTCTGATGGACAGGTGTCCACAACCTTCTGGCCACAAAGTGTACTTTTATAAAAAAAAATAATTTAGATAGAATTCTGCAACACTTACAACCATTCACAGCAGCCACTGCACCAGAGGAGCTCACACTTTAATCTTCCCATTATGGTCACTCAACCTTTTAGAGTCCTGATAATGGACTGCGATGTTTTCAGATTACAGAGGGACACTAATATCGAGAGTGCGTACAAACTCCATGCATGCGGTGCCCCTGCTTGGAACTGACCCAAGGCTTTAGCTCTGGCCCCTGTGCTGCTCTTAACCACTTGCCGACCAGCCGCCGCCTATATATGGCGGCAGGTTCCCACAAATCGCCGTCCCCCCAAAAGTGTCAAAAATGTCAGTCAGGGGTCTGATCTGTCCGCCGCAATGTCGCAGTCCTGCTATAAAATCGCTGATCACCGCCATTACCAGTAAAAAGAAAAAAAAATATGACATAAATCTTTCCCTTAGTTTTTAGACGCGATAACTTTTGTTAAACTACACTTAGTGGGATTTTTTTTTTTTACCAAAAATATGTAGCAGAATACAAATTGGCCTAAAATGATGAAAAATTTAGATTTTTTTACTTTTTTTATTGGGAAGGTTATATAGCAGAAAGTAAAAAATATTGTTTTTTTTTTTTTTTTTTTTTATAATTATCGCTCTTTTTTTTGTTTATAGCACAAAAAATAAAAATCGCACAAGTGATCAAATACCACCAAAAGAAATCTCTATTTGTGGGGAAAAAAAGGACATCAATTTTATTTGAGTACAGCGTTGCACGACCGCAAAATTTTTAGTTAAAGTAACACAGTGCCGAATCGCAAAAAATGGCCTGGTCATTAAGGGGGTAAATCCTTTCCGGTCCAGAACTGGTTAAGAAAAACTAGCGGATATTGAAAAAAAAATAAAAGAAATTGTAAGAAGAGGAGTGAGCTGTACAAAGGAGATGGATGTGCTTCTGATCTGGGTGGTACAAGAGTGTCGGGTGATGCAGTGTGAATGTGCTGAGCGGATGGCCACCAAACAATGGCCGCTCTGTCCGCAGTGACATTATGCTTTCCTGGCTCGTGCCACCCCCGAGGGACAAAGCGTTTCACACAAGGCATGCTGTTTGTGCTGATTCTTCACTATGAATTATTTGGCTTTAATTAATAAGGCCAGACAAACAGCGGTGATGATCTGCACAATACACTGACCAATCAGAAATCATCTTTAATACAGACCATGGCATGGATTGATATGAATGTTTCAGCACTGGAATCTTTTAGTGTGAAGCTCTCAGGAGGATTTTGAGGATTCGGTGTGGTAGTGCTGAGTAAACAGAAGGGGTTAATCCGGGATTCTTTTAGTAAAATGTAGGAGTTCGTTGTATTTAGTGATTGGATCAGCTGTTTCGGAAAGGTTTTATGTGGTATGTTAATGCGGAGTTGTATAAAGTACTCGAAACCCATACTTGAGTAAAAGTACAAGTGCTCGATCAAAAAGTGACTTGAGTAGAAGTAGTAAAGTATTCAACATTTTTTGTACTTAAGTATTGCAAGTAGTTTTTTTAAAAATGTTGCTACTCAAGTACTGAAAGTAAAAGTACAAGTACTGTGTTATGTAGTTATTAAAGAAAGAAGTCAAAAGTTTGAACATCATATTGTTTTTTATTATTTCAAATGCAGCTTTTATTTATACATACAGTAGCTTTTATTTTCGTATGCGCTGATAATACACAATGTTTTGAGCTTCATGAAACCTGCCATCTACTGTTCTGGCAGTGGTAATTTTTATAATAGTAACGAGTAACTATGCAGCACAAAAAAAAAATATCGGAGTAGAAGTATTGAAATCATTGAAAAAATGCAGTGAAGTAAAAGTGGAAGTAGGAGAAAAAAATTCTACTCTAGGAAAGTACAGATACCGCTTTTCGGTACTTAAAGCGGAGTTCCGGGCACAAAATCGGTATTTTTTTTTTGTGCCCCTCCGCTAGCTACACATAACCTGAAAAGGAATTGGATAGTTATTTTTTTTTTTTGTACACTCACCTTGTAATCGAAGATCGTAAATACTCACCTCAGGGTACTTCCTCCTCCAGCGCCGAGGCTCACCCTATCACTTCCTGCCTCGCGATGATTCCTGGGAGCTGAACGTCATCGTTCCCAGGAATCAATGCGACGGCAACGGCCCCGCACGTCACTTCCGGGCGACGCCGCAGTATTATTAAATACACGGAACAAAATTATAAACGCAACACTTTTGTTTTTGCTCCCATTTTTTCATGAGCTGAACTCAAAGATCTCAGACTTTTTCTATGTACACAAAAGGCCGATTTCTCTCCAATATTCTTCACAAATCTGTGTAAATCTGTGTTAGTGATCACTTCTCCTTTGCCCCTCCTCTTTGTTTTTCTCTACTTTCCTTTCCTTTTCTTTCCTTCTTTTTATCTTTTAGATTTTTTGATTTTTTTTAACCTTAAAGCGGTAGTATACTCCGCCAATAAACTTTTACCTACAGGTAAGCCTATAATAAGGCCTATAATAAGGCTGACCTGTAGGTAAAATGAATATCTCCTAAACCTGCACGGTTTTGGTGATATTCGCCCTGCATGCAGCTGCTGACACCAGTGGAGCATGCGCGGTCCAGCGGACCTTCAAAGCTTCTTGCCGGATCCTTGCCGGAAAGTAAACTTCCGCGCTCATGCGCGAGAGTGATGTCATCGCGGCTCCGGCCACTCACAGCTCCGAACCCGGAAGAGACGCCGAGGGAACATGACAGCTCCCTCAGCGGTGTCCGGACAACCGTGTCGGGGCTTCGTTTTAAGGTAAGTATTTCATAATGCGATGCACACTAGCTCATTATGCCTTTCTCCTGCAGGGTTTTTTTTTTGTTTAGGAGGATACAACCGCTTTAAAGTGCTCTGGTTGTCAAAGGTTTAAAGTAGAACTAAAGGCAACACTTTTTATCATTTTGGATAGTTATAATTCCTGTCATTTTTAATTTTGTACTTCCTGTCCCATTGGGGGAGATTTTCTTTCACTTCCTGTCCCATTGGGGGAGATTTTCTTTCACTTCCTGTCCCATTTGGGGAGATTTTCTTTCACTTCCTGTCCCATTGGGGGAGATTTTCTTTCACTTCCTGTCCCATTGGGGGAAATTTTCTTTCACTTCCTGTCCCATTATGGGAGATTTTCTTTCACTTCCTGTCCCATTGGGATAGATTTTCTTTCACTTCCTGTCCCATTGGGGGGGATTTTCTTTCACGTCCTGTCCCATGGGGGAGATTTTCTTTCACGTCCTGTCCCATTGGGGGTGATTTTTTTTTCACTTCCTGTCCCATTGGGTGAGATTTTCTTTCATGTCCTGTCCCATTGGGGGAGATTTTCTTTCACGTCCCGTCCCATTGGAGGAGATTTTCTTTCATGTCCTGTCCCATTGGGGGAGATTTTTCTTTCACGTCCTGTCCCATTCCCACAACAGGAAGTGAGGGGAAATCCCTCCAAAGCTGGTTGTCACTAGTGTCCCAATTGGAAGATATTCCCTCTATTCCTGTTCTGATAACAAACCAAAAAATGTGGGAATCTCTTTCACTCTCTATGATAACAGCAAACAGAACCAATGGAGTGGATGAAGCTCTTTTAAAGTCTGTCATTTTTTATTTTGTTCTTCCTGTCCCATTGGGTGAGATTTTCTTTCACTTCCTGTCCCATTGGGGGAGATTTTCTTTCACTTCCTGTCCCATTGGGGGAGATTTTCTTTCACTTCCTGCCCCATTGGGGGAGATTTTCTTTCACTTCCTGTCCCATTGGGGGAGATTTTCTTTCACTTCCTGTCCCATTGGGGGAGATTTTCTTTCACGTCCTGTCCCATTCCCACAACAGGAAGTGAGGGGAAATCCCTCCAAAGCTGGTTGTCACTAGTGTCCCAATTGGAAGATTTCCCCTCTATTCCTGTTCAGATGACAAACCAAAAAAATTGGGAATTTCTTTCACTCCCTGTGATAACGGTAAACAGGACCAATGGAGAAGATGAAGCAATTTTTAAAGGGGAACAGACAGCAATAAAATCCTGACAGGAGTTCTAATCCCTCTCCACTCCATCCAAAACCAAAATCATTATCCTTGCTGTAATGGGGTCACTCTCAGTATGTGTAAGGAGATTATTCTGGAATGAGTTGATTTCTCAGTCTCTCTATGTTATATGATGGGTCATGCACAGAGGCTGTGATATTTATACATTTATTATAGGAAGATTTCGGAATATTCTTTATTTTTGGGGATGTTTTCAGTTTTTTGCTGGCTCATGAAATCTCTTCTTTAGTCCAATATGGCGGCTCCCTGCTGATACCGATATTTATTTGTATTTTTGCAGCACTTGAGGGAGCGCGTGAAGCAGCACACATCCACAGACAGCCATAGTTCTACATCCGGGGTCCAGTTTAAAACGTTCGATCCAGCAAAGGTAAGATAACATTTATTACATGTGTTCTACATTCACAGCATTAGCTTACAATCTAAGATCCCTGACTTACATACTAGGGCCAATTTAGACCGGAGCCAATTAATTCCCAGTATGTCTTTGGAGTTCGGGAGGAAACTGGAATACCCGGAGGAAACCCACACAAGCACAGGGAGAACATGCAAACTCCATGCAGGTAGTGCTGTGGTTAAATTTTGAACTGACAACCCTTATGCTGCCAGGTGGAAGTGCTACCCGCTTAGCCACTGTGTTGCCAATATAACATACAATATACAGTACCAACCTAGCACTAAGCTGGAGGCTGAAATGTGTACATCACACCACGCTCCTCATAAAGTGGAAAAAGTAGGGGAGTGTTAGAACCTCTTGTAGGTATTATAAAATAAAAGCATGAAAGAGGATGAAAGCCCTGGTTCACTGGTGCAGCTTTGAAATTATGCAACTTCAGCACGATTTCAAAGCCGCAGATTTAAGTGCGATTTGCACCTTGGATTTCATTGCAGCTTGCAACTTCGTTTAACAGAAGTCTATGCAAGTCGCAATGAAATCGGAAAAAAGTAGTGCAGGAACCTTTTTTCAAAGTTACTGCGACACGAGTCACGGCCATTTGAACAGTTCCATCGCCAACAATGGGGTGTGACTTGTCATGCGATTTGGAACTGACAAATCACACCAGAGGGAACGGGGGCTGACAATCCTTTTCAGTAAGTAAATAAACCAAGAAGAATACCAGCTGAGAGCCCCGCAGTCCTCCCACAGCTGGAACCCGGCTATAAGCCTAAACCTCACACCTGCATTCTCCCACCATTGCATTGCCGGTGGCCCATTGCCAGTCCCGAGAACGGTGACCCGGGAGAGTGCCGAGCACCAATCAAATTCCAACCTTCATGAAGTCTCCATTTACACAGGAACATTGGATATTGGTGGGTTGCGGTGCGGGAAAAGGTAGGTGGGTGGCAGTGTTAGGTTAGGAGTGGACGCCTTATGATGCCGCACTTTGCTTGGATCAGTAGAAACTGTTTACATTTTATTTTACATTTTCTTCTTCCTTTTCTTCTCCCTTCTTCCCCTTCTTTTCTTTTTTCCTTCTTTTCTTTCCCCCTTCCTGCCTTCCTTTCCCCCTTCCTTCCTTTCCCCCTTCCTTTTTCCCTTCCTTCCTTGCTTCCTTTCCCCCTTCCACCCTTCCTTCCTTCCTTCCTTCCTTTCCCCCTTCCATCCTTTCCCCCTTCCTTCCTTCCTTCCTTACTTCCTTTCTTGCTGTCTTGTTCTACTTTTTCAATTTCTTTTTCCTTCCTTCCTCTTTTCTTTATTTTTTCCCTTTTTTTTTTTTTTTTTTATTTTGCTTCATTTCTTTCTCCTCTCCCTCTCCCTCTCTCCTCTTCCCTCTCCTCTTCCCTCTCCTCTCCTCGTCCCTCTCCTCTTCTCTCTCCTCTCCTCGTCCCTCTCCTCTTCTCTCTCCTCTCCTCTTCCCTCTCCTCTTTCCCCTCCTCTCCTCTCCTCTTCTCTCTCCTTTCCTCTTCCCTCTCCTCTCCTCTTCCCTCTCCTCTTCCCTTTCCTCTTCCCTCTCCTCTCCTCTTCCCTCTCCTCTCCTCTTCTCTCACCTCTCCTCTTCCCTCTCCTCTTCCCTTTCCTCTTCCCTCTCCTCTCCTCTTCTCTTCCCTCTCCTCTCCTCTTCTCTCTCCTCTCCTCTTCCCTCTCCTCTCCTCTCTCCCCTCTCTCCTCTCTCCTCCCCTCCCTTCTCTCCTCTCCTCTCCCCTTTCCTCTGTCCTCCTCTCCTCTTTCCTCTGTACACCTCTCCACTCCTCCCCTCTCCTCTCCTCTCCTCTCCTCTCTCACATCCCCTCTTCTCCCTCCTCTCCTCTCCTCTTCTTCCTCCCCTCTTCTCTCTCCTCTTCTCTCTTCTTTTTCCTCTCCTCTTCTCTCTCCTCTCCTCTCCTCTCCTCTCTCCTTCTCTCCCATCCCTTCTCTTCTCTCCTCTCTCCTCTTTTTTTTTTTAAACTCTTTTTATTAAAGGAGATAAGACATTTGGTACAGTAAACAAAGCGCTCAACATTGAGCATATAGAATAATAAGGTACAATACAGTACAAATAAAATTCAAAACAGCAAATATGCAGCGCTCCTCCTCTCTTTATTATTTCTCCTCCTTCCCTTTTCATTTTACCAGCATTTATCTTTCACTTTTCCTTTCCCTTCTTTTTTTTTTTCTCTTTTTTATCTCCTTTTTCTCTTTTTCCTCTCTTCCTTCCCTTCCCTTCCTTTCTTTCTTTCTTTCTTTCTTTCTTTCTTTCTTTCTTTCTTTCTTTCTTTCTTTCTTTCTTTCTTTCTTTCTTTCCATTTTGTGTTTACTAAAAGTCAGCAGCTATAAAAAGTGTAATTTCAGACATTTAATAAACACTCCCCTGTCCCAGGATCCAGCAATGTGGTTTCAACTGTTGGCACCCGGCTGGGACAGCTTGTGGCTTCACAGCCGGATGCGCATGCGCTAGTCATGCTGCACCTCTTTAATGGTCTTGCAGTCTTCTGGGACCTGTGACGTGTCCCAGAAGACTGCAGGGGGGGGGGGGGGTTCCTGTCAAAACTAGGTACCCGCTCCTCCCCACAAAAAAATGACATGCAAATGTGGCGGGGGAGGAGAGGAGGAGTACTTACAGCAGAACCTCTGTTTTATTGAATATTAGTGCTGAATAAGAGCCAATGGCAGGACAGGATGGATGAGGTCCAACCATTGTTTTGTACTTTGACAAAATATATTTAGGATCAAACTGACACAATGGCGTTCCCTTCTTGGCTTCTCTGAGCCTTTATACAGATGCAGAATCCTAGCTCCATTAGTTCCAAATGTCCCAACAAATCGCTTGTTTAGGTGGTCTTGAGCAAAAAATTCTCCTTTGCCTAAAGTGGTCCTAAAACTGTACATTCTAATATTCCACCTCAGCCCTATAGGAAGTGTGTGAGGAGGACTTGAAGGTGCAAGGTATTCTTTTGTCTTCTCTGTCTTCCTAGTCTTCTCTATCCTCCCTAGTCGTCTCTATCTTCCCTAGTCTTCTCTGTCTTCCCTAATCTTCTCTGTCTTCCCTAGTCTTCTCTGTCTTCTTTATCTTCCCTAGTCTTCTCTGTCTTCTTTATCTTCCCTAGTCTTCTCTGTTTTCCCTAATCTTCTCTGTCTTCCCTAGTCTTCTCTATCTTCCCTAATCTTCTCTGTCTTTCCTAGTCTTCTCTGTCTTCCCTAGTCTTTTCTGTCTTTCCTAGTCTTCTCTATCTTCCCTAGTCTTCTCTGTCTTTCCTAGTCTTCTCTGTCTTCCCTAGTCTTCTCTGTCTTTCCTAGTCTTCTCTGTCTTCCCTAATCTTCTCTGTCTTCCCTAGTCTTCTCTGTCTTCTTTATCTTCCCTAGTCTTCTCTGTTTTCCCTAATCTTCTCTGTCTTCCCTAGTCTTCTCTGTCTTCCCTAGTCTTCTCTGTTTTCCCTAATCTTCTCTGTCTTCCCTAGTCTTCTCTGTCTTCTCTATCTTCCCTAGTCTTCTCTGTCTTCCCTAGTCTTCTCTGTCTTTCCTAGTCTTCTCTATCTTCCCTAGTCTTCTCTATTTTCCCTAATATTCTCTGTCTTCCCTAGTCTTCTCTGTCTTCTCTATCTTCCCTAGCCTTCTCTGTCTTCCCTAGTCTTCTCTGTCTTTCCTAGTCTTCTCTGTCTTCCCTAATCTTCTCTGTCTTCCCTAGTCTTCTCTGTCTTCCATATTCTTCTCTGTCTTCCCTAGCCTTCTCTGTCTTCCCTAGTCTTCTCTGTCTTTCCTAGTCTTCTCTGTCTTCCCTAGTCTTCTCTGTTTTCCCTAGTCTTCCCTAGTCTTCTCTGTCTTCCCTAGTCTTCTCTATCCTCCCTAGTCTTCTCTGTCTTCCCTAGTCTTCTCTGTCATCCCTAGTCTTCTCTGTCATCCCTAGTCTTCTCTGTCATCCATAGTCTTCTCTATCTTCCCTAGTCTTCTCTATCTTCCCTAGTCTTCTCTATCTTCCCTAGTCTTCTCTGTCTTCCCTAGTCTTCTCTATCTTCCCTAGTCTTCTCTGTCTTTCCTAGTCTTCTCTGTCTTCCCTAGTCTTCTCTGTCTTCCCTAGTCTTCTCTATCTTCCCTAGTCTTCTCTGCCTTTCCTAGTCTTCTCTGTCTTCCCTAGTCTTCTCTGTCTTCCCTAGTCTTCTCTGTCTTCCCTAGTCTTCTCTATCTTCCCTAGTCTTCTCTGCCTTTCCTAGTCTTCTCTGTCTTCCCTAGTCTTCTCTGTCTTCCCTAGTCTTCTCTGTCTTCCCTAGTCTTCTCTATCTTCCCTAGTCTTCTCTGTCTTTCCTAGTCTTCTCTATCTTCCCTAGTCTTCTCTGTCTTTCCTAGTCTTCTCTGTCTTCCCTAGTCTTCTCTGTCTTCCCTAGTCTTCTTTGTCTTCCCTAGTCTTCTCTGTCTTCCCTAGTCTTCTCTATCTTCCCTAGTCTTCTCTGTCTTTCCTAGTCTTCTCTATCTTCCCTAGTCTTCTCTGTCTTCCTTAGTCTTCTCTATCTTCCCTAGTCTAGTGAGGATTTGAAGGCTCTCAGTCCATACTCAGTCAGGACAGACCAAGAAAACCATAGTCAGGGATATATTGTATCTTCCAGGCTGTCTGGGAAATATCACCTTTCCAGGGTGTTCTGTATTTGTCCTCCTGGCAAACCCTCATCACAGCGCTAAGTGAATACTAATTACCACGGGTACAATCTGCTCATATGTAGATAATGTGCAAACTAATCATATATACATCATGTGCACACATAACATGACCTTCGCTCCCAGTGTGACAGTGAAAAGTGAGGGAAACCATAGATTGACAATTGCTGCTGGAGCAGAAGTCAAGATGATGACCCGCAATGATGATCTCTGTCCCAGTAACAGCTGCCTAGGGAGGGTTCAACCTCCTGGAAAAAAAAAACATCATTACACAAGACCCCCTCCCCCATACTACCCCCATCATTACACAAGACCCCTCAACCATACTACCCCATCATTACACAAGACTCCCTCCATACTACCCCCATCGTTACACAAGACCCCTCCCCCATACTACCCCCATTATTACACAGGAAACCTCCCCCATACTAACCTCATCATTACACAGGATCCCCTCCCCAGAACAATATACAGGACCCCCCTCCCCCATACTACCCCCATCATTACACAGGACCCCTCCCTCCATACTACCCCCATTATTATTATACAGGACCCCCTCCCCCTACAACCCCCTATTATTACACAGGACCCCCTTCCAACAACATTAAAAGGACCCCCTCTACATACTACCCCATCATTGCATAAGACCCCTCTTCCCAAATACTTCCCCCATCATCACACAAGACCCCTCCCCAAACTACCCCTTTCATTACACCGGACCCCTCCTCCATACTACACCCATCAATAAACAGGACCCCCCCCCATACCCTCACTATAACACAGGACCCCTCCCCCATGCTACCCCCCATCATTACACAGAATCCCCCTCCCCCATACTTACCCCCAGCATTACACAGGATCCCCCACCCCCATACTGCCTTTATCATTACACAGGACTCCCCTCCTCTATACTATCCCCTTTATTACACAAGACCCCCCCCCCCCCATACTATGGTTATTATTACACAGGACCCTCTTCCCCCAATACTACCGCCATTTTTACACAGGATCCCTTCCCCATTTTACCCCCATCATTAAATAAGACCCCCTCCCCAATGCTACCCTCATCATTTCATAGGACCCCTCCACCCATACTACCCCTAATTTTACATAGGACCCCCTTCCCTCCCCCCACAGACCTCTGCATTCCCCCCTCCCCAGTGGTCTCACCTTGATAGTGTCCAGAGGATGTCAGGCGAAAACCAGAGCCCACCCCATTAAACCCTCTGGAAACAGGTTCTTCAGTGGGCGGATGGTCTGCAGCTTGTTGGACGTGGTAAGGGAGAGGGTTGGTGTGACTGTGCCTGGGACTGACAGGAGATCTCCCTGGACAAGGTTTACCTTACCAAGCTGACCTATCACAGTAAAGGCTGAAGACCTAACACCCAACCAATCACCCCAACATTCAATTCCACCCCTCATCTCTTGACTGATAGCCAAATCCACTTATCAACAATTTGTGGTCAGCGTGTGCCCAAAAAGCAGCTGCTTTGGGCTCCACAGCAATGACCGGGCACGGGGCAGCTGCGCTTTTTGCCCGTGTTAAAGATGACCCTGGCTATAACAGCCTCCACTCTTGGAAGGTTTTCCACAATATTTCGCAGTATGTCCTATGGGAATTTGTGAGGTCTGGTTGGATGGAAAGACCTGGCTCTCAATGTGCATTGGAATTCAACCCAAAGGTGTTGAGTAGGGGTGAGGTCAGGACTCTGTGTAGGTGAGGTGTAGGACACTTGAGTTCCTCCACACCAAACTCACCAAACCATGTCCTTATAGAGCTGGCTTTGTACACAGGGGCACAGTAATGCTGGAACAGAAAATAACCTTCCCCATACATTTCTCCAAAGTGCACAATTGTCTAAAATGTCTTAAACCCTTCATTGAAAACACCTGAAGTCAATAATTTGGAGGTGTTTCCTTCTAATTTTAGCCATAAAGTGAAATTAGTGCCATTCAGAACGAGTTCTGGTCAGCAAGGGTTAAGCTTCCACGCTCTGACAGATGGTGGTTAGGGAGTCTAAGGTTCAATTGGATGTCAATGATAAAACAGGTGCGATGATAAGATAAATCTTTTAAACTGGGGGCAAGGGTTCCTCTCTTCGGTACCCAACGTCATTCTCCTATATTGACCAGATATTGTTGTAATCCAGGGTGCGGCTTTCAGTCTTCAGGGCTGTGATAGGAAGGCCCAGGATTTATACCCTCGTATACCTAAAGAGCACGAGGATGGAAATTTGGGAATTGCCATTGCTGACCTATCTTTAATGTACGGCTCCTGGGCTGTCATCCTGATCCAGGTTACTTACCTGATAAGTCACTTACCTGGAACAAACATCCAGAAGTCATCATTTTTCTAGCCCTGGAACCTGAACCTTTAAGAACAGGCCAACAATGGCAGCGCCCATACTTCTCCCCTCACAGGTTTACTTTAATACTTTCAAATTTATTTTTTGGTTGATTACATTCTTAATGCTGAATGAATGTAACTCTGTTCTTGGGGGGGATAAAAAGTAATACTCATTAGGATACTGACTTAATTTTTTTCAGTTGACTTTAGAAGAGGTTTTGCATCCTTGGGGTTGATTTACTAAAGGCAAATAGACTTTGCAGGTGCAGTTGCACTCTGCAAGGGCATTTGTGGACAGTGTCAGTAGGGAATGGATGGTGTCAGTTGGGCAGTGGACGTGTCAGTAGGACAGAGGTTGGTGACAGTTGGGCTGTGGATGGTGACAGTGGGGCAGTGGATGGTGTCAGTTGGGCAGTGGATGGTGTCAGTCAGTACAGCAGTGGACAGTGTCAGTAGGGCAGAGGTTGGTGTTAGTAGGGGAGTGGATGGTGTCAGTACAGCAGTGGGCGGTGTCAGTAGGGCAGTGGATGGTGTCAGTCAGTACAGTAGTGTACTGTGTCAGTATAGCAGTGGATGGTGTAAGTCAGTACAGCATTGGGTGGTATCAGTAATGCAGTGGATGGTGTCCGTCAGTACAGCAGTGGGCGGTGTCAATAGGGCAGAGGATGGTGTCAGTCAGTACAGCAGTAGACTGTGTCAGTAGAGCAGTGGAAGGTGTCAGTCAGTACAGCAGTGGACAGTGTCAGTAAGGCAGAGGTTGTGTTAGTAGGGGAGTGGATGGTGTCAGTCAGTACAGCAGTGGGCGGTATTAGTAGGGCAGTTGGCGGTGTCAGTAGAGCAGTGGATAGTGTCAGTCAGTACAGCAGTGGATGGTGTCAGTCAGTACAGTAGTGGACTGTGTCAGTAAGGCAGTGGATGGTGTCAGTCAGTACAGCAGTGGGCGGTGTCAATAGGGCAGAGGATGGTGTCAGTCAGTACAGCAGTGGGGGGTGTCAGTAGAGCAGTGGATGGTGTCAGTAGAGCAGTAGATGGTGTCAGTAGAGCAATGGATGGTGTCAGTCAGTACAGCAGTGGGTGGTATCAGGAGAGCAGTGGAAGGTGTCAGTCAGTACAGCAGTAGACAGTGTCAGTAG
Organism: Pelophylax lessonae; assembly: GCF_965119305.1. Lineage (NCBI taxonomy): Eukaryota > Metazoa > Chordata > Amphibia > Anura > Ranidae > Pelophylax > Pelophylax lessonae. The sequence goes on along the minus strand of NC_138777.1, from coordinate 236,368,016 downwards.
GGCAGAGGTTGGTGTTAGTAGGGGAGTAGATGGTGTCAGTCAGTACAGCAGTGGGCGGTATCAGTAGAGCAGTGGATGGTGTCAGTCAGTACAGTAGTGGACTGTGTCAGTAAGGCAGTGGATGGTGTCAGTCAGTACAGCAGTGGGCGGTGTCAATAGGGCAGAGGATGGTGTCAGTCAGTACAGCAGTGGGTGGTGTCAGGAGAGCAGTGGATGGCGTCAGTCAGTACAGCAGTAGACGGTGTCAGTAGGCCAGTGGAAGGTGTCAGTCAGTACAGCAGTGGACTTTGTCAGTAGGGCAGAGGACGGTGTCTGTAGTTTTTATTTTTATTCCGTTTTTCTATTATTTTTTACAATTTTGTTTTATTGATTATTTTTTAAAATTACATTTTTGTATTGCTTGGGCGACTAAGCAGGTTACAGACTGCTGCATGGCTTATGGGCACCCCTTGCATTTTGGAGGGCAAATGACCAGCCATATTAGAGTTCTTCCCGCATTGAGTTAGGTATATTATATATTTTTCTCTCTGCATTCCCTGATTTACATCCTCGGCTGAACCCCCTCCTTGTTGGTATTTATCTTCAAACAGCCAGTTGTTGTAACTACAGTCACAAGACTATACCTACTATTAGGATTTATTTTGGGGGCCTTGAATACATACTATATACCAGCTAATACTTATCCTTGTTCTCATTCGACTGCCCCTTCTTCTGCATCCTGATATTGGAAGATATATATCTGGCAATTTTTTCTTCCGTTAAAAATTTGAGAATAGAATCTGGTGTTGTGCCCTAAGCCTTGACTGCTCCCTATGTCCGCCCAAAGCCAAATGTGTCCTGTGTCAGTTGGAGAAGAATATTCTTATTTGTCTGTGGTCCTGATGAAGCTTGCCGCGAAACGCGTCGACCTTTAATCAGACCTATTCTTCCAATCAAGTATTTATGTGTCGATGTATTATTGTAGCCCTGTAGGCGCAATTTTTATACAATTATGATGTATTGAACCCCGTTGTTTGGATTGAGGTTCATCACCTCAAATGCTGACATGTTATTTTAAATTTTTCAATAAAATGTGTTAATTTTATCAGTTGTATTTCATGTCTGTCTTATGATGTGCCCTTAAAGTCCATATTTTTGTCTGGTTTATTTCTCATCAGACATTTTCTTCGCTCTGGGATTGTGTCTGTATTTTCTCCCGTAATTTTGTTAAGCACTCAGCAAATTGTTGGTTCTATATACATCCTTTATAATAATAACATTCTCTAAGTTTGTGTGTCTTTCCCTCTGATTTCAGGATTTGGTGGACTGGGAGAAGCCGCTGCTATGGCAAGTGGGTCACCTACGAGAAAAGTACGATGAGTGGGTGCACCAGCCTGTGGACCGGCCAATACGACTCTTCCACTCAGACTTCATAGAGTGGTGCTCCAAAACCTCTTGGTAAGCGTTCTACTTAAAGGAACATTCAACCCCTCATTAGTAATTAGGATTCTGGGACATGTCCTGCTTTTGCATCCCTCTGTCTTGCTGGAGGCAGGTTCTCCACATACATTCTCTTTATACTGTACATTATAATATATTTTAAATATTAAATATATTAAATATATTTATATTTCAGAGATCGGGGGTGGGATTCACACCCCCATGTTCTGGAATCCTAAGAACAAGATAAGAATGCAATGTTTTTTTTTGTAGGACATTGACTATTGAATGTGTGACTGATAATGAAATTCCCTCCGCACAATCATTAACCACTTAAGCCCCGGAAGATTTTACCCCCTTTCTGACCAGGGGGTTTTTTGCGATTTTTTACTGCGTGACTTTAACGGACAATTGTGCGGTCGTACCTAAACTAATTTCACGTCCTTTTTTTCCCACAAACAGAGCTTTCTTTTGGTGGTATTTGATCACCTGTGCGATTTTTTGATCACGCGCTATAAACAAAAAAAGAGCGTAATTTTTGCAAAAATAACAATATTTTTCACTTTTTTTTATATGAAATTCCCCCCAAAAAAAATGTAAAAATCAAAATTTTTTAACATTTTCGGGCCAAATTGTTTTACGCTACATATGTTTGGTAAAAAAAATCGCAAAAAGCGTATTTTGATTGGTTTGCGTAAAAGTTATCGCGTTTACTAACAAAGGGAAAGATTTTTGTCATTTTTTGGTGTTTTTTTTTTTTTAACGAGTAATGGCGGCGATCTGCGATTTTTTTTGCGGTACTGCGACATTGCGGCGGACAGATCGGACCCTAGACTGACATTTTTGACACTTTTGGGGGTACCAGTGACATTACTGCAGTAATCAGTGCTATACATATGCACTGTTACTGCAAAAATGACACTGGCAGGGAAGGGGTTAACTGTATTGGAGAGGGAGGGGTTAAGTGTGTCCTAGGGGCGTGATTCTAACTGTGCAGGGACATGTCTCCTAGTGTAAAAACAAAGATCAACGGTTCTACATAGCAGAACCGTCTGATCTTCATTTTTACACAGGGGAGAATGACAGGCGGCTTTTTTACATAAGCCGCTCTGTCTTTCTCCCGCTGTACCGGCGATCGTAGTGTGACCGGCGGACATCGGATCCACCAGTCACACTCCCGCACTCCTCCGTGAACGAGCCTCAGCGGGTGCGCGCCTCAGCGGGCACGCGCTCGCCCGCTATTGGCTCTAAAAAGAGTGACAGGCAAGTGACGTTAATTAACGTCACTCTGCCTGGCCGGGGCTGACGGCAAGTAGTTAAACCCGTGTGTATGAATGCAGGAACTACCGTGAGCACCGATATGTGCTCCCAATAAAATAAATATATTGATTAAAGTAAAAAAATTAACAAGGTGGGTGGCTGGCTGGCACAGGGCCTGTGCGTGGCTGGCTGGTACAGTGCCTGTGGCTGGCTGGTAAAGGGCCTGTGAGTGCCTGGCTGGCTGGCACCCTGTCTGTGGGTGGCTGGCTGACTGGCACCCTGTCTGTGGGTGGCTGGCTGTCTGGCACCCTGTCTGTGGGTGGCTGGCTGTCTGGCACCCTGTGGTGGGTGGCTGGCTGGCATAGGCTGGTACAAACCCTGTGGATGGCTGGCTGGTACAGGGCCTGTGGGTGGGTGGCTGGCTGACTGCTACAGGGCCTGTGGCTAGCAGGTACAGGGCCTGTGGGTGGCTGGCTGGTACAGGGCCTGTGGGTGGCTGGCTGGTACAGAGCCTGTGGGTGGCTGGCTGGCTGGTACAGAGCCTGTGGGTGGCTGGCTGGCTGGCTGGTACAGTGCCTGTGGCTGGCTGGTACAGTGCCTGTGGCTGGCTGTGTTAAGTTCATGTTAAGTTCAAATGTTAAGTTTGAGCCATGAAATAATCTACGCCAATCAGGTTTGCATCTGTTCAGGTAAGCTTTACTGAGATTACTTGCGCAAGGACCACATCTCATACAGAGAGCATGTGATGCCTTATACATTTTTGATACATCCTTTTATACACAGTAAAACCTATGGCGGGCATAGGTCCAAAAACATAGTCATACAAGATTACACAATATTTTATAAAACAGCCATAATACAGCCTTTGTTGATTATTTAGCAAAGTTCTTGGTCATCTTGCTCTAGAAGCAGGATGAGAGTATGACAATTAAAAATGATGGATAATATGCAATTAATGGCCGGTTACTGGAACTATATTTATCTAAGCCAATATATATTTGTTTATCTGTTATCCCGGAAAGTTAGGGACGTTCTCTTGGCAGAACATCTCATGTTATAGTTGACACATATTCATAATAAAGACAACATAACAGACTAAAGACTGAATTTCTAAAACTATGATGTTTAAATATATTCAGGGATTAAGAGGGGACTCTAGACTGCTATAGTGAATATGGATACATGAATACATAATATAAAAGTCTTTAAGAGTCCTCAATATGTTCTCATCTTTACAGCTGGTACAGGGCTGCTGTGGGTGGGTGGGTGTATGGTGGGTGGCTGGCTGGCACCAGGCTGCTGTGGGTGGGTGTATGGCTGTGATACACTCCCGCGAGACTAGTCCCGACTCCAGACGAGGCTGTCCAAGGCGAGGGAGGCAGCCTAAGAAGGCAGAATGAAAAATATCGGCCAGTTCCGGGCCGATACCGATATATTGGGAAAGTGCATATTGGCCCCCAATATATTGGCCTTGCCAATAATTTGTCTATCCCTAGACCGAAGTGATGTCATGAAGTCACTTCTGATCTAGGGCAAAAGTAAGCGATTTTTTTTTTCCTTTTTAAAGCAAAAGATTAACATTTTTTTTTTGATCTTTTGCTTTTAAAGGTAGAGGAGAAATTTGGGGTCTTATAGACCCCAGATCTCTCCATAAAGAGGACCTGTCATCCCATATTCCTATTACGAGGGATGTGTACATTCCTTGTAATAGGAATAAAAGTGATAAAAAAATGAACATAATGAAATAAAAAAAAGATGTAAAGCCCCCCCCCCCCCATCCCTTTGTGTTAGCATGCAGAAAAAAGCAAACGCATACATAAGACGCGCGAATGCATACAGTGGGTACGGAAAGTATTCAGACCCCCTTAAATTTTTCACTCTTTGTTATATTGCAGCCATTTGCTAAAATCATTTAAGTTCATTCTTCTTCCTCATGAATGTACACACAGCACCCCATACTGACAGAAAAACACAGAATTGTTGACATTGTTGCAGATTTATTAAAAAAGAAAAACTGAAATATCACATGGTCCTAAGTATTCAGAGCCTTTGCTGTGACACTCATATATTTAACTCAGGTGCTTTCCATTTCTTCTGATCATCCTTGAGATGGTTCTACACCTTCATTTGAGTCCAGCTGTGTTTGATTATACTGATTGGACTTGATTAGGAAAGCCACACACCTGTCTATATAAGACCTTCCAGATCACAATGCATGTCAGAGCAAATGAGAATCATGAGGTCAAAGGAACTGCCTGAAGAGCTCAGAGACAGAATTGTGGCAAGGCAGAGATCTGGCCAAGGTTACAAAAAGATTTCTGCTGCACTTAAGGTTCCTAAGAGCACAGTGGCCTCCATAATCCTCAAATGGAAGACGTTTGGGATGACCATAACCCTTCCTAGAGCTGGCCGTCCGGCCAAACTGAGCTATCGGGGGAGAAGAGCCTTGGTGAGAGATGTAAAGAAGAACCCAAAGATCACTGTGGCTGAGCTCCAGAGATGCAGTCAGGAGATGGGAGAAAGTTGTAGAAAGTCAACCATCACTGCAGCCCTCCACCAGTCGGGGCTTTATGGCAGAGTGGCCCGACGGAAGCCTCTCCTCAGTGTAAGACACATGAAAGCCTGCATGGAGTTTGCTAAAAAACACCTGAAGAACTCCAAGATGGTGAGAAATAAGATTCTCTGGTCTGATAAGACCAAAATAGAACATTTTGGCCTTAATTCTAAGCGGTATGTGTGGAGAAAACCAGGCACTGCTCATCACCTGTCCAATACAGTCCCAACAGTGAAGCATGGTGGTGGCAGCATTATGCTGTGGGGGTGTTTTTCAGCTGCAGGGACAGGACGACTGGTTGCAATCGAGGGAAAGATGAATGCGGCCAAGTACAGGGATATCCTGGACAAAAACCTTCTCCAGAGTGCTCTGGACCTCAGACTGGGCCGAAGGTTTACCTTCCAACAAGACAATGACCCTAAGCACACAGCTAAAATAACGAAGGAGTGGCTTCACAACAACTCCGTGACTGTTCTTGAATGGCCCAGCCAGAGCCCTGACTTAAACCCAATTGAGCATCTCTGGAGAGACCTAAAAATGGCTGTCCACCAACGTTTACCATCCAACCTGACAGAACTGGAGAGGATCTGCAAGGAGGAATGGCAGAGGATCCCCAAATCCAGGTGTGAAAGACTTGTTGCATCTTTCCCAAAAAGACTCCTGGCTGTATTAGATCAAAAGGGGGCTTCTACTAAATACTGAGCAAAGGGTCTGAATACTTAGGACCATGTGATATTTCAGTTTTTCTTTTTTTAATAAATCTGCAACAATGTCAACAATTCTGTGTTTTTCTGTCAGTATGGGGTGCTATGTGTACATTCATGAGGAAGAAGAATCAACTTAAATGATTTTAGCAAATGGCTGCAATATAACAAAGAGTGAAAAATGTAAGGGGGTCTGAATACTTTCCGTACCCACTGTATGTAAACCGCGTACACACCACACATGTGAGGTATCACCACGAACGTTATAGCAGGAGCAATAATTCAAGCACTAGACCTCCTCTGTAACTCTAAACTGGTAACCTGTAACATTTTTGAAAGTGTCGGCTATGAAGATTTTGAAGTATCGTAGTTTGTCGCCATTCCACGAGCGTGCACAATTTTAAAACATGACGTGGAGCCCGCATGGGAGAGTTTGTTTACATTTTCTGCTCAGCCTTTCAAAATGGGCTCTAAAAAAAAGGCCATCTTACAATTTTACACGATGTGGAGTCCGCTCTCCGTTTTTGTTTCCTATCCCCCGCATCCAATTTGGAGCTCTCACCCACTGTGAGGAAGGGGGACCGATGGACCGGTTGGAGACCACATCCTGGTCAAGGAGACCATTAAAGCTTTCTTTCATACTATTGCCATACGGTAAGGAGGATCAACATCATCTGGTGAGTGGGAATTTTTACACTCACTGTACGCGCAGGGTGTCGTATTCACTTTTGGGATGCACTAATTCATCACGGCAGGAAGAGTGTACAGTTTCCTCTGAAAGATACGGAAGACCTTCTCTTTGGACTGTTGTCACTGGACATTTATGTGCACTGGGCACATTTTCTTTTCTTCCTTTGTTGCACTATTATATATATACACTGGTTTTTATATGTTACATTCATATTGATTACAGTGCCTTGCAAAAGTATTCACCCCCTTGCCATTTTTCGTGTTTTGTTGCCTCACAACCTGGAATAAACATGGATTGTTTGAGGATTTGCATCATTTAATTTACAGAACATGCCCACAACTTTGAAGATGTTGGTGGTTTTTTTATAGCAGGAGAGAAGAATTGTCTCCCCGCTGCCCTTCCCTACCCCTGGACAGCATTCAGTCTTTATTGTTAAACTACTAGCTAAATACCGTTTTGAAGGAATGGAATGTAACGATCCCTTGACTGCTCCAGTGGCATTCAGCTACTTCCTGTGGTATGGTGGTGGGCACAGAGCAACAGCCATTCAGAGACTACTAGTCCCAGAAGTCTATGTGGTTCCGGCTGCCATGGGCATAAAGACTACTAGTCCCAGAAGTCTATGTGGTTCCTGCTGCCGTGGGCATAGAGATTACAAGTCCCAGAAGTCTATGTGGTTCCAGCTGCCGGGGGCATAGAGACTACAAGTCCCAGAAGTCTATGTGGTTCCGACTGCCGTGGGCATAGAGACTACAAGTCCCAGAAGTCTATGTGGTTCCAGCTGCCGGGGGCATAGAGACTACAAGTCCCAGAAGTCTATGTGGTTCCAGCTGCCGGGGGCATAGAGACTACAAGTCCCAGAAGTCTATGTGGTTCCAGCTGCCGTGGGCATAGAGACTACAAGTCCCAGAAGTCTATGTGGTTCCGGCTGCCGTGGGCATAGAGACTACAAGTCCCAGAAGTCTATGTGGTTCCAGCTGCCGTGGGCATAGAGACTACAAGTCCCAGAAGTCTATGTGGTTCCGGCTGCCGTGGGCATAGAGACTACAAGTCCCAGAAGTCTATGTGGTTCCGGCTGCCGTGGGCATAGAGACTACAAGTCCCAGAAGTCTATGTGGTTCCAGCTGCCGTGGGCATAGAGACTACAAGTCCCAGAAGTCTATGTGGTTCCGGCTGCCGTGGGCATAGAGACTACAAGTCCCAGAAGTCTATGTGGTTCCTGCTGCCATGGGCATAGAGACTACTAGTCCCAGAAGTCTATGTGGTTCTGGCTGCCGTGGGCATAGAGACTACAAGTCCCAGAAGTTTATGTGGTTCCTGCTGCCATGGGCATAGAGACTACTAGTCCCAGAAGTCTATGTGGTTCTGGCTGCCGTGGGCATAGAGACTACTAGTCCCAGAAGTCTATGTGGTTCAGACTGCTGTGGGCATAGAGACTACAAGTCCCAGAAGTTTATGTGGTTCCGGCTGCCGTGGGCATAGAGACTACAAGTCCCAGAAGTCTATGTGGTTCCGGCTGCCGTGGGCATAGAGACTACAAGTCCCAGAAGTCTATGTGGTTCCAGCTGCCGTGGGCATAGAGACTGCAAGTCCCAGAAGTCTATGTGGTTCCGGCTGCCGTGGGCATAGAGACTACAAGTCCCAGAAGTCTATGTGGTTCCGGCTGCCGTGGGCATAGAGACTACAAGTCCCAGAAGTCTATGTGGTTCCAGCTGCCGTGGGCATAGAGACTACAAGTCCCAGAAGTCTATGTGGTTCCGGCTGCCGTGGGCATAGAGACTACAAGTCCCAGAAGTCTATGTGGTTCCAGCTGCCGTGGGCATAGAGACTACAAGTCCCAGAAGTCTATGTGGTTCCAGCTGCCGTGGGCATAGAGACTACAAGTCCCAGAAGTTTATGTGGTTCCTGCTGCCATGGGCATAGAGACTACTAGTCCCAGAAGTCTATGTGGTTCTGGCTGCCGTGGGCATAGAGACTACTAGTCCCAGAAGTCTATGTGGTTCTGGCTGCCGTGGGCATAGAGACTACAAGTCCCAGAAGTCTATGTGGTTCTGGCTGCCGTGGGCATAGAGACTACAAGTCCCAGAAGTCTATGTGGTTCTGGCTGCCGTGGGCATAGAGACTACTAGTCCCAGAAGTCTATGTGGTTCCGGCTGCCGTGGGCATAGAGACTACAAGTCCCAGAAGTCTATGTGGTTCCAGCTGCCGTGGGCATAGAGACTACAAGTCCCAGAAGTCTATGTGGTTCCGGCTGCCGTGGGCATAGAGACTACAAGTCCCAGAAGTCTATGTGGTTCCTGCTGCCATGGGCATAGAGACTACTAGTCCCAGAAGTCTATGTGGTTCTGGCTGCCGTGGGCATAGAGACTACAAGTCCCAGAAGTTTATGTGGTTCCTGCTGCCATGGGCATAGAGACTACTAGTCCCAGAAGTCTATGTGGTTCCAGCTGCCGTGGGCATAGAGACTACAAGTCCCAGAAGTCTATGTGGTTCCAGCTGCCGTGGGCATAGAGACTACAAGTCCCAGAAGTTTATGTGGTTCCTGCTGCCATGGGCATAGAGACTACTAGTCCCAGAAGTCTATGTGGTTCTGGCTGCCGTGGGCATAGAGACTACTAGTCCCAGAAGTCTATGTGGTTCTGGCTGCCGTGGGCATAGAGACTACAAGTCCCAGAAGTCTATGTGGTTCTGGCTGCCGTGGGCATAGAGACTACAAGTCCCAGAAGTCTATGTGGTTCTGGCTGCCGTGGGCATAGAGACTACTAGTCCCAGAAGTCTATGTGGTTCCGGCTGCCGTGGGCATAGAGACTACAAGTCCCAGAAGTCTATGTGGTTCCAGCTGCCGTGGGCATAGAGACTACAAGTCCCAGAAGTCTATGTGGTTCCGGCTGCCGTGGGCATAGAGACTACAAGTCCCAGAAGTCTATGTGGTTCCTGCTGCCATGGGCATAGAGACTACTAGTCCCAGAAGTCTATGTGGTTCTGGCTGCCGTGGGCATAGAGACTACAAGTCCCAGAAGTTTATGTGGTTCCTGCTGCCATGGGCATAGAGACTACTAGTCCCAGAAGTCTATGTGGTTCTGGCTGCCGTGGGCATAGAGACTACTAGTCCCAGAAGTCTATGTGGTTCAGACTGCTGTGGGCATAGAGACTACAAGTCCCAGAAGTTTATGTGGTTCCTGCTGCCATGGGCATAGAGACTACAAGTCCCAGAAGTCTATGTGGTTCCGGCTGCCGTGGGCATGGCCGCTCTACTGTTTGGGCCAATATTCAAGACCACTGGCTGCATCATTACGCCAACCCTTTAGTACTGAGAACTACAGGAGGCGTTAAAGCGACAACTGGCTGTGCTGAGGAGCTTTTGTTGAGGCTTAGTGTTGCGCTACCGGAAGTTTGATAAAGACAGAGAGGAAAAGATAGAAGATGCAGAACATGGAGCTGTACTGCATAGGAAAAATAGAAGTGGAGTCAGGTCCCCCGCCTGCAGCAAAGATGAGCAAAAAAAAAAATCCAGGCTTGTGCATTAATTCCACAGCAGGCAGACTAAGGCCGGGGTTCTTAGTGCACTGGTCCAAATCATTTGTTGATGGGGGATCATGGTGTGGGGTCGTTTTTCAGGGGTTGGGCATGGTCTCTTATTTCCAGTGAAGGGAACTCTTAAGGCGTCAGCATACCAAGACCTTTTTGGACAATTTAATTCTCCCAACTTTGTGGGAGGAGTTTGGGGATGTCCGTTTCCTGTTCCAACATGACTGCACACCAGTGCACAAAGCAAGGTCCATAAAGACATGGATGAGAGAGTTTGGGGTGGAGGAACTTGACTGGTCCTGACCTCAACCCGATAGAACACCTTTGAGATGAATTAGAGCGGAGACTGCGAGCCAGGCCTTCTCGTCCAACATCAGTGCCTGACCTCACATGTGTGCTTCTGGAAGAAAGGTCCAACATTCCCATAGACACACTCCTAAGCCTTGTGGACAGCTTTCCCAGAAGAGTTGAAGCTGTTATAGCTGCAAAGGGTGGGTCAACTCAATATTGAACCCTATGGACTAAGACTGGAATGCCATTAAAGTTCATGTGCGTGTAAAGGCCGGCGTCCCAATACTTTTGGTAGTAGAGTGCAGGGCTTTTTTCCTCAGAGAATAGGTGCAGGAACTCCTTCCTTATGAGCCACCCTTCGCCTCCGCCCCCTACCCACCTCTGAGAGCAGTCCCTTGCTTCCACCCCCTACCCACCTCCATGTATTGCACATTTTAAAGAATACAGAAGCAAGTATAATTTTGTGGTACTAAGAAGTTTGTGTGGGATTTAATAGACCTTGACCCCAGCAACAACAGACCCCCAACACAACAATAGATCCACCCCAGCAACAAAAGACCCCCGACACAATGATAGATCCACCCCAGCAACAATAGACCCCCCCCCAGCAACAACAGATGTCCCAGTAGCCATCATCAATAGACCCACCAGGAGCCAGCAGCTGCTCCCCCTCCCTTAACAATAGAATCCTAGCAGCAACATAAGACACCCCCTGCAAGCAACAATAGACCCCCAACACAACAATAGATCCCCCAGCAACAATGGACCCCTGCGACAGAATACCTCCTCAGCAACAATAGACCATCAACAGCAACAACAGATGTCCCAGTAGCCATCATCAATAGACCGTCCAGGAGCCAGCAGCTTCTCCCCCTCCCTTAACAGTAGATTCCTCCCAGCAACATAAGACACCCCCTGCAAGCAACAACAGACCCCCAACACAACAATAGATTCCCCCCCCCAGCAACAATGGACCCCTGCGACAGAATACGTCCTCAGCAACAATAGACCCTCAACAGCAACAACAGATGTCCCAGTAGTCATCATCAATAGACCCTCCAGGAGCCAGCAGCTGCTCCCCCTCCCTTAACAGTAGATTCCTCCCAGCAACATAAGACACCCCCACCAGAAACAATAGTCCCCCACACAAAAATAGATCCCCACCAACGACAAAAGATCCCCCATCAGGCAGTATTAATAGACCCTCCAGCACACACCAGCACTCATTGCCATAAAATCCATTGAGTGCTGAAGGTGCCGAAGCTGCGTTCTCCCACGTTCCCACTGGAAAAAAGCCCCAATATAGTGTAAATAAGAAGCCGGGGCTGACAGATTGTCTACATCGAGGCTGAAGAAACTCAACAAATCCGTGTCTGCTGATGGTGTGCAAAAGAAACCAGATTCCGAATGTTTACAGCATGGCTGAGGACAACGAACTCCTAGCAACTGGCAATCCAGATATGCTGAGTGACCGCTCACCCGTGCGCTGAATTGGTGGTGGAGGCAATCTATGAACCATTACTGCCGGCTTAGGTAAACACAAGAGGAGCCCTATTCTTGGGTTCATGCACACTGGCCTTTAGGGCTCTACAACGTACATAAGGGAAATCTCCCAATCTATAAACCATTACTGCTGGCTTAGGTAAACTCAAGAGGAGCCCTATTCTTGGGTTCATGCACACCGGCATATGGGGCTCTACAACGTACATAAGGGAAATCTCCCAATCTATGAACCATTACTGCTGGCTTAGGTAAGCTCAAGAGGAGCCCTATTCTTGGGTTTATGCACACCGGCGTATGGGGCTCTACAACGTATGTAATGGAGGTCTCCCAATCTATGAACCATTACTGCCGACTTAGGTAAACACAAGAGGAGCCTTCTACTTGGGTTCATGCACACCGGCATATAGGGCTCTACAATGTACCTAACGGAGGTCTCCCAATCTATGAACCATTACTGCCGCCTTAGATAAACACAAGAGGAGCCCTATTCTTGGGTTCATGCACACCGGCTTATAGGGCTCTACAACGTACGTAATGGGGATCTCCCAATCTATGAACCATTACTGCCGGCTTAGGTAAACACAAGAGGAGCCCTATTCTTGGGTTCATGCACACTGGCCTTTAGGGCTCTACAACGTACATAAGGGAAATCTCCCAATCTATAAACCATTACTGCTGGCTTAGGTAAACTCAAGAGGAGCCCTATTCTTGGGTTCATGCACACCGGCGTATGGGGCTCTACAACGTATGTAATGGAGGTCTCCCAATCTATGAACCATTACTGCCGACTTAGGTAAACACAAGAGGAGCCTTCTACTTGGGTTCATGCACACCGGCATATAGGGCTCTACAATGTACCTAACGGAGGTCTCCCAATCTATGAACCATTACTGCCGCCTTAGATAAACACAAGAGGAGCCCTATTCTTGGGTTCATGCACACCGGCTTATAGGGCTCTACAACGTACGTAATGGGGATCTCCCAATCTATGAACCATTACTGCCGGCTTAGGTAAACACAAGAGGAGCCTTCTACTTAGGTACATTGTAGAGCCCTATATGCCGGTGTGCATGAACCCAAGTAGAAGGCTCCTCTTGTGTTTACCTAAGTCGGCAGTAATGGTTCATAGATTGGGAGACCTCCATTACATACGTTGTAGAGCCCTATATGCCGGTGTGCATGAACCCAACGGAGGTCTCCCAATCTATGAACCATTACTGCCGGCTTAGGTAAACACAAGAGGAGCCCTATTCTTGGGTTCATGCACACCGGCATATGGGGCTCTACAACGTACGTAACAGAGGTCTTCAGACTGTCCTCATCTATGGAGAATGTGTCCAACTGTCCACTGATGGATGTCTGAACACTTTGAGACCGCATGCACACCGGATGTTTATTCTGCTGCTCCTAGGGGGGGCATTTGGTGTATTTTTTTCCTATATGCCCCAGCATGTTAGCCTATGTATAGAAAAAAATACCGCTTTAGGCAGAAAAAAATGCTTGATGCGTGTAAACGTGCAAATAACGATTGGCGCGTTTGGCACTTAAACGTTCATTATTTAAGTGGCCAGGTTAAATTATTATTCCGGCCAATTAACTAAATTAATGCCCAAATGCTTGATGTGCCTACAAGCCTCAAATATTTTTCTGCCAAAACGTCTCTTCCTGGAGGAAAGGTGTCAAGGAGAGCCAAATGCAGCCCAAAGCAACCCAACTTGCATTAATCACTTCAGCTTCGGAAGGTTTTACCACCCCCACCTTCATGACTAGGCCATTTTTTGCGATATGGCACTGCGTTACTTTAACTGGTAATTGCACAGTCATGCGACTGAATGAAGTTTTATTTATGTAATTTTCTTTTTTTTTTTTTTTTTTTTTTTTTTTAATACAAATAGAGCCTTATTTTGGTGGTATTTGATCACCACTGGGTTTTTTTTATTATTTATTATATAAATAAAAAAAGACCAAAAATATATATATATATATATATATATATATATATATATATATATATATATATATATATATATATATATATATATATTACTTTCTGCTATAAAACAAAAATAAAAAATTTGTTTCTCTATCGTTCATTGACAGACACAGCTCCATATTCTTCTTGACCATTGGGTTATGCTGCTCCCTACAGGAATAGGACACTAGGCAGGAAAAAACTTTGCCACGCCTATGGGGCCGTCCCTGCAGGCATAACCCCACACACTCTGTTATAGGCTTCAGTTTGTTTCTGCCTAGTTAAGGAGTAGGATCTAGTTCCCTGCTGGGACTTTGGTCTTAGCTTATTTTTTTGGGAATCTTTTTGTAAGACTTTATTTTTTAGTTAGTTTTGTTCCTAAAAGAACTACAAGCAACAGCCGGCTGGGTTTCGGACTGGATATTCTAGATCCTTAAGGTCTCCCAGGCCGGCCAGCGAGCATGAGCAGGTTATAGTCCAGCACTAGGCCTCGCCACAACAGAGCCCCGATGGACAGGGGCTGGCCTGCAAGTGAAAGACCTCGCCGGGACGCACGCGACCTGGGTCGCCCTGAGACGCAGCGTACCCTGTGGCCATCAGCACCCCCACCCTGGGTGGAAAGGTATTCTGTTTGGAGTGGTGCCCACTTGATGCTGTTGGTATGGTGACTAAGTGTCCCCCGATTTCTCTGGTGGTCTCGGGGTTTACGTGCGCCCCCTCCCTGGGAAAGTCGGGCCCTCGGGTAGCCCTCAGTTCCCCTGGCCTCTCAGTGATACCAGGCTCCCCCCCCCCCCCCACAAGCAGGTTCCTACCTCAGGGGGGCTGATGTATTGCAGCCGCTGTGTCGGTTCTGGGGGGGGGAGGTTTCTCCTGTTGGGGTCTCCTCCTGGGGACCCGCCGATGCCACTGTCTGATAACCCCCCCTGGGGGATCCTGGAGACCTCATAGCGCGTCATGGGAGCCGCCATTTTGCTGTAGTTTGCGCTCTGCATCAGTGTAAATTGTTCTCATTGGAATGCATGGGCAGCCATGTTTTGGTAGTTCCCCCATAGGAATGCATGGGGCAGCCATTTTCTTAGAGTCCACAATCGCTGGACAGCAAGGGAAATGCTGGGGTGAGTCTAGTTCATGACCCAGGTGCAGTAAATTAAACGGTCATGCGACACTGTACCCAAATTAAATTGATACTCCATAAAGAGTACCTGTCACTGCTATTACTGTCACATTCCTCCCCGATCCCTCCATAAAGAGTACCTGTCACTGCCTACTACTGTCACATTCCCCCCGATCCCTCCATAAAGAGTACCTGTCACTCCTATTACTGTCACATTCCCCCGATCCCTCCATAAAGAGTACCTGTCACTGCCTATTACTGTCACATGCCCCCCGATCCCTCCATAAAGAGTACCTGTCACTTCTATTACTGTCACATTCCCCCCGATCCCTCCATAAAGAGTACCTGTCACTGCCTATTACTGTCACATTCCCCCCCCATCCCTCCATAAAGAGTACCTGTCACTCCTATTACTGTCACATTCCCCCCGATCCCTCCATAAAGAGTACCTGTCACTGCTATTACTGTCACATTCCCCCTGATCCCTCCATAAAGAGTACCTGTCACTCCTATTACTGTCACATTCCCCCCGATCCCTCCATAAAGAGTACCTGTCACTTCTATTACTGTCACATCCCCCCCGATCCCTCCATAAAGAGCACCTGTCACTGCCTATTACTGTCACATACCCCCCGATCCCTCCCTAAAGAGTACCTGTCACTGCCTATTACTGTCACATTCCTCCCGATCCCTCCATAAAGAGTACCTGTCACTGCTATTACTGTCACATTCACCCCGATCCCTCCATAAAGAGCACCTGTCACTACTATTACTGTCACATTCCCCCCGATCCCTCCATAAAGAGCACCTGTCACTGCCTATTACTGTCACATACCCCCCGATCCCTCCATAAAGAGCACCTGTCACTGCTATTACTGTCACAACCCCCCCCCCCGATCCCTCCATAAAGAGTACCTGTCACTGCCTATTACTGTCACATTCCCCCCCGATCCCTCCATAAAGAGTACCTGTCACTGCATATTACTGTCACATTCCCCCCGATCCCTCCATAAAGAGTACCTGTCACTGCTATTACTGTCACATTCCCCCCGATCCCTCCATAAAGAGCACCTGTCACTGCCTATTACTGTCACATACCCCCCGATCCCTCCATAAAGAGCACCTGTCACTGCTATTACTGTCACATCCCCCCCCCCCGATCCCTCCATAAAGAGTACCTGTCACTGCCTATTACTGTCACATTCCCCCCCGATCCCTCCATAAAGAGTACCTGTCACTGCCTATTACTGTCACATTCCCCCCCGATCCCTCCATAAAGAGTACCTGTCACTGCCTATTACTGTCACATTCCCCCAATCCCTCCATAAAGAGTACCTGTCACTCCTATTACTGTCACATTCCCCCCGATCCCTCCATAAAGAGTACCTGTCACTGCCTATTACTGTCACATTCCCCCGATCCCTCCATAAAGAGTACCTGTCACTGCTATTACTGTCACATTCCCCCCGATCTCTCCATAAAGAATACCTGTCACTGCCTATTACTGTCACATTCCTCCCCGATCCCTCCATAAAGAGTACCTGTCACTGCTATTACTGTCTCAAGGGATGTTTACATTGCTTGTGACAGCAAAAAAAGTGATCAGATTTTTTTTTTAAAACAGCGCTAAAAATAAAAAATTAAATAAAATAAATAGGTAAAAAAAAACATTTTTAAAGCGCCCCCCCCCCCCTGCCGTGAGCTTGCATGCGAAAAGTAAACACATACGCAAGTCGCGCTCGCAAATGAAAACGGTGATCCAACCACACGGGAGGTATCGCCGCGATCGCCAGAGCGAGAACAATACTTCTAAAAAAAAAGACCTCCTCTGTAACTCTAAACTGGTAATCGTTTAAAAAATGTTAAAGCGTCAGCTATGGATATTTTAAAGTACTGTAGTTTTGTGAGCAATTTTAAACCATAACATGTTAGGTATCTATTTACTCGGCGTGACATCATCTTTCACATTAAAAAAAATTGGGCTAACTTTTTTTTTTTTTTTTCTTAAATGCAGTGAAATTTATTTTCCCCCCCAAAAAAATTTCATTTAAAAGACTGCTGCGCAAATACCGCGTGACAAAAAATATTGCAATAACTGCCATTTTATAGATATTTTTGCCACTTTTATCTATCTATCTATATATATATATATATATATATATATATATACAGTGCTTTGCGAAAGTATTCGGCCCCCTTGAACTTTGCGACCTTTTGCCACATTTCAGGCTTCAAACATAAAGATTTAAAACTGTAATTTTTCGTGAAGAATCAACAACAAGTGGGACACAATCATGAAGTAGAACGAAATTTATTGGATATTTCAAACTTTGTTAACAAATAAAAAACTGAAAAATTGGGTGTGCAAAATTATTCAGCCCCTTTACTTTCAGTGCAGAAAACTCTCTCCAGAAGTTCAGTGAGGATCTCTAAGTCCCCGTTCACACTGGGGTGACCTGTCAGGCGACCTGGTCGCCTGACAGGTCGCCGTAGGTCGCCTTCCATAGAGAAGCTGCGGACCCGTTCTAATAGGAGCGACACAAGTCGCTCCGACTTAGATAAAGGGTCCGGAGCTTCTTTGGGGCGACCCGGAGCGACCTGCATAGACTTCAATGTTATGAAGTCCGTGCCGGACGCTCCGAGGTCGCGGTGCGAGCAGCGCGCCGCGACCTGTGAGGTCGCCCCGCGAAGTCGGATCGCCCCAGTGTGAACGGGGCCTGAATGATCCAATGTTGACCTAAATGACTAATTATGATAAATAGAATCCACCTGTGTGTAATCAAGTCTCCGTATAAATGCACCTGCACTGTGATAGTCTCAGAGGTCCGTTTAAAGCGCAGAGAGCATCATGAAGAACAAGGAACCTCACCAGGCAGGTCCGAGATACTGTTGTGGAGAAGTTTAAAGCCGGATTTGGATACAAAATTATTTCCCAAGCTTTAAACATCCCAAGGAGCACTCTGCAAGCGATAATATTGAAATGGAAGGAGTATCAGACCACTGCAAATCTACGAAGACCTGGCCGTCCCTCTAAACTTTCAGCTCATACAAGGAGAAGACTGATCAGAGATGCAGCCAAGAGGCCCATGATCACTCTGGATGAACTGCAGAGATCTACAGCTGAGGTGGGAGACTCTGTCCATAGGACAACAATCAGTCGTATACTGCACAAATCTGCCCTTTATGGAAGAGTGGCAAGAAGAAAGCCATTTCTTAAAGATATCCATAAAAAGTGTCCTTTAAAGTTTGCCACAAGCCACCTGGGAGACACCAAACATGTGGAAGAAGGGGCTCTGCTCAGATGAAACCAAAATCAAACTTTTTGGCAACAATGCAAAACGTTATGTTTGGTGTAAAAGCAACACAGCTCATCACCCTGAACACACCATCCCCCACTGTCAAACATGGTGGTGGCAGCATCATGGTTTGGGCCTGCTTTTCTTCAGCAGGGACAGGGAAGATGGTTAAAATTGATGGGAAGATGGATGGAGCCAAATACAGGACCATTCTGGAAGAAAACCTGATGGAGTCTGCAAAAGACCTGAGACTGGAACGGAGATTTGTCTTCCAACAAGACAATGATCCAAAACATAAAGCAAAATCTGCAATGGAATGGTTCACAAATAAACATATCCAGGTGTTAGAATGGCCAAGTCAAAGTCCAGACCTGAATCCAATCGAGAATCTGTGGAAAGAACTGAAAACTGCTGTTCACAAACGCTCTCCATCCAACCTCACTGAGCTCGAGCTGTTTTGCAAGGAGGAATGGGCAAAAATTTCAGTCTCTCGATGTGCAAAACTGATAGAGACATACCCCAAGCGACTTACAGCTGTAATCGCAGCAAAAGGTGGCACTACAAAGTATTAACTTAAGGGGGCTGAATAATTTTGCACGCCCAATTTTTCAGTTTTTTATTTGTTAAAAAAGTTTGAAATATCCAAATAAATTTCGTTCCACTTCATGATTGTGTCCCACTTGTTGTTGATTCTTCACAAAAAATTACAGTTTTATATCTTTATGTTTGAAGCCTGAAATGTGGCAAAAGGTCGCAAAGTTCAAGGGGGCCGAATACTTTCGCAAGGCACTGTATATATATGTATCTCTCTCTCTCTCTCTCTCTCTCTCTCTCTCTCTCTCTCTATATATATATATATATATATATATATATTTATATATAATGTTTGGGTGTTCTAAGTACAAAGTAATTTTGTAGCTAAAAATACGCTAATAAGTGTCAGAACTAGGCTTGGTCCTTAGGTGGTTAAGGGTAACTCTTTAACCCCATTAGTTCCGGGATCAGTATAGACATTAATAAATATCCGTCTGCCTTTCTCACGGGGTGTGTTAGAGCTCCTCGTGGCCTTTGATAGATGTGAAATCTGGTGACACTGGTCCTTGGGTGTGTCGGGTGTGAATTTACACGATGACACAGATAGAAGTACGATACCAGAAAAGGGAGGGGACCGAACGTATCCCTGTCACACTCCACAGACACCAAGGAAACACACAATCCTATTAGGATTCAGGGAGGGGGAGGGGTATCCACAAATCATATAATGTCTTCATTAACCACTTTTGGACCGGAAGATTTTCCCCCTTAATAACCAGGCCGATTTTTGCGATTCGGCACTGCGTTATTTTAACTGACAATTACGCCGTAGTGCGAGGCTGTACCCAAATAAAATTTATGTCCTTTTTTTCCCACAAATAGAGGTTTCTTTTGGAGGTATTTGATCACCTGAGCGATATTTATTTTTTTATAATCAATAAATAGAGACAATTCTGAAAAGAAAAATAATATTTTTTTACTATCTGCTATATAACATTCCCAATAAAAAAAAATTCAAATTCAAATTTTTTCATCATTTTAGGCCAATTTGTATTCTGCTACATATTAAAAAAAAATCCCAGTAAGCGTATTTTGATTGGTTTGCGCAAAAGTTATCGCTACAAACTAGTAGGAAAGATTTATGTCCTTTTTTATCTATTTTTATTTTTTTACTAGTAATGGTGACGATCTGTGATTTTTAGCGGGACAGCGACATTGCAGCGGACAGATTGGACCCCTAACTGACATTTTTGACACTTTTGGGGGTACCAGTGACATTACTACAGTAATCAGTGCTATACATATGCACTGTTAATGTAATAATGACACTGGCAGGGAAGGGGTTAACACCAGGGCGATCAAAGGGTTAAATGTGAGCCTAGGGTGTGCTTTCTAACTGTGAGGGGGGATGGGCTTGCTGCATGAACACAGAGACCTGTGTTACTAAATAAGAGGATCCCTGTGTTCATCACTGACAGAACAGCGGTCTGCTGTGTTTATAATGGCAGACCGCCGTTCTGTCTCCATGGGAAGCGATTGCGGGTGCCCGGCAGCAATTGTCAGACCCGCTAATTGGCTCCCCCTGTAGCCAATTGGCGCGTGCGCTCCCCCCACTAGCGGTCCCATGAAACGATGTACAGCTACGTAGTTTCGTGGGACAGAGCCGACTTGCCGCAGTATATGTACTGCTGGCGATCGGCAAGTAGTTAAAAATAATTCTGGAAGACATAAATACATAAATCAAGGTATGACTGACAATCCAAGTATATATGATAAATTTCTCTACGCGTTTCGGGAGTCAATGCTCGCTTCCTCAGGAGAAACATTTATAAAAGCCTTTCTGTATAATGATCCTAACGACTAATCTGGCAGATTTTAGCTTTTCTGTTTTAAATGAAATATAAATAATAACACCAAATCCTGATTTCCTCTTCTCCAGGTACATCGTGTTGGCAGTGTGGGCGCCCATCGTTCTATATTTAACCTGGTATTGTCTCTCAGAACTTTCCCGGGGGGACATCAGACTCTTCTCATCCTTCACAACAGGTATGAAACGCGTCGCACGTCATCTGATAACTCTCTACGGAGACGGTTCACCTCTCCACCGCAAGTCACCTGACGCCAAACACCTGAAGATCAAAAAAGTTCTGGAGCTTTTTTTGTAGCTCGAATCGGGCAGAATTGCGCATATTTGAAGCATTTTTTGTTCTATAGAAATGCATAAAAACGTTTGATTCGAGCGTTCTAGTGCGTTTTGTTGCACATTTTGAGCATTTTAAATGAAAAATAAATTGTTAAATTAAATTAAATAGATTAAAAAAAAAACAACCCTTAACCCTAATATTAACCTCTAACCCCAACCTTTCACCCTATTAACCTTTAGCCCCATCCCTTAACCCTAATATTAACCCCAACCCTAATAACCTCAGACCTTAACCCTAATATTAACTCCTAACCCAAACCATTAACCCCTAACCCCTACCCTTAGCCCTAATATAAACCCCAACCCTGAACCCCAATATTAACCCCCAACCCTTAACCCTAATATTAACCCCCAACCCTTAACCCTAATATAAACCCCCAACCCTTAGCTCTAATATTAACCCCAACCCTTAGCCCTAATATTAACCCCCAACCCTGAACCCCAATATTAACCCCCAATGCTGAACCCCAATATTAACCCCCAACCCTTAACCCTAATATTAACCCCAACCCTTAGCCCTAATATTAACCCCAAGCCTGAACCCCAATATTAACCCCCAACCCTTAACCCTAATATTAACCCCCAACCCTTAACCCTAATATTAACCCCAACCCTTAACCCTAATATTAACCCCTAACCCTAATAACCTCAGACCTTAACCCTAATATTAACTCCTAACCCCAACCCTTAGCCCTAATATTAACCCCCAACCCTTAACCCTAATATAAACCCCCAACCCTTAGCTCTAATATTAACCCCAACCCTTAGCCCTAATATTAACCCTGAACCCCAATATTACCCCCCAACGCTCAACCCCAATATTAACCCCCAACCCTTAACCCTAATATTAACCCCAACCCTTAGCCCTAATATTAACCCCAAGCATGAACCCCAATATTAACCCCCAACCCTTAACCCTAATATTAACCCCCAACCCTTACCCCTAATATTAACCCCAACCCTTAACCCTAATATTAACCCCTAACCCTAATAACCTCAGACCTTAACCCTAATATTAACTCCTAACCCCAACCCTTAGCCCTAATATTAACCCCAACCCTGAACCCTAATATTAACCCCCAACCCTAATATTAACCCCAAGCCTAAACCCTAATAATAACCCCCAACCCTTAACCCTAATATTAACCCCTAACCCCAACCTTTAACCCTAATACCCTCAGACCTTAACCCTAATATTAACTCCTAGCCCCAAACATTAACCCCTAACCCCAACCCTTAATCCAAATATTAAACCCCAACCCTTAAACCTAATAACCTCAGACCTTAACCCTAATATTAACCCCAACCCCGAACCCTAATATTGACCCCCAACCCTTAACCCTATCATTAACCCTAATAAGCCCAAACCTTAACCCTAATAACTTCAGCCCTTAACCCTAATATTAACTTCTAACCCCAACCATTAACCCCTAACCCCAACCCTTAACCCTAATATTTTTTTTTTACTAGTAATGAAGGTGATCAGCGATTTTTAGCGGGACTACGACATTGCGGTGGAAAGATTGGACCCCTAACTGACATTTTTGACACTTTTTTGGGGACCAGTTACAAAAAATATGCACTGTCACTGTACTAATGACACTGGCAGGGAAGGGGGTTAACATCAGGGGTGATCAAAGGGTTAAATGTGTTCCCTGGGAGTGCTTTCTAACTGCGGGGGAGGTGCTCTGACTGGGGAAGACAGAGATCCATGTTCCTGCTTAGCAGGAACACAAGATCTCTGTCTTCTCCCCGGTCAGAGCGGTGATCTACTTTGTTTACATAGGCAGTCCGCCATTCTTCCTCTCTTGGGTGGCCAGACCCGCTCATTGGCTCCCCCTCTGTCCAATCACTCGTGATCATGCCTCCAGTGGCGCGCCTGCGCCACCTAGTGGCTATTGCACGAAATTAAACAGGTTTGTGATTTTGCGCAATAGAGCCACTTTACCGCAGTAAATGTACGTTAGGCAGTCGGCAAGTTGTTAACTTTACCACCACCCCTCCGATGGAGTGACGTTGTAGGTGGAACTGGTATAACTGGGGAGTAAATTCCACCTTCTTACCAGGAAAGAGACTTCCCTAGTTACTCCCAGTACTCCCCAGTTATACCAGTTCAACTGCAGACCAGGAAAGAGTGCAACTCCCAGCTTATAAAATGCTAAGATTATATTTGACCGCTGTACCTTGTTGGTTGACTATTAAACTTGATAAACTCGTTATCATAAAAACCGTTCCAAGCCATACCATCTCGTAATCCTTTGATAAGTTTAGTACGCCACTTAGGCTCCGCCTACATGTTTACACCATGCATGCGCTGTGGAGTGTATTGCAAAAATGCACCATCTCTTTACACAGTGCAGCTATGCATAGAGTTAAATGGAATATTTTTTTTTTTTTTTTTCATTTTTTAAAAAAAAGGGGAAACAGTGACTTGCATTGTTACAGTGCAGAGCCCCACCCCCTCACCGCCCCAACGCAACGGACACCAGCCGGCACGTGTACTCCGAGAAGGAAGATAATACAGTTATCAATCAGATAGCCCGGCATTGCAGGCCTCACCTTGCTACTCTTTTATTTGTTCACCTTTTGTATACAACGCCGCGCCGGCTGTGTTATCTCCGTTCTCTAATAAACATGTACAGGACGCTGAGCTGTGGAATGGAATGGCGCTCCGCTAACCGCAGTGTTTGCCCTGCAAGGAGGGAGGGAGGGTTGGTCTACATTCCGAGATCCATGGGGTGGCTATGCATTCTTTATTCTCAGCCCCCCCCAGATCTGAGGCTACTGACTGCAGGGATACAGAGCAGAAGAGGGGAGCTGGGCCAGCACAGGTAGGCAGTTGCATAGTTAGGCTGGACATAGAGGATTATTATTTTTTTTTTCAAACAGCCAGAGGACTTATGGGAAAAAAAAATTATAGATTTCCCCCATCCAAGGAAAGCCTCACTGGATAGAGGCTTAACTAGAACCTTCAGGGCCCTGAAGGATCCCCCCTGACCCCCAAACCCAGGCTCTTCCCTACCATTGTGGGACCCTTTATTATAGTCCCGCAGCGGGCTACCTTGCGATCTACTCATGGTGGCGGAATGCCAGAGCCCAGTCACAAGTGCGACCTTTGCAACCCTGGTTGTTCTGCCACAGGTGTCTAGTTTTTTAATATATTTTTTTTTTTTTATTTTTTTTTTTTTTTATTTTATTTTATTTATTATTATTTTTTTTTTTACAATTTTTTATTTTTTGTTTACAATTTTTTTGGACCCTCCTTTGGGAGGCTTTGGTGAAATATTAGGGGTCTAAACAGACCCCTGATGTCTCACTTTGGAGGCAGAGAAAGTGATTGAGGACAGATTCATCAGTCTCCATCTCTGCAGCCTCAGCTGCACAGAATGAATGAACAAGAATAGCTCTGTACAGAGACTTCCCATTCATTTGTAAATGGCCTCAGCTATAAATGAATTTAAAAAAAAACAAACTCAGTAGTCAATATGGATCATTGACTCTATTAATTAACACAAGGAAGGAGGCGGTGAATGACACATTCACCAGCTCCCTCCCTGCTCTCCATCCTGACAGATCCACCCAGCAGCTGGCGGGAGGTGGGGGGAGGGAACCCGGCAGCGCTGTGGGGGGCGGGGGGCAGGAGAGAGCACACAGGGGCCTGGGGCAGCTGGACAGCGATAGGAAGGCGACAGGAGGGGCATGTGGCGGAACCAGTGTCCTCCATTTTCCTCCTGCAGTCACTGAATGTCTGCAGGATGAAGAGGAGGAGAAGTGTCTGCATGGAGGGATCGGCTTCTCTACCTGCCGCCACCCCTGCCGCCCTTCTATACAGGTGTACAGGGGGGGCCGCATAGGTTCCCTGGACCACGGGGCCGGGTCACAATGGCAAACCTTGCGACCCCTGTTGATACACCCCTGCCACTGGGACACTCTATTCTGATACTGGAACTTCTCTGCTGTCAGAATACACTGATCACCCCTGCAGTCTATTGGCTGCAGCCGCTGATCGAACTCAAGTTTTCCAACATTCTCATTTGACAAAAGTCAATGATTAGATCAACTTCTGTTGAGAGGCAAAGGCTATAGATGGATCAAAATTCAGCCAATCCCTGCTGAACCGGCCAAATTTTGTCCATCTATGGCTGGCTTAACTATTCTCCTACCAGACATTTCTCTCCTAAATGTAAAAATCATAATTTATTTTGCTAAAAAATTACTTAGAACCCCAAGTAATTTTTTAGCAAAATAAGCAAAATAAACTATGATTTTTACATGTAGGAGAGGAAAAAATCTCTCTCTCTCTCTCTCTCTCTCTCTCTCTCTATAAATATATATATATATATATATATATATATATATATATATACACACACACACACACACATATATATGTATGTGTGTGTGTGTATATATACAGTGTGGTCCATAAATATTGGGACATCGACCCAATTCTAACCACCACAATGGATTTGAAATGAAACAAACAAGATGTGCTTTAACTGCAGACTTTCAGCTTTAATTTGAGGGTATTGACATCCAAATCAGGTGAACGGTGTAGGTATTACAACAGTTTGTATATGTGCCTCCCACTTTTTAAGGGACCAAAAGTAATGGGACAGATTAACAATCATAAATCAAACTTTCACTTTTTAATACTTGGTTGCAAATCCTTTGCACTCAATTACAGCCTGAAGTCTGGAACGCATAGACATCACCAGAAGCTGGGTTTCATCCCTGGTGATGCACTTCCAGGCCTCTACTGCAACTGTCTTCAGTTCCTGCTTGTTCTTGGGGCATTTTCCCTTCAGTTTTGTCTTCAGCAAGTGAAATGCATGCTCAATCGTATTCAGGTCAGGTGTTGGTGATTGCATAACATTCCACTTCTTTCCCTTAAACTCTTTGGTTGCTTTCGCAGTATGCTTCGGGTCATTGTCCATCTGCACTGTGAAGCGCCGTCCAATGAGTTCTGAAGCATTTGGCTGAATATGAGCAGATAATATTGCCCGAAACACTTCAGAATTCATCCTGCTGCTTTTGTCAGCAGTCACATCATCAATAAATACAAGAGAACCAGTTCCATTGGCAGCCATACATGCCCACGCCATGACAATACCACCACCATGCTTCACTGATGAGGTGGTATGCTTTGGATCATGAGCAGTTCCTTTCCTTCTCCATACTCTTCTCTTCCCATCACTCTGGTACAAGTTGATCTTGGTCTCATCTGTCCATAGGATGTTGTTCCAGAACTGTGAAGGCTTTTTTAGATGTTGTTTGGCAAAATCTAATCTGGCCTTCCTGTTTTTGAGGCTCACCAATGGTTTACATCTTGTGGTGAACCCTCTGTATTCACTCTGGTGAAGTCTTCTCTTGATTGTCGACTTTGACACACATACACCTACCTGCTGGAGAGTGATCTTGATCTGGCACACATACACCTACCTCCTGGAGAGTGATCTTGATCTGGCACACATACACCTACCTCCTGGAGAGTGTTCTTGATCTGGCACGCATACAACTACCTCCTGAAGAGTGTTCTTGATCTGGCCACTTGTTGTGAAGGGTGTTTTCTTCACCAGG
This sequence comes from Pelophylax lessonae, assembly GCF_965119305.1. Classification (NCBI taxonomy): domain Eukaryota; kingdom Metazoa; phylum Chordata; class Amphibia; order Anura; family Ranidae; genus Pelophylax; species Pelophylax lessonae. The sequence goes on along the minus strand of NC_138777.1, from coordinate 236,341,367 downwards.
GAAAGAATTCTTCGGTCATCCACCACAGTTGTTTTCCGTGGTCTTCTGGTGTTGCTGAGCTCACCGGTGCGTTCTTTCTTTTTAAGGATGTTCCAAACAGTTAATTTGGCCACACCTAATGTTTTTGCTATCTCCCTGATGGGTTTATTTTGTTTTTTCCAGCCTAATGATGGCTTGCTTCACTGATAGTGACAGCTCTTTGGATCTCATATTGAGAGTTGACAGCAACAGATTCCAAATGCAAATAGCACACTTGAAATCAACTCTGGACCTTTTATCTGCTCCTTATAAATGGGATAATGAGGGAATAACACACACCTGGCCATGGAAAAGCTGAGCAGCCAATTGTCCCATTACTTTTGGTCCCTTAAAAAGTGGGAGGCACATATACAAACTGTTGTAATTCCTACACCTTTCACCTGATTTGGATGTAAATATCCTAAAATTAAAGCTGAAAGTCTGCAGTTAAAGCACATCTTGTTTGTTTCATTTCAAATCCATTGTGGTGGTGTATAGAGCCAAAAAGATTAGAATTGAGAGAATAAAATGGTGGGTTTTAAATTATTTCTTTTATGTCACACGGTATTTGTGAAGCAGTTTTTTTACATTTACATTTTAAGGGAAAAATAAAATTTATCGAATTTTGGTGCACATAAACACCACATAATATCAATTTTTTGAGTAAAATATAAAAGATGATGCTAAATAGATAACTAATATGTCATGCTTTAAAAAAATGTACGCCTGTAGAATGGCGCCATACTACCTAAAAATCTCCATAGGCAACACTTTAAAAGCTTTTAAAGGTTACCAGTTTAGAGTTACACAGGAGATCTGGTGCTAGAATTATTGCTTTCATGTGTGGTGCAAACACCGTTTACATATGTGTGCTGGGGGGCTAATTTTTTACTATTTTTAATATTTATTTTATTAAAAACATATTTTTACAAAATATTTTATATTTTGTTTCAGATTATTCTATTCCAGTGCCAGCTTTATGTTTCTTCCCTCTATTCATCGCCGGCATGATGGTCTGGAGCTTGATGGAATACGGAATTCACCGATATATATTTCACATGAACCCCCCGGGCAGCAACTACTTTCTCATCACTCTGCACTTTATGCTGCATGGACAGCACCATAAGGTGAGAATGGCGGGGGTGTCACCTTGGCTTCCATAGACTTTAAAGGATCAGTCAGCACAAAACTGTTATGGGAGCTATGGATGGACGTGTCTATTGCCAATCTATCTCTGGCACCCTTTAGGAAGGCTCATCCCACCCGAGGTTATGTCCGTGCTCTGAAATCTTACTCCTCTTGATGCCTTCTAGCAGCCTTTCTCAACCTTTTTTACACTGAGGAACCCTTGAAATAAATTTCTGGTCTCGGGGAACCCCTGCTAAAAATGTAAAATCTACAACTCATGAGACATTAGTGCGACAGTCAGTGGGAAGAATGCTCCTTACTCTTGTCATCATTGGGAAGAATTACCCCATTACAGATAGCTAAAAGGAACAATGGTGTCATTGGGAACTTATCTGAGAGGCAGAAATTGCTCAAGGAACCCCTAGCAACCTCAGGAGGAACCCTATGGTTCCATGAAACCCTGCATTCTAGTGTAACAAAAACAGTAATCCTAACAGGGAGGGTGAAATCCCTCTGTAGTTCCTGGGGGGTGGAGCCAAGAGCCCAGAGCTGATATTATACTAATGGTTGGATGCTGGGAGCTTGAATCAGTTATTGGTTTCCTATAACACAGAGGGATTCCTGATCCGTTACAGTAGAGTTCCTGGTTCTACCCCTCCCTCCTTTCCATGAAGTCTTACTTCTTTTTGCAAACAGCAGTCCCAACAGGGAGAGTGAAATGCCTTGGTAGTGCCTCAGGGGTGGAGCCAGATAAAATATAGCCGATATACCTATAGTATGGCTGGATGCTGGTAGCTTGAGTCAACATTTATCTTACTAAAACTCAGAGGAACTCCTGATTATTACAGTAGCATTCCAGGTTCTGTCTCACCTACCTCTCTATGAAGTCTTACTTCTTTTGTTGCATTTAGTGTAATAAGAACAGAAGTCCCAACAGGGAGAGTGGAATCCCTTGGTAGTTCCTGGGGGGGGTGGAGTTAGGTACCAAAAGCTGATATTATACCTATGGCAGGATGCTGGAATCTTGAGTTAACCATTGTCTTCATCTAACACAGAGGGACTCCTGATCGTTACAGTAGCGTTCCTGGTTCTACCTCCTCTACCTTCCCATGAAGTCTTACTTCTTTTTGCAAACCGCAATCTCAACAGGGAGAATGAAATCCCTTGGTAGTGCCTCGGGGGTGGAGCCGGAAAAAATATAGCCAATCTACCTACAGTACAGCTGGGAGTCAACGTTTTGCCTTACTAAAACTCAGAGGGACTCCTGATCATTACATTAGATTTCCTGGTTCTGCCTCCTCATAAAGTCTTACATCTTTTGCTGAATTCTAGTGTAACAAAAACAGTAATCCCAACAGGATGATGATATCCTTTGGTAGTTCCTAGGGGTGGAGCCGGGAACCCAGAGCTGATTTTCTACCAGTGGTTGAATGCTCGTAGTTTGAGTCAACCATTGTCTTCCTATAACTCAGAGGGTCTCCTGTTTATTAGAGTTCCCTTTTCTACCTCACCTACCTCCCTATGAAGTATTACTTCTTTTGCTGCATAACAAGAGCAGTAATCCCAACAGGGAAAGTGAAATCTTGGTAGTTCCTGGGGGGTGGAGCCAGGAACCCAGAGCTGATATTATACCTATGGTTGAATGCTGGTAGCTTGAGTCAACCATAACTCAGAGGGACGCCTGATCTTTAGAGTAGAGTTCTTGGTTCCTCCTCACCTACCTCCCAATGAAGTCTTGCTGTATTTTTCTCCATTATAGTAACAAGAACAGTAATCCCAACAGTGTTAGTAAAATCCCTTGGTAGTGAGTGCCTCAGGGGTGGAACTAGGAACGCATAGCCAATATTACATCTATGTCTGGATGCTAGGAGCTTGAGTCAACCTTTGTTCTGGGACACCTGATCATTACAGTGGAGTTCCTGGTTAGGCCTCACCTTGAAGTCTTCCTTCTTTTCCTGCATTCCTTGTAATATAAAGAAACCTGATAGAATTAACAATGCCCAATGGAAGGGGGTGGAGCTGAAAGCTCAGATGCAGAAATCAAACTGTTGGAGTGATTCCACCACCATAAACATCCCGGGCCCTTTACCATGCAATAGTTCTAAGTACACACGCTTGAGTTTTTATTATTTCTACTGCATTTGCTTTTAAATTAAAGGCCAATTCCACCTTTTGGAACACGCTTTATTATATACCCATGATTACAGTGTAACATGAAACAGAGTAACATTCCCAGGCCCCCCAATCCAAAACCATCCCCCAATTACCGGAATTGTGGGGTTCCTTTCCCCGTAGGCTTCGGTTTAGTTATGAATTTGGCTTGACTGTGTGTGGCTCCACCCGCACAATCATGTCACCCATTCAAAAAAGATCTGTAATTTGAGAAACAAGTTCTATTTGCCACACCGGCAGAATGACTTCAAGTCCTCAATAGAGCACAAGCGTGGTGACGTCAGTAGAGCACAAGCATGGTGGCGTAAATGGCACACAAATGCACAAATGAGGTGACGTCAGTAGAGCACAAGGGTGGTTACATCAGTAGAGCACAAGGGTGGTGACGTCAGTAGAGCACAAGCGTGGTGACATCAGTAGAACACAAGCGTGGTGACGTCAGTAGAACACAAGCGTGGTGACGTCAGTAGAACACAAGCGTGGTGACGTCAGAAGAACACAACGTGGTGACGTCAGTAGAACACAAGCGTGGTGACGTCAGTAGAACACAAGCGTGGTGACGTCAGTAGAACACAAGCGTGGTGAGGTCAGTAAAGCACAAGCGTGGTGATGTCAATAGAGCACAAAGTATGGTGACGACAGTAGAGCAAAAGTGTCATGATGTCAGTAGAGCACAAGCGTGGGGACGTCAGTAGAGCACAAGCGTGGGGACGTCAGTAGAGCACAAGCGTGGTGACATCAGTAGAGCACAAGCGTGGTGATGTCAGTAGAGCACAAGCGTGGTGAGGTCAGTAGAGCACAAGCGTGGTGAGGTCAGTAGAGCACCACGCTTGTGGCCTACTTCCTCCAGCCCCGTAACTTGCAGTCAGTACCTTTGCAGGAGCCATTGTCTGCAGGAGCCTGTGCATTGTACACGTGATCCAATGATCGCAGTTGCAATGCTCTGCAGCTTCAAAAGCAAAAAGATAACAAATGCACATTAATTTATTAATATGGATTTCAAACAGATTCAGCAGCATTCAAGTGAAAAAGTCAACCAGCATATTGTTGGGATGTAGGGCCATTTTTCATTTCTCTCAATCAGTATTTTCTCATTCGACTTCCCAGGCTCCTTTCGACAGCTCGCGGTTGGTGTTTCCTCCTGTCCCGGCATCCTTTGTGATCCTACCCCTCTACGTTATCCTGCAGATGGTGCTTCCTCCTGTGGTGGGTCTCTCCCTCTTTGTAGGAGGTCTGTTTGGATACGTGGTATATGATATGATGCATTACTATCTACATTACGGGTCGCCGACGAAGGGCTCCTACCTCGCTTGGCTCAAGTCTTACCACGTCCGCCATCACTTTGAGCATCAAAAATCAGGTACGTTCTATGGACCCTATTGTCTTTGCACACTTATAGCCATTATTCTATTGGTGGGTCTATGACAGCGGGTGGAGGATCTTCTTCCTGCACACGCTGTCACAATTTAAAAAGAGTGCTCAGGCTCAGCCCACACGGGTTGCGTCATTCATTCACAGGGATCTCTGAATGAATGAACTACAAGTCCCGTCTTCCACCGTGGCAGATGGCTTTGAGTTCTCAATGAACTGCGGGGGCGCTGGTGAGCACTCTCATAGTTCATTGATCTTCCTGCTCTATAACTGTCTGCCTGTATGGGAGGTACGAGCTATACTGAGATTCTTCAGGAGCCTGATATTGCACCTGTGATCAGCTGAGTGTGGGTGCAATACTCTGCAGGCGCCAGAAAAAAAATTTAAATGCACATTTTTACCTGCAAAAAATATATAATTTTTTTTTTTTTTTAATTTTAACCATTTGACCTCCAGAAGGTTTTACCCCCTTCATGACCAGGGCATTTTTTGCTATTCAGCACTGCGCTACTTTTCCTGGATACAGCACTGTAACCAAATTAAATTTTTATATAATTTTTTTTCACACAAATAGAGATTTTTTTTGGAGGTATTCGATCACCACTGGGCTTTTAATTTTATTATATAAATTAAAAAAGACAGAAATTAAAAAAAAAAACAAATGTTTTTCATACTTTCTGTTGTAAAATTTTACAAATAAATAATCTTTCTTCATAAATTTAGGCCAAAATGTATTCTGCTACATTTCCTTGGTAAAAATAACCCAAATCAGTGTATATTCATTGGTTTGTGTGAAAGTTAAAGAGCGTACAAACTATGGGATAAACATATGAAAATCAATCCTGACGGCCGAACTCATTTCTTGAGGCCTATAAAACTCCAGGTCAGTACAGATTAGTGATCGACCGATATCCTTTTTTACTGCCAATACTGATACCGATATTTTGTTCATCGGATATCGGTATCGGCCGATATCTGCCGATATTTTTGGACATTAACATTTTTTTTTTTTTTTTAATGTCTACAGGTACTGTGGTGGAGGGATCTGGGGGCCTAAAAGATCCCAAACCCCTCCTCTGCACTTAAAGCATTCAAAACGCCAAGTTTGGCTGTTTTGAATGCTGTAAGATTTTGAATTCGGCGCCACCAGTACCCGGAAGTGATGTCATGGCATGACATCACTTCCAGGTACTCAGCGGCGCTGAATTCAAAGAAATGGAGACTCGGTCAGATGGCAGCGGTGCAGATGGAGAGCCGGTCAGACGGCGGCTGTGAAGGTAGGATGCCCGGGTCTCCCGGTGGGACAGGAGACCCGGACGAGCTGCGGAAGGCGGCGGGAGGGGGGGACGTCCCCTTCCGCTCCTTGGAATGACAGCTGAGCAGCTTCTCAGCTGCATGGGTTGTCATTACAAGACAGCTGACCTTTGGGTATGGACACCGGTACCGGGGTGATGCCTCTAGCTACAGATATCACTCCAGTGCATGCACTTCCCCGAAATATCGGCAAAATATCGGTAAGTCAAAAGCCGATTCCGATATATCGGGGAAAGTCCATATCGGCCCTCGATATATCGGCTTTGCCCATTATCTGTCGATCCCTAGTACAGATACCCCCCAAATGACCCCTTTTTGGAATGTAGACAGTCCTAGGTATTTAGTAAGAGGCATGGCAGGTTTTTTGAAGTTGTAATTTTTTTTCACAATTTTTTGGAAAATGAGGAAATAAAATAAAAAAAAAGTTTACAAATTTTTTTTTACATACCGTCACCAGTGCAGTACAGCGTCAATATATGACTGGTTTGGGGTACTGACTGGTGATAGTATGTATGTAAAAAAATAAATATTTTTTTATTTAATTTTTTTTTACAATTACCAACGTAACAATGTACTACTGGGGGAAGGTGATCAGGGTTTTTTTTTTTTTTTTTTTTTTTTTTCTTGTACACTGTGATTGCTGTTACAGTGATGGTTTAAACTAGCGATACCATTTTTCTTTTTTTTTTTTTTTTATGTACCGATATCTACCACAACTGTTTTGTTTACACTTCATCAGTCAGCAATGACGCAAAGCATTGAAAAGTTATTTACTAATGAAATACATTTATTTTTTTTTAATTTTGTGCTTTTTTTCAATGTGAAACATGTAAATATATGTTAAAGATGTAAAAATATTAACGAACAAAGCAAACAAAAAAAAAGTTTTGATTATTAATAGTTTATAAAAAAAGTGAAAAAAAAAAAAATCAGCAGGAAAATAATTAAATGGAGAAGGAGAATAAGGAGTTAATGAAGGCTGATTAGTAAATTAATGGTTAATAAGGGACTAAACAGAAGAACATTTTAATTAAAAAAAAATGTGATCAGCGGCTCCTGCGCGCATGTGCGGGAGTGATGTCGTGCGGCTCCTGGCCAGTAGCATAGCCGGAGTCCGCAGACCAGGAAGGAAGATAGCTGAAGATGGATGCAGCCAGCAGCGGGGACAACGAGGGCTTAGTTTGGAGGTAAGTGTCACATAATGTGCTAGTATGGAGAAAGATCTGGGAGTCTTGGTAGAGGATAGACTAAGCAATAGCATGCAATGTCAAGCGGCAGCTACCAAAGCCGGCAGAATATTAGCATGCATAAGGAAGGGGTGTATTCCAGAGATAAAACTATATTCCTTCCACTTTATAAAACTCTGGTCCGACCGCATCTGGAGTATTCTGTCCAGTTCTGGTCGCCAATCCTCAGGAGGGATGTGTTGGAGCTGGAGAGAGTCCAGAGAAGGGCAACTAAACTAATTAGGGGATTGGAGGACCTTAATTATGAAGAGCGTCTGCAATCACTTGATTTATTCTCTCTGGAGAAGAGACGCCTGAGAGGGGACATGATAGAAATTTATAAATACCTCAACGGTGATCTCAGCATAGAAAAAAAGGTATTCAGTCGAAAGGATTGCATGAGGACTCAATGGCATACAATGCGATTAGAGGAGAAGCGTTTTAACCTCAGGCAAAGCAGGGGGTTCTTTACTGTTAGGGCTACAAGATTGTGGAATTCTCTACCACAAGAGGTGGTTTCTGCGGGAAGTATGGTGGCTTTCAAAAGACTCTTAGACGTAGATCTCAAGGAGCAGAACATTCAGGGGTATGTGAGATGATTACAGCCGCACACACCTACACAGGTTGAATTGGATGGACTATTGTCTTTATTCAACCTCACCTACTATGTAACTATGTAAGTAACATCATAGGTTTAACTGGATGGACCGGTGCATTTTTTCAACCTCACTAACTATGTAACTATGGTACAGGGTGCTGTGATTGGCACAGATACCATGTGATAGCTGTGGGCCAATCACAGCCTCATTATTGGAATCATAGCTGTTATGAATGAAACTTGAGTTTATGTGATCACATGATCCTCTGGCTGCACAATGTGGCTGGGTACCAGGAACCGTAATCCGCTGAGCCATGTGGACGCAGCGGTCATGGGAGCGGCATGCCTCAGAGGGTGCTCATGCGCTCAGCTACTTATATTTACTGTGGGTACTTTTAAATAGTAAGTGGTTAAATAACACAGCTTGGCCACTTACCCAGGGCCAGCCTTAGGTGTTCAAGCGCCCTGTGCGAGCTAATCCTGTGGTGCCCCCCCCCCCTCACAGAGCCCTGCCTACATCAGAGACCCTCACAGAGCCCCCCTTAAATCACAGACCCCCACAGAGCCCCCCTAAATCAGAGCCCCCCCACAGAGCCCCCCTTACATCAGAGACCCCCCCACACAGAGCTCCCCTTACATCAGAGACCCCCCCCACAGGTGACCTACCTACCCCAGCCTAGGAAAAGGAGCAGCAATGGACCAATGAGATAATCTGTCCACCTGTCACATATGCATTTAGCTTAATGGACTGGTTCGGTACTGCACTTCCCACTCCCAGTCTGAGCTCTGTTGTACAGGAGATAAGGCTGATAGCCAGTTAAGTGTAGGCATTTTCACATGCATTTTATAATACCTGTAATTTTTTTGTAATGATTACCTGCACTGCAATAAAAACCAGTTATAAAACTTCCCTTTAATCATCATGTCCTCTTTTCTTGCTTAGGATTCGGCATCACTAGCACTCTCTGGGACCGTCCGTTTAATACCCTGATCCCCGAAGACGCCATTACGGATTACTAGGAACCCCACGCTGCGGAGAATCACTGCGTCGACTCGGACAACCTGCTGAGATGAGGGGGGGAGGAGAAACATCGTATTTCAGTCTTCTTTGTATTTTTAATTATATTTTATTTTTTATTTTTTTTCTGTATCTTTTTTTTTTTTTTTCCTTTGATCCCACGGAAGTTTCTCAGCAGGAATTAATTATTTATTTAAGTGTAAACCAAATCAAAAGGGGGGGCTGAGGAGGCTGTACGTTACCGAGCCCGCCGCGTCTTCTGGAGGCGGCCTCTAATGACGCAGTGCGGGGTGAAGAGAGAGAGAGAGGAGCACGTGACCAGGGGAATGAACTTTTTTTTTAATGACCAAAAATGGCACTGACAGATTAAAAAAAAAAGAAAATAAAAAAAAAAATTAACCAGATGTATGAAACGCTCGCTGTAAATCCGTAATATGTACAAATGCCTGGAAATAAAACTAACTTTTTTTTTTCTCTTATTTTTACAAAAGAGGTGTTATCTGAGTTATTGCATTTAACCGACGATTTACTTATGTATTGTTTGTCTTGGAGAATTGGAAAGGCCGTTGCTGACCCCCTTTTAAAATTCTAGATGCCTGGCTGTCATGCTGACCCACTGGGGGGGAGAAGGGGGGGGGACGAATTCAATAAAGCTGCTGCACCACTTTTTTATAGTGTTAATCCCACGTTAACGTGTGGAGCCAAATTGGTGCATACAGAGTTTGTAAAAGTGCCTCACATGCATAGTAAAAGTGGCTCAGCATGTGCCAAATTCAAGTACAAGTTCTAGACAGGTCCATGAATTTGGCGCATGCCGCACCACTTGCACCCAAGACACTTTTGCAAAATGTGTTTGCTAGATGCCTGGCTGTCATGCTGACCCACAGGGGGGAGAAGGGGGGGGGACGAATTCAATGAAGCTGCTGCACCACTTTTTTATAGTGTTAATCCCACGTGAATGTGTGGAGCCAAACTCATGACGCACCTGCAACACTTTTGGTTCTGCCAGCGACTTGTTCCGGCTCTAAAATGCGCCACTTTACACTGTGGCCCAAGAATGGGTCAAAAAAAAAAAATAGTTTGTTTCTTACGAAAGTGGGGCTACCAACTCTCTTTTGATGTACAGAGAGAGAATTTGGTGCATACAGAGTTTGCAAAAGTGCCTCACATGCATAGTAAAAGTGGCTCAGCATGTGCCAAATTCAAGTACAAGTTCTAGACAGGCCCATGAATTTGGCGCATGCCGCACCACTTGCACCCAAGACACTTTTGCAAAATGTGTTTGCTAGATGCCTGGCTGTCATGCTGACCCACAGGGGGGAGAAGGGGGGGGGGCAAATTCAATAAAGCTGCTGCACCACTTTTTTATAGTGTTAATCCCACGTTAACGTATGGAGCCAAACTCATGAAGCACCTGCAACACTTTTGGTTCTGCCAGCAACTTGTTTCCGGCTCTAAAATGCGCTACTTTACAATGTGGCCCAAGAATGCGTCAAATAAAAAAAAATAAAAATACAGACAGTTTGTTTCTTACCAACTCTCTTTTGACATACAGAGAAATAAATTGGTGCATACAGAGTTTGCAAAAGTGCCTCACATGCATAGTAAAAGTGGCTCAGCACGTGCCAAATTCAAGTACAAGTTCTAGACAGGTCCATGAATTTGCCGCATGCCGCACTACTTGCACCCAAGACACCTTTGCAAAATGTGTTTGCACCAGTCTTTATGAATTCCATGGACAGTGTTGCCTCTACAGCCATCTACAAGAGCTATGGTCTCCAGCCCTCTACAAGAGATACTATATGGTTCCCAGCCCTCTATAAGAAATACTGTATGGTTCCCAGCCCCCCTACAAGTGCTATGGTCCCCAGGCCTCTACAAGAGCTTTGGAATTCAGCCCTTTACAAGAACTTTGGTCCCAAGCCCTCTACAAGAGCTGTGGCCACCAGCCGTCTAAAGATATGGCCACCAGCTGTCTATAAGAGCTATGGCCCCCAGCCGTCTACAAGAGCTATGGGCCTGAGCCCTCTACAAGAGCCAGGGGCCCGAGCCCTCTACAAGAGCTATGGCCCTCAGCCCTCTGCAAGAGCTATGGCCCTCAGCCCTCTACAAGAGCTATGGCCCTCAGCCCTCTGCAAGAGCTATGGCCCTCAGCCCTCTACAAGAGCTATGGTCCTCAGCCCTCTACAAGGGCTATGGCCCTCAGCCCTCTGCAAGAGCTATGGCCCTCAGCAAGAGCTATGGCCCTCAGCCCTCTGCAAGAGCTATGGCCCTCAGCGCTTTGCAAGAGCTATGGCCCTCAGCCCTCTGCAAGAGCTATGGCCCTCAGCCCTCTGCAAGAGCTATGGCCCTCAGCCCTTTACAAGAGCTATGGTCCTGAGCCCTCTACAAGAGCCATGGTCCCCAGCCCTCTACAAGAGTTATGGTCTCCAGCCCTCTGCAAGAGATATGGGGCTGAGCCTTATACAAGAGCTATAGTCTCCAGCCCTGTACAAAAGATATGGTCCCCAGCCCCCTACAAGAGCTACCATTCCCAGCCTTCTACAAATGTTATGTTCCCCAGCCCTCTACAAGAGCTATGGTCCCCAGCTCTCTGCAGGAGCTAAAGTCTCCAGCCCTGTACAAAGCTATAGTCCCCAGCCCTGTACAAAGCTATAGTCACCAGCCCTTTTCAAGAGCTATGGTCCCTAGCCCTCTACAAGAGCTATGGTTTCCAGCTGTCTACAAGAGCTATAGTCCCTAGCCTTTTACAAAAGCTATGGTCCTCAGCCCTCTACAAGAGCTACGGTCCCCAGCTCTCTGCAGGAGTTATGGCCCCCAGACCTCTAAAAGATCTTTGGTCCCCAGCCCTCTACAAGAGCTTTGGTCTCAACTCAAGCCCTCTACAAGAGCTTTGGTCTCAGGCCCTCTCTACAAGATATATGGTCTCAAGCCCTATACAAGATATATGGTCTCAAGCCCTCTACAAGATATATGGTCTCAAGCCCTGTACAAGAGCTATGGTCCCCAGCCCCCTACAAGAGCTAATAGATATAATTAGTATCGAAGCCAGCTAAGCAGGAATAATTATAGGATATTGTGAATGTGGAAGCCACCTGTGCAGTATGAAGATGGAAGTGTGGAAGAAAGCTGTACAGGATGAGTTATAGAAATATGGTTACTATGGAGGTCAGGGTAAAGCATAGAGATAAAGTTAGTGCTGAAGCCAGCTGTTCAAGATGATATATTGGAAGTCCGCTTTAAGCCGGTATAGCCTGAATGAAATTCCTGCTGAACTGGCTGAAATTTGATCCATCTATGTTGATCTATTGATTGACTTCAGTACAACCAGCCTGTCGAGTTTTTTTTTTTTTGTACAATGGCGGCTATAGCCGGCAACAGTGACAATTGTATTCTGTCTGCGGTGAAACTTCCCGCTGTCAGAATACAGTAGTACAGCGGGAGGGGTTTCCCCCATCCAGTGGCGTAGCGTCGGGGGTGCAGGGGGGGCCACTGGCACCGGGCGCAACATTTAGGGGGGCGCATCCCACGCCCACCATCCGCGGGATCATAGTGTCCCTTTACAGACATCTCAAGTCTCCCGCATTTCGCCCTGCACTCACAGACACCTGCGAGCGCAGGGCGATATCCCGGCAGGGCTGAGGACGGCAGTGTCATAGGGGAGCTCAACTGTCATGACTGAAAAGGGAGCCGCTATTTCCCATGTATTACCGGCTAACAGGCGGAGTGATATCAAGTGCACTCCGCCTGTGGAAGGAGGAGCCAGAGGAAGCACACGGCTGGGAGGAGGACCCAGAGGAAGCACACGGCTCTGCTCTCTGACACCTACACTGACCCCCCCATACACTGACACCTACACTGGGGGGGTCAGTGTATTTGGAAATGTAGGGGGATCAGTGTATGGGGGGGTCAGTGTATGTGTCAGTGTAGGGGGGTCGGTGTATGGGGGGGGTCAGTGTATGGGGGGGGGGTCAGTGTCGGTGTCAGTGTAGGGGGGTCAGTATAGGGGGGTAAGTGTAGGGGGGTCAGTGTAAAAGGGAATGTAGAGGTGGTCAGCGTGGGGGGGGGGGGGGGTCAGTGTAGGGGGGTCAATGTGGGGGGGGGGGGTCAGTGAAGGTGTCAGTGAAGGGGGTCAGTGTGTGGGATCAGTGTAATTGTCAGTGAAGGGGTCAATGTATGGGGGGGTCAGTGTAGGTGTCAGTGTATGGGGGGGGGGGGGGTCAGTGTAGGTGTCAGTATAGTAATCAGGTAGGTTAGTGTAGGAATAAGGTAGGTCTCTGTAGTGGTCAGGTAGGTCAGTGTAGGAATAAGGTGGGTCTCTGTAGTGGTCAGGTAGGTCAGTGTAGGAATAAGGTGGGTCTCTGTAGTGGTCAGGTAGGTCAGTGTAGGAATAAGGTGGGTCTCTGTAGTGGTCAGGTAGGTCAGTGTAGGAATAAGGTAGGTCAGTGTAGGTGTCTGTATAGTAGTCAGGTAGGTCTGTGTAGGTGTCAGTATAGTAATCAGGTAGGTCAGTGTAAGAATAAGGTAGGTCTGTGTAGTGGTCAGTTAGGTCAGTGTAGGTGTCAGTGTTGTGGTCTGTGTAGTGGTCTAGTAGATTTGTGTAGGGGGCGCAAATTACTTACCTTGCCCCGGGCGCTGACAACCCACGCTACGCCACTGCCCCCATCCACACTGACTGTTTTGATGGAGGAATCAAGGAGTTTTCTTTCCTTCAACCACAGCCTTACAGGACTAATTACAGGGATATAGTTAGCATGGAAGCTACACGTGCAGGATAAAGTGTATGAATATAATTAGTTCTGAGGGTGGATGAAATATAGGGATATAGTGCTGAAACCAGTTTTGCAGGATTAATAATAGGGAAACCACCCATGCAGCCAGAGCACGGAAGCCACTCATGCAGGGTGAAGTAACGTGATATACAGTAGTTAATTTGGAGGTCAGATTGGCAAAATAAATCATAGGAATATAGATAGGATGGAAACCAGCTGTGCATGGTGTAGTATAGGGGTGTAGTTATATTGGAGGTCAGATGCATAGGTTGAAGCATAGGAATATACACTATATTACCAAAAGTATTGGGACACCTGCCTTTACACACATATGAACTTTAATGGCCTCCCAGTCTTAGTCCGTAGGGTTCAATATTGAGTTGGCTCACCCTTTGCAGCTATAACAGCTTCAACTCTTCTGGGAAGGCTGTCCACAAGGTTTAGGATTGTGTCTATGAGAAGGTTTGACTATTCTTCTATAAGTGCATTTGTGAGGTCAGGCACTGATGTTGGAGAGAAGGCCTGGCTCACAGTTTCGGCTCTAATTCATTCAAAGGTGTTCTATCAGGTTGAAGTCAGGACTTCGCGCAGGCCAGTCAAGTTCCTCCACCCCAAACTCGCTCATCCACGTCTTTATGGACCTTGCTTTGTGCACTGATCCAAACAATTTGGTGGAGGGGGGATTATGGTGTGGGGTTGCTTTTCAGGGGTTGGGATTGGCCCCTTAGTTCCAGTGAAGGGAACTCTTGAAGCGGAGTTCCACTGGATTCTGTGTTTATTAAAAGTCAGCAGCTACAAAAATGATATCTGCTAACTTTTATTAAACACACACCCACCTGTCCCACGATCCAGCGATGCGGCCACCCAATGCCTGGATCCTCTCCCTCTCCTCTCGGCGGCGCCGGCATCACTAGTGTGGGCACCCGGCTGTGACAGCTTGTGGCTTCACAGCCGGGTGCACACTGCGCCTCCTGAATGGCCGGGCAATCTTCTGGGACCTCTGACGTGTCCCAGAAGATTGCAGAGAGGGAGGGGGAGAGGAGAACTTCCACCCGAGCCGCCTAGGCGGCCCAAACGGAAGTGGGAGCGGGTACCTGTCAAAACTAGGAACCCACTCCTCCCCCCCCCCCAAAAAAAAATGACATGCCAAATGTGGCATGTCAGGAGTAGGGATCAACCGATTATCGGTAAAGCCGATATATTGAGGGCCAATATGCACTTTTCCCGATATATGGGAATCGGCCCCTGAGGTTACCAATATTGCCGATATTTCGGGAAAGTGCTGTACCGGAGTGATGGCTGCAGTTAGAGACATCACCCCGGTACCGGCGTCCATAGCCGACGGTCGGCTGACTTGTAATGACAACCAATGAGGCTGAGAAGCCGCTGGGCTGTCATTACAAGGAGCGGGAGGGGGCGACCCCCCCCTCCCGCCGCCTTCTGCGGCTCGCCCGGGTCTCCCATCCCACCGGGAGACCCGGGCAACCAGCCTGCAGGCCGCCGAAGACCCGATCAAAGCCGCATTCGGCTCTGATCGGGTCTCCATGCAAAAACTCAGAAGTGATGTCATGAGTGACATCACTTCCAGGTACAGCATTAAAAACAGCCAAAACTTGGCGTTTTGAATGCTTTTAAGTGCAGAGGAGGGGTTTAGGGTCTTTTAGACCCCCAGATCCCTCCACAAGAGTACCTGTCAAAAAAAAAAAATATATATATATATATATTTTTTTTTTAAATGTACAAAAATATCAGGCCATATCGGCCGATACCGATATGCATTGGCCAAAATATCGGTATCGGCAACGAAAAACCGATATCGGTCGATCACTAGTCAGGAGCACTTTTGAGTGGAACTCCATTTTAAGGCTTCAGCATACCAAGACATTTTGGACAATTTCACGCTCCCAACTTGTGGGAACAGTTTGGGGGTGGCCCCTTCCAGTTCCAACATGACTGCGCACCTTCCAATAGGGTTTCTAAGAAAAAAAAAAAAATAATTGGAAAATTGAATTGAAACAATAATAAAAATGTAAAAAATAATAAAGTAAAATAATACAAATATCAAAACTACTGACACTATTTAGGTTTTAATACAATTTACACCTACACATACATACTGTATATACTGTACAGTATATATACAGCATCTCACAAGTGAGTACACCCCTCACATTTCTGTAAATATTTTATTCTATCTTTTCATGTGACAACACTGAAGAAATTACACTTTGCTACAATGTAAAGTAGTGAGTGTACAGCTTGTATAACAGTGTAAATTTACTGTCCCTTCAAAATAACTCAACACACAGCCATTAATGTCTAAACCGCTGGCAACAAAAGTGAGTACACCCCTAAGTGACAATGTCCAAATTGGGCCCAAAGTGTGAATATTTTGTGTGGCCAGCATTATTTTCCAGCACTGCCTTAACCATCTTGGGCATGGAGTTCACCAGAGCTTCACAGGTTGCCACTGGAGTCCTCTTCCCCTCCTCCATGATGACATCACGGAGCTGGTGGATGTTAGAGACCTTGCACTCCTCCACCTTCCGTTTGAGGATGCCCCACAGATGCTCAATAGGGTTTAGGTCTGGAGACATGCTTGGCCAGTCCATCACCTTTACCCTCAGCTTCTTTAGCAAGGCAGTGATCATCTTGGAGGTGTTTGGGGTCGTTATGTTGGAATATTGCCCTGCGGCCCAGTATCTGAAGGGAGGGGATCATGCTCTGCTTCAGTATGTCACAGTACATGTTGGCATTCATAGTTCCCTCAATGAACTGTAACTCCCCAGTGCCGGCAGCACTCATGCAGCCCCAGACCATGACACTCCCATCACCATGCTTGACTGTAGGCAAGACACACTTGTCTTTGTACTCCTCACCTGGTTGCCACCACACACGCCTGACATCATCTGAACCAAATAAGTTTATCTTGGTCTCATCAGAGCACAGGAGATGGTTCCAGTAATCCGTGTCCTTAGTCGGCTTGTCTTCAGCAAACTGTTTGCGGGCTTTCTTGTGCATCATCTTTAGAAGAGGCTTCCTTCTGGGATGACAGCCATGCAGACCAATTTGATGCAGTGTGCGGCGTATGGTCTGAGCACTGACAGGCTGACCCCCCACCCCTTCAACCTCTGCAGCAATGCTGGCAGCACTCATACGTCTATTTCCCAAAGGCAACCTCTGGATTTGACGCTGAGCACGTGCACTCAACTTCTTTGGTCGACCATGGTGAGGCCTGTTCTGAGTGGAACCTGTCCTGTTAAACCGCTATATGGTCTTGGCCACCGTACTGCAGCTCAGTTTCAGGGTCTTGGCAATTCTCCTATAGCCTAGGCCATCTTTATGTAGAGCAACAATTCTTTTTTGCAGATCCTCAGAGAGTTCTTTGCCATGAGATGCCATGTTGAACTTCCAGTAACCAGTATGAGAGAGTGAGAGCGATAACACCAAATTTAACACACCGGCTCCCCATTCACACCAGAGAACCTTGTAACACTAACGAGTCACATGACATCGGAAAATGGCTAATTGGTCCAATTTGGACATCGTCACTTGGGGGTGTACTGACTTTTGTTGCCAGCAGTTTAGACATTAATGGCTGGGTGTTGAGTTATTTTGAGGGGACAGCAAATTTACACTGTTATACAAGCTGTACACTCACTACTTTACATTGTAGCAAAGTGTAATTTCTTCAGTGTTGTCACATGAAAAGATAGAATAAAATATTTACAAAAATGTGAGGGGTGTACTCACTTTTGTGAGATACTGTATATATATATATATATATATATACACATATGCATGTGTTTAAGCTTTGGGATGCACACTTATGATGACAACCCTGTTTGTTCTGCAGCAGCGTTGGCTTCCTGTGGACAGGATAGTTATAGATGGTCTATAAGTAAGACTTCTTTAGGTTACCCCCTATAACGGTCACCTTTGCTGATGCGTGATCTCTATGAAAATCTAGAGATAACTGTCACTGTGTAAAAGGTAAAGGTGATGACAATTATAAGGGGTAAAAGGTGATGTTGTGTGTACTCTGAGTTTATTACCGGAAAAGTATTTAAAGCTTGATATATAATTTTTTGTTATGACACTTTCCAAGGCCGATGTATATACAGAACTGGTCGGACCACAGAGACGTAACCGGAGATTTCAGCCATTTATTACTGTTTTGGCCTGGAGTATTTCCTGCTTTAATCGCACGGCGCTCCAGTATCCAGGCAATCGCTTGTTGCTGGGTGATTTATATACATTGCAAGGATTTTCAATATTTTTCCTTTGAAGTTTTTTTTTTCATTTTCGGTTCTGGAGAGGGAGGTTTGCAAATAATAGAACTACCTGAGCAAGCCGGTAATGAGAAAATCTGCTGTGTCTGCATCCCTTTAGAAGTTGAATAGCCTGAAAAGATTTCTCAGCTAAAATGACATATTTGTTGCAGGGGATGCCCAAAATCTGACTTGTATCTTACCCTACAATCACACCTATGTGCTTTTTTTTTTTGTGTTTTCGGTTTTGCAGAAACGCACTACAGTTAATCTAACATGGTTTCCTATGGTACACGTTCACATCTGTGTGTTCTTCAGCCAGTGCGTTTTTGGAAAGGGTCAGGGAATTTTTTTTCCCGCAGCAAATTACATAAAATAGATTTCAATGGAGTCGCACCAGAAACGCTAAAGTGTTGCATTTTTTATGCGTTTTTAATGGGTTTTGAGTTTTTTTAATTTTCCCTTTAAAACACTATATAGCTGGTTGCTAAGGAGCGGGCCAGGAAGCCGGCTGCCACGTCCTTAACAAGAGAGTCATCAGCTATCAGTGGGGTTCCCCGCTGACAGCTGAATGTAAAAAAAACAAATCACCGGCTATATTTTTTTTAGAAAAAAGTTGTGGGGTTCCTCCTCAGATGCATACCAGGCCCCATGCCAAAATAAGAAAAAATGGCCACCCCCCCAAAATCAATACCAGACTTTTAGCATACAGCCCAGCAGGTCAGGTGGGGGGGCGAGTGAATGCCCCCCCTCCTCCTGAACCATACTATACCAACAGCATGGGATGGGGTGCTCTGGGGCCCCTTCCCCGCAACCCTGGCCAGTGATTGTGGGGGTCTGCAGGCAGGGGGCTTATCAGAATCTGGAAGCCCCCCCCATGTGAATGGGCATGGAGTACATTGTACCCCGACCTATTCACCAAAAAGAAAGCAGTGTTACAAAAAACAAGAGACGGTTTTTGACAAGTCCTTTAACCACTTCAATACTGAGCCCTTTCACCCCCCTTCCTGCCCAGGCCAATTTTCAGCTTTCAGCGCTGTCACACTTTGAATGACAATTGCGCAGTCATCAACGCTGTACCCATATGACATCTTTATCATTTTTTTCCCCACAAATAGAGCTTTCTTTTGGTGGTATTTAATCACCACTGGGGTTTTTTATATCTTACAAAAAAAAGAAAAAAAAAAAACAGAAAAAAAAGAAAAAAGTTTTTCTTATTTTCTGTCAGTAAATTTAGAAAATAAGTAATTTTTCTCCTTCACTGATGTGCACTGATGGGCACTGATAGGCTGCACTGATGAGGTGGCACTGATGAGGTGGTACTAATTTGCCACACTGATGGGCACTGATAAGTGGAACTGATGAGCACTGATAGGCGGCACTGAAAAGCAGCACTGACAGACGGCACTGGAAGGGCAGCACTGATGAGCAGTGACGGGCGACACTGATGGGCAGCACTGATGAGCACTGACGGGCGGCACTGATGGGCACTGATTGGCGGCACTGATGGACACTGATGGGTAGCACAGATGAGCAGACACTGACTGGCAGCACTATGGGCACTATTGTGGGCCCTGGTGGTGGGCACTGATGGGCATTGGTTGGGGGGACTTTTGGGCACGTTTTTTTACTTTACAGTAATCAGGGCACTGATGATCAGTTGAAGGCGGGTACCTGTGCTTATGGTGTTATATAAATAATTAAATTATATATAAATTGAATAAATTAAATAAATTAAGTTAATGAGCTGCAGCTAAACAGGAAGGGTAAGTTCTAGACTGATAGTAAATGAAAGTGTCAGGGCTGCTCCAAACATCAATTAATTGATACTAATAAGGTGTATCAGTGTTAAATTGATCCCATAAATATAAATATAAAGTGCTAAATAGTTTGCTCAAAAATCAAATATATATTTATATTATATATATTGCACTTTGATTTATGAGCAAACTATTTAGCACAGATACACTTTATGCACAATATTTAGCACTTTATATTTATATTTATGGGATCAATTTAACACTGATACACCTTATTAGTATTAAAGTGGAGTTCCACCCTAAAATTTAACTTCGGTCCATCTTCTTGCTTCGGGTCACCTGAAAAACAAATGGATAATCGCAATTTTTTTTTTTTTTTACTTACCTTGGTTTAGAAGAAAATATACTCACCTTACTTCCTCTTCTTCCCCTCGGCGGCCACGGCGATTCGTCACTTCCTGGCTTTGCGATGATTCCTGGGAGCTGAACGCCATCGCTCCCAGGAATCAATGCGCCTGCACCGGCCCCGACGTCAGTTCCGGTGCAGGCGCATCATACCTAGCTAAACAGCTTCTGGGCATGCCCAGAAGCTGTGCAGGGATGACGCTGCAGCCCCGGAAGTGACGGCGGGGCCGGTGTAGTGCATCGTGGGACCGAAGAGGATGCAGAAGAGGATCGCGCTGGCTTCAGCTGCCCACACCTGAGATGGCAGCGCTGGAGAATACATTTTCAAGGTAAGTATTTCTTCTAAAAGGTAAGTGCAACCTGGGACAGATCAGAGGCTAGCGATTGTGAAATGCACCAGCCCTGACTGTCCCGGGGGTATTTTTATGTATTTTTTTTTTGTTTTAGGTGGAACTCCGCTTTAATTAATTAATTTTTGGAGCAGCGCTGACACTTTCATTTACTGATGATCAGTGCCCTGATTACCTGTCCTGGTCTCCCCTTTGAGGAGGAGCTGCTGATCGGCTCTCCTCACCACACACTCTGACAGTGTGAGGCGAGGAGAGCCGAATAACGGCACTTCCTCATTTACATGTGACCGACTGTGATTGGACACAGCCGATCACATGGGTAAGACCCATGTCATTGGCTCTTTACCAAGATCAGGGTCACGCCGTGTCCTAGCAACATGGCGCGGCCACAATCGCCGCACTGAGCGCCCCCGAGAGGTTGTTCATATGACGCTGTCCCAGAACGTGAGCCGCACTGCCCCGCCGTCATTTGACGGTGGGCGTGCGGCAAGTGGTTAATAAAAATGAAGAATGTCCCCCGTCGTAGCTCCAAATTCAATTACAATGTCTTCTTTTGCAAAAAGCACCAAAAAAATGCATAGGTGTGAACCAGAGCCTTAGTGCAGACTTCTGGGAAAATCAGTGAGCCAATCACACAAGCAGGAAATCACACTTCCGGGGGGCGCTCTGTATACACTCTGTGTATAGAACGCCTACAGGCAGCCATATTGTATTTTAAAGAAATCTACAGCAGCTGAAGATTAAAAAGGAAATAATATTCAATTACAATATGGCTTGTGTATACGCTATATTATTATCATTATTATTATTTTTTTTACTTGCTATTTTTTTCCCATGAAAGTGGAATTACTCTTTAAACAACGGCTATAAAGCGAGCATTTATTGCACCGTATAGAGGGCGCATGCAGTAAATGGGTGATTGGATGGACTCTGTGACAGCACTAAGTGCATTATGTGAGAGATAAGCAGATAGAGGAGAGCTGAATCTCAGATTTTTGTCCTTCTCTTCGCTAATGCAAATAAATAACCTTCCTGACCTTGAATTTATAATGGGGCAGTAAAGCAATAGTTTTAAAGTGACAGGTCCTCTTAATTGCCCACCTCTAGGGATACGTTCACCCTGATCCTCTGCTGCTTTGAGCTGAGTGCTGTGTGTAAGCTTCATGTCAGAGCTTACACTGGGCTGGTGACATCACCATGACCCCATAGGTGTGCGCAGCCTATTGCATTAGGGTGTGCACCCTAAAGCTCAAACACACGTGAGTGTGTGTCTACATATTTATATGACCTCGGCACATAGATCTCCATGCTGGCACAGTGAAAGAGAAGTAGGTTAACACTTCTCTTATGGCAAAGTTGGTAAGCGGGAGATCTTTCCCATCTTCCTATGGGGTGATTATGGTGTGCCCGGGCACACCTGGCACACCCTGTGCGCACGCCTATGCATGACCCAATATGACAGCACTCCATTGGCTGTTCAGGCACCAAGCAATGCATTGTGGGTGGAAGAGGAGAAAACCGGCAAGTAAAGGCAGCGGGTGTCGGGATTGACGTGGCGGAGCCTGACGCGTAGAGGGAATTCTCACCTGATAGAGAGCTCAGAACGTTACGCTGAATCCAGGGGCGGAAAAGCCGACAGGACACCTTGGCGGAAGACATAGGTTCACTTGAGGCGCGGGGTCTAAGCGCTAGCAGGTGTTCACCAGAGCTCCAGATGGTGGAGATGGATTTCGCTGCGTGCTAGCACCAGGTCGCGGTCCTCAGGGTCACCCAGCCAGGCGATGAGCAAGTCCAAGTCCAATAGTGGATAAACAGATCAGGATAAGGCAGAAGCGTAGTCAAGACGAGCCGAGATCAGGGCGGGCAGCAGGTGAGCAAGGTCAAAGGTAAGCCAGGTCAGATGATCAGGAAACAACAGGTACGGGCACAGGAGACACAGGAACAGCTGAAGATCAAACAGTAAAGGCCAAGTGTGGTTGCTGCACTTAAATAGGCCATTTGGCGCCAATGGTGATTTGTGCGCGCATGCGCACAAGTGCTCGTGAATGCACTGGCGTATGCAAATTCATGGCAGAAAAGGTTACCAGTGTTGCTGTGCACAGCAGTAAGCTCCTGACAGCAGGTTAGAGAATGCGTTGGATACTGAAAAGGGTCCAAAGCTTTATTCCGTGGTCACACAATAAATATATAGCCTAAATTTATCATGTGACCACGAAATAAAGCTTTGGACCCTTTTGAAGAATCCTTGGTGTGCTGATGACATTCTCTTCGAGTATCCACGGTTTCCAACCTATGGTCATTAGAGCACCCAGCATCACTGAACTGTATGTGTGCATGGGGAATATTTCCTTTAGAGTACAGGTGTCAAACACAAGGCCCGCAAGCCGAACGCGGCCCCCAAGGCCATTTCATGTGACCCTCACACCTCTCCTGCAGCTGCGGCACCCCCTTGTCTCTGCCCCCACCTTGTCTCAGAAGTGGGCAGCAGGAAGGACAGAACCCCTTTGCCAGATCCTGTGCTTATCTGTGCTGCAGCAGAAAGGCTTGTCTTTGACCACCCCCCCCCCCTTCTCAGCAGTCCACAGCAGAGAGGAGGGCAGAACTCCTCCTACAGATCCTGCACCTCTCTGAGCAGCCACAACACCACCTTATCTCTGCCTCCCCTGGTCTCAGTATTTAGCAGACTCTGTAAGCGGACTCCAGCCCTCCTCTGGTCCTTCTCCAGACCTTGCACTTTCTGCTTCCCAGATCCACAGCATCTTCTTCCTGGCAGTAGCACAAGGTGAGGGGGTGCATTGTGATGCACGGAAGGGTGGGTGACTCTTGACTTATGATGGTGGGGGGCTCTTGACATCTCATGTAAGGGTGTAAGGGGGGCGTGTGGTGCTCTGGACATTTAAACTTACAGATATGACCAGCCCTTTGAGGGCAACCATAATGCTGTTGCTGACCGCAAGGAAATTTAGTTTGACACCCCTGCTTTAGAGAATGGGTTGGGTTTCATGCCAAACTGCTATTTTTTAAGGCTAGCACAAATCTCCTTCCAACAGCCATGATTTGCCTGCAATGCATAGAGAAGCATAGAGACCCAGTGATGATGTGTCAGCTTCTAATGTGTCTTGGGTGGCGTTTTCATTACAGTGGTGTTCAGCTGTTCGGGGGCAGCGGGTGATGGTGAGCATTTAACATTCTTCTTTCCTAGAGGCCTTGTTTTTGGCAGTTTTATTCAGCCACATGGTCCGTTTGGTCGATTTTGCAATCAAAAAAGTTAATTGTAAGTTTTTGAAATGACATCAATATTGGCGCAGGTGCATAAGACGTGCCAAAAACCAAACTCCTAATTAGTTCTTCTTAGCAGAGAGCAATAAAGACAGCAGGCTTGGTCGTTCTCAGCAGCGAGGACCAAGGTCATCAGGTGGGGCCAACGGTTATGCAAGCGAACAATGGGCCTCCATTGGCCGGGAGAGGGAGTCAATCATTAGCTTGTGGTGTCACCTGCCTAGCAAATAACCGAGCCCCGTGGGCAGAGAGCCTTCAATAGACACCAGTAAAACCATTGAGTTTTATAGAGGTTCAGGAGGGAGATCATCTTCTCCAGTCCCGTATAATTACCCTTTCATTAACCCTTTCATTACCGGACAAGGCTCCCTGTGTGCATAGCCTGCCTTGAGATTCTGATAATAAGAAAAGAACTGCAACTCAAGCATGCAAAAATGGGATAAACAAGCATTACAATCTCACCATCATAATATACACTCCTCTTTATTAGGTACACCCGTTCAATTGCTTGATAACACAAATCCTAATCAGGCAATCACATGGCAGCAACTCAATGCATTTACGCATCTAGACGTGGTGAAGACGACTTGCTGAAGTTCAAACCGAGCATCAGAATGGGGAAGAAAGGGGATTTAGGTGAAGACATTTCCCAGACCAGTTAGCATCAACACGTTATTTTGGGTAGAATTGCTCATCCATTTTCTTTTTTACCTTTTTGCACTAGTTCTGTGGTCCGGGTGATTTTTCTTCTATTTTTCTACAGACACACCCCTAGCACATCCCTATTCTCTTCCATTGGTCCATTTTTCTGCATTCAGGCACAGTTCTTTTGATGTATTCCTTACCCCCCATTTGTTCTTAGTTTTCACTTTTAAGCCCCGTACACGAGTACTGATCGTCGGCCGAACGATCGGCCGTCTTTTGTCCAGGGCTGTCGTGTCTGCTGAAAACTGCAAAAGGCTGCACACGAATTTTGTCGGCCAACAACAGCCAACTGCAGAAGTGATGTCATGTGATGGTTAACTTTCCTTGTCTTTTTTCTTTTCTGAGCATGCCCAGTCTTGCTAATCTGCTGCCTGTCGGCCGAAATCTGTACTGACTGGCGAACAATCGGCCGTTCTGGTGTTGGCCAACAAAAATTTTAATGCCTGCACGACAGATTCTGTTCGGCCGAAAATGCGCTGTCGGCTGTCGGAAGCATCATACTAACAAGCCTACACTCGGCCGATCAGTCGTCGGCCGAATATTTACGGCCGACAATCGGTACGTGTGTACGGGGCTTTAGTTTTCACTTTTAGTTATGTGTCAGGTCAGCATTGTGACATATTAATGACTAGATATATATATTTATATCTACAGGTGCATCCCATAAAATTAGAATATCATCAAAAAGTTATTTTATTTCAGTAATTCATTATTTTCTATAGATTCCTTACACACAGAGTGATATATTTCATGTATAATTTTTCATTTTTGATTCATTGTATGGGACTTATTTGATATCCGTTTGATTTACATATATCACTATATTGATTCATGAGGTGTGCTCAGGTTATCACTATTCATCCCATGCACATTAATGTGAACATTCCCAGTTCACAGATTCACGCTAGCGCTGCACTTTTATTTACTGATACATTTCAAGCATTTCTTTCTTTTCATTTTGATGATTATGGCTTACAGCCGGTGACACCCCAAAATTCAGTATCTCAGAAAATTAGAATATTACATAACACCATTAAAAAAAAAAAAGGATTTTTAATACAGAAATGTTGTCTTAGTGAGAAGTCTGTCCATGTACAGTATAGGATGAGAAGTCTGTCCATGTACAGTATAGGATGGGAAGTCTGTCCATGTACAGTATAGGAGAAGTCTGTCCATGTACAGTATAGGATGGGAAGTCTGTCCATGTACAGTATAGGATGAGAAGTCTGTCCATGTACAGTATAGGGGGAGAAGTCTGTCCATGTACAGTATAGGATGAGAAGTCTGTCCATGTACAGTATAGGATGGGAAGTCTGTCCATGTACAGTATAGGAGAAGTCTGTCCATGTACAGTATAGGAGAAGTCTGTCCATGTACAGTATAGGAGGAGAAGTCTGTCCATGTACAGTATAGGATGGGAAGTCTGTCCATGTACAGTATAGGAGGAGAAGTCTGTCCATGTACAGTATAGGAGGAGAAGTCTGTCCATGTACAGTATAGGATGGGAAGTCTGTCCATGTACAGTATAGGAGAAGTCTGTCCATGTACAGTATAGGAGGAGAAGTCTGTCCATGTACAGTATAGGATGGGAAGTCTGTCCATGTACAGTATAGGATGGGAAGTCTGTCCATGTACAGTATAGGATGGGAAGTCTGTCCATGTACAGTATAGGATGGGAAGTCTGTCCATGTACAGTATAGGAGGAGAAGTCTGTCCATGTACAGTATAGGATGGGAAGTCTGTCCATGTACAGTATAGGAGGAGAAGTCTGTCCATGTACAGTATAGGATGGGAAGTCTGTCCATGTACAGTATAGGATGAGAAGTCTGTCCATGTACAGTATAGGATGCACTCAATATTTGGTTGGGGCTCCTTTTGCATGAATTACTGCATCAGTGCGACGTGGCATGGAGGCGATCAGCCTGTGGCACTGCTGAGGTGTTATGGAAGCCCAGGTTGCTGTGATAGCGGCCTTCAGCTCCTCTGCATTGTTGGGTCTGGTGTCTCTCATCTTCCTCCTGACAATCCCCCACAGATTCTCTATGGGGTTTAGGTCAGGAGAGTTTGCTGGCCAATCAAGCGCAGTGATCCCATGATCATGTGACCAGGTATTGGCAGTTTTGGCAGTGTGGGCGGTGCCAAGTCCTGCTGGAAAATAAAATCAGCATCTCCATAAAGCTGGTCAGCAGAGGGAAGCATGAAGAGCTCTAGAATTTCCTGCTAGAGGGCTGCGCTGACTTTGGACTGATAAAACACAGAGGACCAACACCAGCTTTTATATTTTTGTTGTATTAATAACCAGAAAATCCTGTTTACACTGTGATTGCCTCTTTACTGCGATCTGTGATCAGATGTGCCTGACAACGATCACAGAACGTACTCGATGCGCACCGCAGAGGGCGCACAGGAAAGGCGATCACAGGAGGACGTCAATATTCCCTCTCCTGGAAATGTGCGACCGTGCTGTAGCCGATACATTTAGCTATAGTGCGGTCGTGAAGAGGTTAAACCATGTGCACTGTAACTGATGAACAATTACATATTGTGACTGTACTCTATTCTGAAGCAGCAAAAAATGCAAAACGCGTAGACAGGGGATTTTTAGATACACTCTTTTATTGTAACTTTTATTATGGTCAACTACTATCCAAATACATCAGAGATATCGGGAGATAGCTGGTGTATATATTGACATTTTTTTTACACCATATGAAATTTGAAGTTTTCTGAGTGGTACAGAACAAACCTCCATAGACTGAACAAAATGGGTACAAGCAGGGCCAGAACAAGGGGTGGGTGAGAGGGGCGCCTGCCCTGGTCACAATGATTTACTTTGTGGAGGTAGGCGTCTTCCTTCTCTTCCAAAGCTGACAGGAGTAGTGATAGTGGCAGTGAGTAACTGCTGGATGTAGGATCCCCTAAGCTTGCACATCATGGGGGGGGGGGGGCACAGTTTGACATCTTTGCCCCGTGCACTGGATGACCTTGTCCTGGCACTGGGTATATAAAGAACATTGCTTGTAGTCCAATGAGAACTTTGACACTGCTCATGTGTTGCCTGCCAGCGGTACCCTAAAGAGTGTTTGGAGTTTCAATAATGCCCATCCCATCCAGGATCCATACAGGGTCTGCCAGAATTTCAAGGATAATTTAAACCTCCAGTATTCACCCAGAAACCTTGCTGGACCTCCACTACCTCCAGGACTTCCAGTTCCCAGTCACAGGATTCATACCGGGTCATCCAGGATTTTCAGAATTTCTACTAGGACCTCTCGTACGCACAGATTCTATGCTGGTTCTTCTAGGACCTTCACTACCTAGAGAACTTCCACAATTCCCAGTAATCACAGGATCCATGCAGGGTCTGCCAGGATTTCCATGATTCCTGGGGCCTATTATATTCACAGGATCCTTGCCAGATCTTGCAGGACCACCACTATCTCAAGGACTTCCACAGTTCTCAGTAATTACATGATCCATGCTTGATCTGCCAGGATTTTCCGGATTCCTTGGACCTCCAGCTTTTAGAATCCTCCATTACCTCCATGATTTTCACAGTTCCCAGTAGTCACAGGCTTCATACTGGGTTGTCAAGGATTTTCAGGATTGCTAGGATCTTCAGAACTCACAGATTCCATGTGGTTCCTCTGGGACCTTCATTACCTAAAGGACTTCCAGGCCAGTAATCAAAAGATCCATGCTGGCTGGGTCTGTCAGGATTTCCAGGATTCGTAGGACCTCCAGCACTTAGGATCCTCCGTTACCTCCATGATTTTCACAGTTCCCAGTAGTCACAGGTTTCATACTGGGTTGTCCAGGATTTTCAGGATTGCTAGGATCTTCAGAACTCACAGATTCCATGCTGGTTCTTCTGGGACCTTCACTACCTAAAGGACTTCCAGGGTTCCCAGTAATCAATAGATCCATGATGGCTGGATCTGCCAGGATTTACAGGATTCGTAGGACCTCCAGTAGTTACAGGATCCTTGCCATGTTCTGCAGGACCTTCTCTACTTCCAGGACTTCCAAAGTTCCCACTATTCACAGGATCCCTTCTAGGTCTTCAGGACCTCCACTATTTCCAGGACTGTCACAGTTCCCTGTAGTCACAGGATCCATACTGGGTCTGCCAGGATTTTCAGGATTCCTAAAACCTCCAATACTCACAGGATCCTTGTCAGATCTTCCAGAATCTCCACTACCTCTAGGACTTCCAGTTCCCAGTGATGGTGCTGAGCATGTCCTCATACTTGCACTGCCAAAGCCAGTATATCAACCCATGTACAGGCAGCCCCTGCCAGGCCCAGGCCCCTCTGCTGATCGAATGGGGCCCGGGTCCTGTACAGGGGTACTGCCTATCTATAACCCTGTCTTAGACTACCCTGCAGTGACAACGCTGCTGTGCACTTTCACTGCAGAACAAACAGCGTTGTCACATGGTTATAGGAAGTGGAAAAATAATGGATCTATTGGCAGGATCAACAGGGAAATAAAAATATGTTATTTATATGATACTTTGTTAATACTAGTTACAGACTGCAACATACTGTATACCAGGGGCGTAACTACAGGGGTTGCAATCGCAACCGGGCCCCATGCCAAGGAGGCCTGTGTGGCTCCCCTGTACACCTGAATAGGAGGGGCGGCGGGGGCAGCATGTAGAGAAATCACTGTCCTCCCTTTTTTCCTTCTGTAGCTGCAGGAGGAAAATGGAGGAGATTGGTTCCTCTGTATGCTGCCCCCGCCACTCCTCCTATCCAGTTCACTTGTGTTCTGCTGTCTCTGGGCCCCTGTGTGCTCCCCCCCCCCCTTCTGTGCTGCCCCCCCCCCCCTTCAGAATGCTCCCTTCACAATAGAGAACCAGGAAGGGGTCGGTAAATATGTAATTTCCTTTTCTGAATGGACAGAGTCATAGTCAGTGACATTGTAAAAAAAAATAAATAAAATGATAAAAATAATACAATTAAAATACCAAAAATAAAAACTACTGACACCAGTGGGTGAACTTCCAGGATCGCAAAGGTCACACTTGTGACCGGGCCCTGGCATTCCACCACAGTGGGTAGGCCCCAAGATGGCAGGAAGGGGGCCCACTGCAGACCTTGTGAAAGGGTCCCGCTGCGGGACTGTAATAAAGGGCCCCGCAACTAGAATAAAGGGCCCCAGGGGTCCAGGGGGCCCTTCATGGTTTCTTGCATCGGGGCCCTGAAGGTTCTAGTTACGCCTCTGCTGTATACTGTATGTGGTTTTTGATTTTTTTCAGCGTTCTACTTTGTTCTGCCCCCCCCCTCCCCCCCAAAGACCCGGCTGGGAACGGCTCCTATAAAGGCCACCGATGAGTGTACCGCACATCTCTGCCCACATGGTTCACCTTACTCCTGAGGATGTATTTGTTTGTTTTACCCACACAATCTCTCAGATTGGGGCACTCCTTCTACAAATGTTGGTCAATGGGGACAGGAGTTACCATGAATCATCACGCAATGGTTTCCCGGACCGTACCTACATGCGTTTCTGTTGCCGATACATTGATGACCTTTGACCTTCCATACTTTATCTTCCTCGGATTCTATGACAAGTCATATGATGGTGTACAATGTGTATCCAGGGACGGCTCCCATTGTGTGAGTCACACTGTCATACTGTCATCTGCTCGGCGATGCTAACTGCAGATAAGGGGTCATGTGACCCGACGACGCCCTGGCAAAGTCCACCCCGGTCACAGTGATGTCAGCAGGATTGAATCACAACATAATGTCTTCATCGTCACGTATTATATAATGTGAATTCCTTCCTATAGAAATGCCGCTCCTTCCTAAAGTCACCAGTTTGTTGTTCTGCCAAAAATTTCTTATGTACAAACTCGGTGCATCGACAATAATATGCAACAAACAAACTTTGTCTTATTTGCATCCTCATTTCCTAAAGGCTTTATTTATAGTTATAGTATAACTAAAGGTATAGTAATATAACTAAAGGTAATGTTTTTTGTTTAAGATTTGGATAGAGTGGTGGAGGATGGGGGGGGGGGGGGGGGGGGTTAGAATCCCCGTCAGGTTAATATTGCTATTTTCCAAAATGATGGCCATACAGGTAGAGATCTGATCAAATATTTCTTCCCAGATTGAGATAATATGATCAAATCTAGGAACTATCAAAAAGACCCTTAGGGGTCTATTTATAAAACCTTTACTGGACTAATGTCACAAGCGTTTGTCCACCCCAACACATTTTCTCGAATACTGTGACTTCCTGTGAATGTTAGCGCCATCTAGTGGTCAAAATGTGGTATATTTTTCTGAAATACCTCAATCAGAAGATGTATCGTATCTTGGACACTAGATGGCGCTGATAATCACAGGAACTTATAGTATTAAAGAGGAAGGAAAGCCCTGCCTTTTTTTTTCCTGACCTGCAATATAAAGGCATAATGTGCTGGTATGGTATGCATTGCATACTAGCACATTATGTGAAACTTACCTGCAAACGAATCCCTCGTTATCACCGCTGGAGGCCGCATCCATCTTCACCCAGCTTCCTTCCGGGTCCGCATGCTTCGGCTGTGTTCTAAAATGATGGCCATACGGGTAAAGATCTGACTGATTGATTTTTCCCAGGTTCAGATAATATGATCGGATCTCTGAATTATCAAAGAGACACTAAGGGGGCGATTTCTAAAACATTCAGTAGATGAATGTCACAGACCTTCGTCCAGGCTGTATGAATTTTACAGGTATTTTCTCCAATACTATGACTTCCTACGATTGTCAGCTCATCTATACTGTGTGATCAATTCATTTTGGCAAATCCGATCACTTTAAAGTGGTAATATACTCTGCTTTATAACTTTTACCTACAGGTAAGCCTATAATAAGGCTTTATAACACAAAAATGGGGCTGTCTCTGGGGTAACCTTATAGCCACTCAATCCAGAATAGGAGAGAAGCCATTCCTGCAGTAATACACACCAATTGGCGAACGGGGAGCCACGCAACCAAACACAGTGAATACAAGAAAGGAAAACAGAGGTACCAGCAGACTCCTCTTGAGGTGTCTGCTGGTACCTCAGTTTCCTTTCCTTTATAACAGGGGTGGGGAACCTTTTTTCTGCCAAGGGCCATTTGGGTATTTATAAAATCATTCGGGGGCGTACAAAATTATAACCTTAAAAATTAGCCTGTTATATTTGGTCAAACATTTCATTAACTCACCCCTAATGTGATGGCTGCAACTGCTTCTCTTTGGTGAAGTGTGTGATGTTAGCTGGTATTGATGATGTTGCTACTCGCAACTGGTTTTCCAGGTTTGCGTCGGTCAGTCTGGAGCGCAGTCGACTTTTTTGTGGTGGTAAGTTTTGAAAAGAACTGCTGGCGGGTACTGCTGGTGGGTATAGCTGGCTGGTACTGCTGGTGGGTACAGCTGGCTGGTACTGCTGGCTCAGGCTGGTACTGCTGGCTTGTACTGTGCTGTGGGTACTGCTGGCTGGTACTGCTGGCTCAGGCTGATACTGCTGTGGGTACTGCTGGCTGGTACTGCTGTAGGTACTGCTGGCTCAGGCTTGTACTGCTGTGGGTAACTGCTGGTTCTGGCTGGTACTGCTGTGAGTACTGCTGGTTCTGGCTGGTACTGCTGGTTCTGGCTGGTACTGCTGGCTCTGGCTTGTACTGCTGTGTGTGCTGCTGGCAGGAAATGCTGGCTAGGAGAAGTGTACAGCGCCACGCTGGAGGAAGAGGTGATGTTTCCTGTATTGTTCACAGACGGAGTGCATTTAATATCACTCCGCTGTGACTCACTCAGACTGTCATAATGGAGGAGGAACTATATAGGAAGCATCGGCTCCGTTCTGACAGATCAGCTGAGAGACACAGACTCAGCTGCACAGGGGGCCGGACCAGATGACTTTGCGGGCCACATACGGCCCCCGAACCGTAGGTTCCCCACCCCTGTTTTATAATAAGGATTACCTGTAGGTAAAATTAATATCTCCTAAACCTGCTCGGTTTAGGAGATATATTCACCCTGCATGCAGCCGCTGACACCAGCCGCGCATGCGCTGTGAAGGTACGGCGGACCTTCAGAGCTCCTTGCCGGGAAAGAGAACTCCCGCGTGACGTCATCGCGTCTCCAGCCACTCACAGCGCCGGAGCCGCCGAACCCGGAAGAGACGCCGAGGGAAGATGTCAGCTGCCTCAGCTGTGTCCGGGCGACCATGTGGGGGCTTTGTTCTAAGGTAAGTATTTCATAATGAGCTAGTGTACGATGCAAACTAGCACATTATGCCTTTGTCCTGCAGGGTTTTTTTTTTTTTTTTTTTGAGGATACAACCGCTTTCATCGAAATTTGCCCTGGATGGAAAATCCACTTGCAGTAAAGTAGATAACTTTACATAATCTATGAGTTCTTGAAAACACACTTAGAGGGTCCTTCCACACAGGCGATCCGATCCAATTCAGGCGGACCTGATCGGATGCTCAGTGCATCCCTATGGGGCAGTGGATGTCAGAGGAGACATCTCTGCTGACACCCGCTGACATCCGTTCCTGTCCATGAAATCCAGGCGGTCCGTTCTCATCCGATCTCCCCATAGAGGAGAGCGGGGATCTGACAGCTCCGTCTCTGCACACAGAGCGGAGATGGAGCTGTCATCTGCCTGCTCAGCGGGGATCGGCGGATCGATACCCCCCCCGCTGAGCAGAATGGACTCCGTCGGGCGCACCGCCCGTGTGAAAGAGGCCTTAGGAGTCTATTTATTGAAAGTTTGTTGGGTGAATGTCACAAGCGTTTGTCAAGGCTGTATGAATTTTCCCTAATACTATGACTTCCTAGAAATATCAGCGCCATCTAGTGGCCAAAATGCAGTATATTTTTCTAGAATAAGATAAATTAATTCCGAGCTAGGATGTGTGCAACAAGGCTGCAGCCTACCTCACATATCCCACTATATAGGATATGAAAATAGAAAGAGGGATGGGTGGAGCTGCCTATAACATATACAGTATCTCACAAAAGTAAGTACACCCCCACATTTTTTTTTAAACTACTGACCCTATTTATGTTTTAATACAATTTACACCTATGCATACATACTGTATATACTGTACAGTATATATACAGTATCTCATGAAAGTAAGTACACCCCTTCACATTTCTGTAAATATTTTATTCTATCTTTTCATGTGACAACACTGAAGAAATGAGACTTTGCTACAATGTAAAGTAGTGAGTGTACAGCTTGTATAACAGTGTAAATCTGCTGTCCCCTCAAAATAACTCAACACACAGCCATTAATGTCTAAACCGCTGGCAACAAAAGTGAGTACACCCCTAAGTGACAATGTCCAAATTGGGCCCAAGTTATGCGTTTTTCTGGATATTTTTGTTGTTATTCTGTCTCTCACTGGTAAAATAAACCGACCATTAATATTATAGACGGATCATTTCTTTGTCAGTGAGCAAATGTACAAAATCAGCAGGGGGTCAAATACTTTTTCCCCTCACTGTATATTCTCACTTCCTGTTGTGTCGATGGGACAGGAAGTGAAGAGAAATCTCCCTACCAAAACAACGACGGCAGAAAAAAAAAAAAAAACCTGACGGGGGTTTTAATCCTCCCCTACTCTACTGAATATTTAAAAAAGTTTTGAATTAGATACACTTTACTCTTTTCACTTCCACCGCTGTACGGCCCCCAGGGTGGGGGGAGGAGCTAAGATTAAAAACGTTTTTGAGAAAAAGCTTGAGCTGATTTACTAAACGAATTGAGGATCTTCATGGGATGAATGGGTGACTTTTCACTTCCATTGTCCAATCCTATGCAGGTGAAATAAATAAACAGGAATCTGCTTTACAGACAAGAGGATAATCGGAGTGAATATTACCTGATGATTCTCAACTCCTCTACCAAATCAGACTTCTTATCTTTTTTAAAGCTGAACTCCGCCCACAAAAAAATGTAATTTAAACAGAATTCCTCAATAGCAATAAAGGATATAAATCTGCTCTGTGTGCACCAAATGCTTTTTTTCAAACCCAGATATGACCATGTAAAAGTAGCTGTGACATCATCACTGGGCTGTACATAGCCTGAGCAAAGACCAGAGCTGTGGGAGGGGCAAATCAGTCCCAACCCACTATGGAAAGCTTCAGGAGGGGCGGAGACAAGACCAGTCCCCCTGCACCAGGAGACAAAGCAGAGATGTGGGAGGGGCTCATTTAGTTCCACCCACTACAGAAAACTACAGAAAGGGCAGAGACAAGACCAGTCACCCTGTACAAGTAGAGAGAGCAGAGATGTGGGAGGGGCCCAGCAGGCTACACCCACTACAGAAAACTACAGGAGGGGGCGGAGACTAGACCAATCCCTTGCACAAGGAGAGAAAGCAGGGCTGTGGGAGGAGCCTATTAAAGCCCCACCCACTACTGAAAACTACAGGAGGGGGCAGAGACAAGACCACTCACCCTGCACATAGAGAGAGAGCACAGCTCGGTGAGGGGCCCATCAAAGCTCCACCAACTACAGAAAACTACAGGAGGGGGCAGAGACAAGACTAGTCACCCTGCACAAGAAGAAAGAGTAGAGATGTGGGAGGAGCCCATCAAAGCTCCACCCACTACAGAAAACTACAGGTGGGGGGGTGGAGATGAGACCACTCACCCTGCACAAGAAGAGAGAGCAGAGCTGTAGGAGGGGCCCATCAAAGCTCCACCCACTATAGAAAGCTACAGCAGGGGGTGGAGACGAGACCAGTCCCCCTTCACAAGGAGAGCAGAGCTATGGGAGAGACCCAGCAGGCTCCACCCACTACAGAAGGGGCGGAGATAAGACCAGTTCCCCTGCACAAGGAGAGAGGGCAGCAGTGAGCGGTCTTTATTACAGGAAGTCTCACACTGGATGACTGCACAGATCTGCAGGAAATACACAAAGATCACGAGATTCAAGAAGAATATGCATGAGGAATGGATTTAGATTTTTTAATTTATTTAGTTTTATTTATTGTTTAATTTATTTTAGATCCCTTGTTGGATGTGATGCTTTTTTTTGTACCATGGAATAAGTCCCGCCCATACAGAAGAATGATCTTGTTAGAAGATAGCAAGTTTCTATGACATCAGCGATGATTTCCTGGTAAGGTGAGTTTGTCGCAGACACTGTGTTATTTTCCATCCAGTTCCTGGAGATAAAATATAATCACATTATAATATCCCCACCTGTCACTGACTATAGGAGACATCCCAGAATATGACCCCAGGGCAGAGCCTGATAAGACCTGGACTTTGCTGCTCTGCTTTAAAATATGCATCCTCTGTGCACAAAGCTAAAACTTGTACAAGAGCTCCCTCCTCTGTCCATTTACAAGTATAACAGGCCTCTCAATTCTCTATTAGGATACTTGCACATGGGGGGCTTTTATCCCCTGTGCATCCATTCCTTGCATTTTAGGGAACCCAAGAGGAAAAGGTGCAGGAATCTTCCCTAAAACCCGAAGGCTCTGAAAGTCAATGACAGATCTAAATATCTGCATTCTGGGTTTACATCTCTAAATGCATAGGGCACTAAACCATGTTAAGCCCACTCTAGCTTCAGCCTAATTTCAGCCCGTCATAGGGCTGGCACCCAGGCAGTGGGGCTGGATGCTGCACCTGAGCCTCCCTGCTGCACTAAAACATGCAGATTGGGTGCACATTGGCTAGATGCCCTGCGACGCAGCCTTAGGGCCCGCTCACCCCGGAACGTGTGTATCTTCGTGCATTCCAACGTGGGCTGCCAAATGCATAGAAATGTGCAAAAACTACAGCGGGCAACGACTTTTATAAAGTCACGCTGCACCAGACTGCACAGTCCTGCGGTACCATGCGGTTTGGTGATTGCAACACACGCGTGTTTCCCTGATTCATTTGGGGTGCCCAGGGGCATAACTATGCAATTGCAACCGGGCCCCATGCTCCAGGGGGCCTGTGTGGCTACCCTGTACACCTGGAGATAAGGGGCGGCGGGGGCAGCATGTAGAGAAATCACTGTCCTCCTTTTTCCTCCTGTAGCTGCTGGAGGAAAATTGAGGAGATTGGTTCCTCTGTATGCTGCCCCCGCCACTCCTCCTATCCACTTCACTTGTGTTCTGCTGTCTCTGGGCCCCTGTGTGCTCCCCTGCCCCCCCCCCCCCCACTGTGTTCCCTCCCCTTTCCTGCCGACTGCTGCAGGGAATATGTCACAATAGAAAACCAGGAAGGGGTCGGTAAATATGTAATTTACCAGCTCCGTCCTTTTCTGAATGGACAGAGTCATAGTCAGTCACATTGTAAAAAAATAAAATAAAATGATAAAAAATAATACAATTAAAATACCAAAAAATAAAAACTACTGACACCAGTGGGGTGAACCTCCAGGACACTTGTGACCGGGACCTGGCATTCCACCACTGTGGGGAGGCCCCAAGATGGCAGGAAGGGGGCCCACTGCAGAACTTGTGAAAGGGTCTCGCTGTGGGACCATAATAAAGGGCCCCGCACTGAGAGTAAAGGGCCCCAGGATCAGTGGGAAGAGCCCCAGGCTTGAAGGGAAGGGCCCCGGCCAGGGGTCCGGGGGGGCCTTCATGGTTTCTTGCACCAGGGCCCTGAAGGTTCTAGTTACACCTCTGGGGGTGCTGTGAACAATTAATGGCAGCCACACATATCTAACGAAGGGGCAGCATGCTCCGGTGTAGTGCGTACAGGAACACGTGTTTCCGGCACCGCAATTGGTGTGAATGGGGCTCTAAAGTGTATGTATGGCCAAAACTTTTTTTGTTTGTTATTTAGTAGTGAAGGGTTAAAACCCCTGCCAGTTTTTTTTTTTTTTTTGGCTAAGTTCTGTTGGGGAAATTTCTCTTCACTTCCTGTCCCAAAGATACAGTACATGGAAGTTAGAGGAAATTGCCCAAAGTGATTGGGTTCCCTGGGGTCCCCATTGGAAGGTTTCCCCTCCTCTCTTGTTCTGGTGACAACCCCTTTATGTTGGATTTCCCTGTTTCTCTATTTCTCAGTGACAACGGTCACCGGTACAGATAGAGGGGTGAATATCACTAGTGGGGTCACAGGCAGCAAAAAAAGAAAAAACATGACAGAGGGTCCAACTCACTCTGTCCCCTCAAAAAAGTTTTGCCAACTGATACATATTAAAGCAGAACTGAAGGGATCAATACTCACTTTTCGAACAGTCCCTCACTGGTGCCGGCATCTCCTCCTGTGTGCCGGTTTTCAGACATCTATATTGGCCAGCGTAGGATGACCTCACCCTGGCACATGCACAGGAGCTAGTCAGTCTGGCACAAAGGGATCGGGCCGACTGCTGTAAACTGCGCATACGCGGCTCAGTTTACATTCTGGGGACCGCTGTGAGTGGGCAGGTATGTGCAGGGCCGCTGATAAAGCTGTACAGCCAGCACTCCCATACCGGGCCCCATTCGTTCAAAAGGGGGGGGGGGTCCAGCCAGGCACAGTGGCTCCACTGCAGGAGGATTGGTTCTAGCACATGGACAGCTTCCATCAGCTTTCCAGCCCCCCCCCCCGTGTACTGCTTTCCCCCGCAGTGCTGCTCGCTTCTCTCTTCTCCTCTCCTGCCAGAAGCTGCTGCGGGCACACAGGAGAATGTTTCAGGATTAAAAGCAGGGAAGGGGTGGAAAAATATAAAATATATTGGCCCCTTCCTTTCCTGAAGGAACACAGTGAGTGATTGTTACCAATCACTTCCATGTCCATTCATCACTAATGCATAGTAATCTGTGTTTACTATGATTCAGTTTGTGAATGAGCAGGAAGCCTTAGAACACTTCCAATCCATTTTTATGTGCAGCTGAGGCTGCAGAGAAAGGGACTGATATATCTATGGTGTATGATGATATGAATAAAAATATAAATAACATAAAAAAATAATATAAAATAAATACCATATGCATCTGTCTGTTGTGGGGTATATTTAAAAGTACTAAAAAAAAGGGACTAAAGATAAAATTAATAATAAGAGCATATAGTGCATAGTACATATGCGCACACTCTGAAACGCGTTACCACCCCCTGACGTCACCATGCGTTCCACCGCGGCCTTGGATGACAGGACCTCCCTGGGTCGGTCTACCACATCAACCCCCCCCCCCCACTCTTGCTGCTGGTCGGCTGAAGGAAACGAAGCCACAGGGACAGAAATGGAACTGTAGTGGTGATCAGACATGCCTGATTTACACTGAAATCTTGTGAGTGCAATTTACTTTGGTTGTCATTAAACATTTTTAATATTGCATTTAGAGGCGCCTTCTCCTCTTCTTATCCTGCCAGTTGGAATTGCTTTTACTCTTTAGAAGAGCTGCCGCGGGGTCAGTCTAGCACCCCCTATATCTCCTTGGATGACACTACTTCTCTACATTTGAAGTATGATCTCCTGAACAGAAGCGCGCTATATTCCATGTACTTTCTCCTTGCTGATAGTGATACAAGCCTGACCTCTAGTGGGCATAATTAATAATGCAGAGCAACATCTACTGGGGAGATTTTTCCTGTGAGATATAACATTCTAAGTTGCTATAAATGTATAAATAGGTCCAAAATGATAGCCAGTGTGAACACGGCGCTCTACTTCACATATGGTGGGACTGTCCTCTTATACAATCTTTCTGGAAAGAAGTACACCGCCTCATCACTCTTGGATGTACACCTCAAGGATCAAAATATTCAGGGTTATGGGAAATGATTAAGGCCACACACACCTACACAGGTTGAACTGGATGGACTATTGTCTTTATTCAACCTCACCTACTATGTAACTATATAACTATGTATCACCC
Organism: Pelophylax lessonae; assembly: GCF_965119305.1. NCBI lineage: Eukaryota > Metazoa > Chordata > Amphibia > Anura > Ranidae > Pelophylax > Pelophylax lessonae. The sequence goes on along the minus strand of NC_138777.1, from coordinate 236,302,167 downwards.
ACACAATGATGTACACTTCCGACTATACCCCAGCTCAATACCTCCTCCATCATACATCCCTACCCCAATCAGCCTATAAGAAATCTTTAACTCTTCACCTGATCAATGCAGCCAAAATGTGTATCCCATCCCAATGGAGAGAAATCCCCCCCCCCCTTCCAAAATCAAGGATTGGTTATGTCGAATAAAAAAAATTGCCGAAATGGAAGACCTTGTCTACCGGGCTACAGGGACCCCAGCTAAATTCTGCAAAACGTCGGCCGGTTGGCTCACTTTCACAGAATCTACAGAATTACGAAGCTTAACGAATGTATAATGAGGTTTGACCTACGGACGCTTAAATATAAACAAGAGCAGGATTGGTTACTGATACTATAACGTTTTGCATATATTATACATGATTCAACCTTTTCCCCCCGACTACCTAACACGTTTCTCGCCAGATCCGCATGAATAGAGTTTTACACTCTAATATTCACCCATTCTCTTCCCATCTTGAACCCTTTACAAATAAAGTAACATAACCCGTAATATAACCGACAAAACCTCTCGCCAACCTTTGAAATAGAACCCTTCTATCCCTCCCCCTTCCCCTTGACCATAGGTGTTCACAGCCTGTTGCGTTAGGGTGTACACCCCAAAGCTCCAACACACATGGCTTTCCCTGCAGCCTCAGCTGCACTGGGCAGTGCATGAATGGGAAGTGCTCTGTGCCGAGCAGCTTCCTGTTCATTCACAAACTGAAGCATAGTAAACATAGTTTACTGTGCTTCAGTCATGAATGGACAAAGTCAGTGAGTGTGTTCAATGCGTTCATTTAGAAAAGGAAGTTGCTAAATTACATATTTACTAGCCTCTTCCCCCGCTCTCCATCTTGAAACATCCCCCAAATGAGCCAGGGGGAGAGGAGAGGAGAAGAGGCAGAAGCACTGTGGGGTGGGGGGCCAACAAGGGGGTTGGCCCAGGCAGTAGGGAGAATCGGCACTATGCATACGTGATTAGAGTGTGCCCGGGCACAACTGACACACCCCCTGTGCACGCCTATGCCCTTGACCCTTGAACACATCACCCCTTAAAGTTAAGATAGGGTCTTCCTGAGCTTGTATTATAATCAACTTAGACAGATTGGACAAACAACAACAGCTTATATTACTTCCTTACCTATGATAACTTATCCGATTTATACTGTGTTTCCCCAAAAATAAGTCCTACCTACCTTGAAAATAAGACCTACTGTTATTTTCGGGGAGGGCTGCAATATAAGCCCTAGCTGCAATATAAGCCCTTCCCCTAAAAATAAGCCCTAGTTTAGTGTTTCTAAAATCCTAAAATCAATTATTTTACTGTTTTATATAATGTCCAGTGTGTGTTTCTGTAATATAATTGTGGGAAATACCTTTGGTACAGTGCCGCTCGGCGCTCAGCTGATCTCCCGCTCTGCTCTCCTTCTCTTCTCATAGCTGTCAGTGGGAGATCTCAGCCCCTCCCCTCTGCAGTGTTCAGAGCGGGTCACAGCGCCGAGTATTATATTTTACCTGAAATACTTGAAATACCTTCGGTACAGCGCCGCTTGGCGCTTCCATGACCCGCTCTAAGCACTGCAGAGGGGAGGGGCAGAGATCGCCCGCTGACAGCTATGAGAAGAGAAGGAGAGCAGCGAGATCAGCTGAGTGCCGAGCAGTGCTGTACCGAAGCCATTTTACACAATTACGGTATAATATTCAGTGTCGTGACCCGCTCTGAACACTGCAGAGGGGAGGGGCTGAGATCCCCCGCTGACAGATATGAGAAGAGAAGGAGAGCAGAGCAGGAGATCAGCTGAGTGCCGAGCAGAGCTATACCGAAGGTATTTCCCACAATTACGGTAATAATATAATACTCAATGCCATGACCCGCTCTGAACACCGCAGGGGGAGGTTCTGAAATCCACCGCTGACAGCTGGGAGAAGAGAAGGAGAGGAGAACAGAATGGGAGATTAGATGGGTGGCGCTGTACCGAGGGTATTTCATACAATTAGATTACAGAAACACACACTGGACTTTATATAAAACAGTAATAGAGTGGATTTAAGGATTTTACAAACACTTTTAGTAGGTTCACACAGGGGATTCCTGACAGGCAGGGAGCGAGAGAAGACCTACCCCGAAAATAAGCCCCACTGTGTCTTTTGGTGCCAAAATGAATATAAGACCCGGGCTTATTTTCGGGGAAACCGGTTAGCTCTGAAAGGAGGAGTTTTATGGTGTATGGACTCAACTAGGTACCTGCATGATAAGTACATAACACGCACAACATTGAGCACAATAATATAAATATTCCCCAGTAAACAATTAATTAAAATTCTTAACCCAGCACTTGCAATTTACAACTGTTCTGCATACTGGTTCCTGCTTGCTCAGTGCTCCTTCCTTTTCATCACAGGAAAGAGTTAACAATGGACAGTGCACTCTCCAACCAGTCGGTTAGTTTGGAAAGGGGGGGGGGGGGTGGTGCTTTGCCATCCTAGGCTACAGAGCTGTGTGTTTCTTATGATGCACAAAGTGTAGGGGGAGTGCACTCTCCCTACACAGTGTAGGTGAGTGCTTTTCCATCCTAGGGTACAGGGTTGTGTGGTTCTATTGATGCACACAGTGTGGGGAAGTGCTTTGCCATCCTAGGCTACAGGGCTGTGTGTTTCTATTGATGTACAAAGTGTAGGGAGAGTGCACCCCACCTACAAAGTATAGACAAGTGCTTTGCCGTCCTAGTCTACAGGGCTGTGAAGTTCTATTGATGCACACAGTCAGAGGCGTAACTAGAACCTTCAGGGCCCCGGTGCAAGAAACCTGACCGGGGCCTTTCCTTTTAAGCATGGGGCTCTTCCCACTGATCCTGGGGCCCTTTACTCTTGTTGCAGGGCCCTTTCACAAGTTCTGCAGTGGGCCCCCTTCCTGCCATCTTGGGGCCTCCCCACAGTAGTGGCATGCCAGGGCTCGGTCGCAAGTGTGACCTTTGCGATCCTGGAAGTTCACCCACTGGTGTCAGTAGTTTTTATTTTTTGGTATTTTAATTGTATTTTTTTTTATCATTTTATTTTATTTTTTTACAATGTCACTGACTATGACTCTGTCCATTCAGAAAAGGAAGGAGCTGGTAAATTACATATTTACCGACCCCTTCCTGGTTCTCTATTGTGACACATCCCCTGCAGCAGCCAGCAGGAGAGGGGAGGGAGCACAGTGTGGGGGGGGGGGCAGCACAGTAAGGGGTAGGGGGCAGCACAGTGGGGGGGGGGGGGGGACCAGGGGAGCACACAGGGGCCCAGAGACAGCAGAACACAAATGAACTGGATAGGAGGGGCAGTGGGGACAGCATACAGAGGAACCAATCTCCTCCATTTTCCTCCTGCAGATACAGGAGGAAAAAGGAGGACAGTGATTTCTCTACATGCTGCCCCCGCTGCCCCTCCTATCCAGGTGTACAGGGGCCCTGGAGCATGGAGCCCGGTTGCAATTGCAACCCCTGTAGTTACGCCTCAGCACACAGTGTAGGAAGACACAACCCCAGTCCCTACATACAGGGGTGGCTCTATAGGACTCTGCAAAAGAAAGGGGCCACTCTATGGCAGGAAACCTGGGGCAGTAATCATAGCACCAGCTTAAACTGGAGCATAGGTAAGGATTAAAAATAAAATTGCATACTCCGTAAGGGATTACATAGGCTGCTGAAGCTGCTTAAAAAAAAATAAAACTCAGGTTTTAATATGACTTTAACCCCTTCCGGCGTGATTGGCTGTCATATGATCGGAAAGCTCCTGATCCCAAGCAGCTATAGGATTTTTGTCTTTTCTCAAGGACATTCGACATACTGGACTTTGGGCTTGTAAAGCCAATGGCTAAAGTGTAAATATTTAACAGCATTTGACAAAAAGTGATATACAATGTAGCGCTGGAAAACCCTCATTTTCCCTTATTCAGGGCCATTTACTGCCCTGCAGGATGTCTTTATATTGTTGCAGTAGTTAGGATTTAGGTTAGGTAGGATGTATCTTAGGATTTTGGTTAGGTAGGATGTATCTTAGTATTTAAGTTAGGTAGGATGTATTTTAGGATTTAGGTTAGGTAGGATGTATCTTAGGATTTAGGTTAGGTAGGATGTATCTTAGGATTTAGGTTAGGTAGGATGTATTTTAGGATTTAGGTTAGGTAGGATGTATTTTAGGATTTAGGTTAGGTAGGATGTATCTTAGGATTTAGGTTAGGTAGGATGTATCTTAGGATTTAGGTTAGGTAAGATGTATTTTAGGATTTTGGTTATTTAGGATGTATTTTAGGATTTAGCTTAGGTAGGATGTATCTTAGGATTTAGGTTAGGTAGGATGTATCTTAGGATTTAGGTTATGTAGGATGTATCTTAGGATTTGATTGGGTAGGATGTATCTTAGATTTTAGGTTAGGTAGGATGTATCTTAGGATTTACATTAGGTAGGATGTATTTTAGGATTTAGGTTAGGTAGGATGTATTTTAGGATTTAGGTTAGGTAGGATGTATCTTAGGATTTAGGTTAGGTAGGATGTATCTTAGGATTTAGGTTAGGTAGGATGTATCTTAGGATTTAGATTAGGTAGGATGTATCTTAGGATTTTGGTTAGGTAGGATGTATCTTAGGATTTGATTGGGTAGGATGTATCTTAGATTTTAGGTTAGGTAGGATGTATCTTAGGATTTACATTAGGTAGGATGTATTTTAGGATTTAGGTTAGGTAGGATGTATTTTAGGATTTAGGTTAGGTAGGATGTATCTTAGGATTTAGGTTAGGTAGGATGTATCTTAGGATTTAGGTTAGGTAGGATGTATCTTAGGATTTAGATTAGGTAGGATGTATCTTAGGATTTTGGTTAGATAGGATGTATCTTAGGATTTTGGTTAGATAGGAAGTATCTTAGGACTTTTGGTTAGGTAGGATGTATCTTAGGATTTAGGTTAGGTAGGATGTATCTTAGGATTTAGGTTAGGTAGGATGTATCTTAGGATTTTTGTTAGGTAGGATGTATCTTAGGATTTTTGTTAGGTAGGATGTATCTTAGGATTTAGGTTAGGTAGGATGTATCTTAGGATTTAGGTTAGGTAGGATGTATATTAGGATTTAGCTTAGGTAGGATGTATCTTAGGATTTAGGTTAGGTAGGATGTATTTTAGGATTTTTGTTAGGTAGGATGTATCTTAGGATTTAGGTTAGGTAGGATGTATTTTAGGATTTAGCTTAGGTAGGATGTATCTTAGGATTTAGGTTAGGTAGGATGTATTTTAGGATTTTTGTTAGGTAGGCTGTATCTTAGGATTTTGGTTAGGTAGGATGTATCTTAGGATTTAGGTTAGGTAGGATGTATCTTAGGATTTTTGTTAGGTAGGATGTATCTTAGGATTTAGGTTAGGTAGGATGTATTTTAGGATTTAGCTTAGGTAGGATGTATCTTAGGATTTAGGTTAGGTAGGATGTATTTTAGGATTTTTGTTAGGTAGGCTGTATCTTAGGATTTTGGTTAGGTAGGATGTATCTTAGGATTTAGGTTAGGTAGGATGTATCTTAGGATTTTTGTTAGGTAGGATGTATCTTAGGATTTAGGTGTAACGCTCCTGCGTTTTTGTTCTAGTGTGCTGGATTTGCAGCTGCAGAATCTCCACTCAGTAGTCGTGTAGAGATGTGTTGAATTACCAGATCCAACTCTCCAGACTCATCATTGTGGCCCGGCCTGCTTCAGCATGCAAATATACATACACTCAATAAGATGTTCCTGGAGTGATAGGATGTATACGATAGTATAGAGGGGATGTGCTGAAGGGACAGGCGTGAGCAGTGATAGCAATGATAAGCACTTGATAGTAATGTTCAGGAGAGTAGTAGATGGTAATAGGTAGAATGCAGATAGGTTAATAATCATGTATGGTAACAGGTGGTAGGGGACAGCAGATGATATATACAGGAGAGACTAACCTAGTGCAAGGATATAGATGGTAGTAGACTCAAGAGCTAGCAATCTATGTAACAGTGCAGATGATAGAATAGTAATGCATAGATAGTAACAGTCCTTAGTGTGCAAAAGTAGATAGTGTAAGTTTGTTATGAAGGAATCCCCTGTGGGGTACTTATCACTAGTGAGGTTAGTAAGCAGAAGGGTCCGGTAGTAAGAGAGTGATCCGGTAGCGAGATACGGGATCAATAGCGAGGTTCCGGTCTGTTCCAGGTAAGGGAATTAGCTGGAGGCTCCGGCAGCATAAGACAAGGCTGTTAAGCATGCGGTTTGAACGAACGCCTTGTGAGAGAAAGCCGGCGATTGAAATAGCCGCTCAGAGCGGCGCTCAGTGATGATGTCATGCGGCTTAATGGTATATGCGCTCCACCTAACTAAAAAGGTGGGACGCAATATGCAAAGGAAAATGGGCAATAAGGGTACCGAAGGTACCAGAATCTTACAGTACCCCCCCCTTAAGGCCGGCTCCGGAAGGCCTATAGCACTGGTTTCTCCGGGTATTTGGAGTGAAACCTTCGTATAAGCCTGGGTGCGTGAACGTCAGAAGTATCCAACCAGGTGTCGTCTTGGGGTCCATAGTTCTTCCATCTTATGAGATATTGGAGTTTTCCTCTGTGGATACGAGAATCCAAAATTTCCCTAATCTCAAATTCTTCTCCGCCTTCAACTTGTACTGGAGGTGGAGGTAAGATGGTAGGCCTTATTCCTTGGTTAGGAACATGTGGTTTCAGTAACGACACATGAAAGATGGGATGTATTCTGAGATCTGCCGGTAAAGTGAGTTGCACTGCAGCTTTTCCAATGAGTTTCTTAATTGGGAAGGGTCCCAGAAATAAAGGTCCAAGTTTTTTACTAGGGATCTTTAACCTCAAATTTTTTGTCGATAGCCACACGAGATCCCCAATAGCATATTGAGGAGAAGGTTTCCTACGAAGGTCATAGTACCTTTTTTGTTGACTATGAGCGTGTGAGATGGTGGTATTAAGTAAACCCAGAGAGTCTTTTATTTGGGTAAGATAATCCGAGGCTACTGGGTTACTTGATGGTAGGATGCGTGGTGGAAGAAGTGTGGGATGAAACCCATAGTTTAAGTAGAACGGACTTTGCTTAGTAGTACTGTGGGTTGCGTTGTTATAAGCAAATTCCGCCAGAGGGAGGAGGTCCACCCAATCATCCTGTAGGTATGAGGTGTAGCAACGTAGATATTGTTCAATGCACTGGTTGACTCTTTCAGTCTGTCCGTTGGTCTGAGGGTGGTAAGGAGAAGTGAGTTTTTGCTCAATCCGTAGTATATGACATAGAGCTTGCCAAAACTTGGAGATGAACTGTGAACCACGGTCAGATAAAAGAGTCTTTGGAATTCCATGTAACTTGAACACGTTTCACTAGTAATTCCGCTGTTTGCTTAGATGAAGGTAGTCTGCGAATAGAAATGAAATGTGCCATCTTTGTCAGGTGGTCCACTGACACTAGAATGGTATTAAATCCTTTGGAAGGTGGTAATTCTACTATAAAGTCTATGGACACAACTTCCCATGGAACCTGGGGTATTGGTAGACTGCAACGTAAACCAGATGGTTTTGTGGTGTCAATTTTGGACCTTGCACAGATGTCACATGAAGAAACGAATTTTTGTACAGACGTCTTCATATCAGGCCACCAAAACTGCCTGGTAAGCAAATTAAAGGTCTTAGTCATACCCATATGTCCTGCCATAGGCACATCATGTGACAATTCCAAGATCTTGGTACGCATAGTAGGGGGTATGTAAAGTTTGTCGTAGTAGAGGAAGCCTTCTGCATCAGCACTTAGTTGTGGTGGAGGTGAATCCAGTCCTATACTGTGCAAAATCTCTTCCTTCAGGGAACGAACAACACCAATAATACGTTCATAGGGTATTATAGGAATTGAAGGGATTTCGGCGCAGTTATCTTCGGTTAATCGTGATAGCGCATCCGCTTTTTTGTTTTTGTCTGCAGGCGTGTAGGTCACTAGGAAGTTGAATCTTAGGAAGAATAATGACCATCGTACCTGCCGGTGGGAAAGAGTTTTATTTGTCTGAAGGTATTGAAGATTTTTATGATCTGTATATATGAGTATTGGCAATCGAGTACCTTCAAGTAGATGTCGCCAATTCTCTAGTGCCAGTTTTATGGCAAGCAACTCTTTTTCACCCACTGGGTAATTCACCTCTGGGCTGCTTAGTGATTTAGAGAAGAAAGCAACTGGGTGGAGTGGTGAAGTATTTGTTGGTCGTTGGGAGAGAACTGCTCCTACTGCCATATTTGACGCATCTACCTCCAGAATATATTGGAGGGATGGGTCTGGATGGCGTAGTATGGGAGCAGAAGTAAAGCTTGATTTTAACAAGCGGAAAGCTCCATTTGCTTCTTCTGACCATTTGAATGGTTTCTTTATACTTGTAAGTTGTGTGAGAGGTCTCACAATAGCAGAGAAGTTCTTGATGAACTTCCTATAGAAGTTTGAAAATCCGAGGAATCGTTGTAATGCCTTACGAGTTGTTGGTATAGGCCAATCCAGAATACAGGATATCTTGCTCATATCCATCTTGATTCCGGTCTTGGATATGATGTATCCTAGGAATAACATTTCGTCTTTATGAAATAGGCATTTTTTTAATTTCACGTATAGATTGTGTGCGAGTAATCTGGATAACACAAGTCTTACATGTTTTATGTGTTCAGACAGAGATCAAGAATAGATAAGTATATCGTCCAGATATACCACAACACAGACATCAAGTAAGTCTCTAAAGATGTCGTTTATGAACCTTTGAAAAGCTGCGGGAGCATTACACAACCCGAATGGCATCACAAGATATTCGAATAATCCGTATCTGGTTCTGAATGCTGTTTTCCACTCATCTCCGTCACGGATTCGGATTAGGTTGTATGCCCCTTTTAGGTCCAATTTAGAGAAGTAAGTAGCCCCACGCACTTGTTCAATGAGTTCAGGGATGAGCGGTAAAGGATAGCGATCCTTTATTGTAATGGTATTTAATTGCCTATAATCGATAATAGGCCTAAGACTTGAATCCTTATTGCGGACAAAAAAAAGTCCTGCAGCTGTGGAAGAAGTAGAGGGTCTGATGAACCCTTTTGTCAAATTCTCATCCAAGTATTCCTTGAGATGAGAGAGTTCATCCTGTGAAAGAGGATAAACATGACCGAAAGGCAATTTGCTGTTAGGGAGTAGATCGATAGTGCAATCATAATCCCTATGGGGAGGCAACACTTGAGCATTTTTCTCAAGGAATACTTCGGACAGATCCTGGTAGCATAGTGGTGCAATCTCGTCTGACACCACAGACAGGATCTTTCCATAGGATGGGAGGTTACACGTAATCTCACAATAGTGAGAAGTGAAAGTTAAAGACCGTTTTTTCCAATCTATGATTGGTTGATGTGTGTGTAACCAGGGGAGTCCCAAAATAATGGGATTATGGGGTGAAGATAGTATATCAAAGGAGGTGGTCTCCATATGAGACTCGTTAGCAGTTACAAGGAGTGCTTGTGTCTGATTGGTGATTGGACCAGAAGATAGCGGGATACCGTTAATGAAACTAACAGAAACAGGTTTAAGTTTTGAAATAATAGGTATTTTATTTAAGGTAACAAAACGTGTATCGATATAGTTCCCACAAGATCCTGTGTCGATCATAGCCTTGGTGGTAATCCTAGTCTGGTCCCACTGTAATGTTAAATGAACAAAGAGATAGGATTTAGAAAAGGAAGTCGTTAATCCCCCTAGCAAGACATGTGAACACTCACCCTCTTTTTTGCGGACAAGGGGACAGACGCTTATCAAATGATCCGGGGAGGCGCAGTACATGCAGAGATTACTGGATCTTCTCCTGGCTCGTTCAGTAGTTGATAAAGGTGGGCGTATGGTTCCTACCTCCATAGGAGTAGGGTCAACGGCCGATTCCCGAGAAGGACTAGACAATGGCATTCCCATCTTCTCAGCTTTTCTTTCTCGCAGTCGCCTGTCAATGTTGATACTAAGTTGTATTAAGGTATCCAAAGTGCCAGGTAAATCCTCTCGGGCGAGTTCGTCCTTAACGGCTTCTGACAACCCGAGTCTGAACTGAGTTCGCAGAGATGTATCATTCCACCCTGAATCAAGGGTCCATCTTTTGAACTCTGCTACAAAGTCTTCTACAGGTCTCCTTCCTTGTTTTAAAGCCCTCAATTGGATATCAGCAGTACTCTGCCTATTGGGGTCATCATATAAACTAGCGAGTTCCGCTAGGAATAAAGGATAGGAGTTGAGAAGCTGATCATTTTTCTCAAAGAGAGAGTCTGCCCAGGCCCGTGGATCACCCGTTAAGTATGAAATGACGGTACAGACTTTAATTTGATCAGTGGGGTAAGTACGAGGTTTTAGCAAAAAAAGTAATTGACATGCGTTTTTGAATTCACAAAATTTTTTCCGATCACCTGTAAACACTAGAGGAGGGTTTATTTTGGGTTCAGGGGGCTGAGCAGCAGTAAGCTGGGAAAGACGGGTTATCTGCTGTCTCAGAGTCTGATTTTCTTATTTTACTTCAGTAAGAGCAAGTATTAATGCATTTACTTGTTGTGTTAATTGTGTCACTTGAGTGGGTAATTCTGCTGAATCCATTTTTTTTTTTTTATGGTTCGTTCAATCTGTAACGCTCATGCGTTTTTTATTGTAAGCTGGATTTGCAGCTGCAGAAACTCCACTCAGTAGTCATGTAGAGATGTGTTGAAATACCAGATCCAACTCTACAGACTCATCACTGTGGGCCTGTCTGCTTCAGCACACAGATATACACACACTCAATAAGATGTTCCTGGAGTGATAGGATGTATATGGTAGTATGGAGGTGATGTGCTGAAGGGACAGGTGTGAGCAGTGACAGTAATGGTAAGCACTTGATAGTAATGTTCAGGAGAGTAGTAGCTGGTAATAGGTAGAATGCAGATAGGTTAGTAATCAGGTATGGTAACAGGTGGTAAGGATAGCAGATGACACATACAGGATAGGGTAACCCAGTGCAAGGATAGATGGTAGTAGACTCAAGAGCTAGCAATTTATGTAACAGTGCAGATGGTAGAATTAGTATACATAGATAGTAACAGTCCTTAAGCGGTAGGAGATGATAGTGTAAGTTAGTTATGGAGGATTCCCCTGTGGGGTACTTATCACTAGAAAAGATTAGTAAGTAGAGGGGTCCAGTAGTGAGGGAGTGATCCGGTAGTGAGATACGGGATCAGTAGCGAGGTTCCGGTCTGTTCCAGGTAAAGGCAAATAGCTGGAGGGTCCGACAGCAAGGCAAGGCTTGTAAGCATGTAGAGACACATTGAACGAACAACGTGAGAGAGAACGCTGGCGATTGAAATAGCCGCTCTGCGGCGCTCAGCGATGATGTCATCCGTCTTAAAGGTGTATGCGTTCCACCTAACTAGAAAGGTGGGATGCAATATTTAAAGGAACATGGAAAATAAGGGTACCAAAGGTACCAGAATCTTACAAGGGGGCATGTACTGTGGGATTTATGCTAGAGGGCCTGTACTGTGGGGTTTGTGCCACTCTCAGTCCATGTATCCCATAATAGGATGTCTCTCACAGTATATTCCATAATAGGGCCCCTGTTCCCTATTATGGGATATACTAGTACTGATGGACCCCTTAATATGTGATATATTGGGAGAATTGGTTCACGCAAGCAAAATACAGGGGACAAAATTGGTGGAGTCTATAAGGGGTGGGGCTTCTGAGAGATGGGAGGGGTCAAATGGAAGGGCGGGGTCTTGAGCCACCCATCTTAAAATTTCACCAGCCGCCACTGGCATGAAGTGATCTAGAACAGTGGTCCTCAACTCCGGTTGCAAGATAACTAAATTACATCACAGGTGATCTCATTTGCTGTTCAGTGATTGCAGTATTCTAGTCTGCGTCACCCCAAGGTAATACTTAAAATCTGGTCTGTTAGTGGGCCCTGAGGACCGGAGTTGAGGACCACTGATCTAGAATTTCCTGCTGAGGGCTGCGCTGACTTTGGACTTGATAAAACACAGTGGACCAACACCAGCAGATGACACGGCTCCCCAAATCATCACTGACTGTGGAAACTTCACACTGGACCTCATGCAACTTGGATTCTGTGCCTCTCCACTCCTCCTCCAGACTCTGGGACCTTGATTTCCAAATAAAATGAAGAATTTCCCACAGTCGTCACCTATGGTTAGAGTCTGTGGAACGCACCACAACCCGGACTTCCTTTGTTTGTTCCATGCTGTGTAAAATGCCGGCTTGATCTAAGTGCATCTTGTATTGATTTGAATAAAGAAGTTATGGAGTGTTACACTATGGGGTAATGGCTTCACTATTCTCACATGTAAACACGGGGGGACAAAAATAACCAGCGGGAAGAGGTAGAAAAATGGGATGAGGATGGGAGGTGTGCTGGTTCAGCCATTGTGTGTTGTGGCTGCTGGTCACCCCCCCCTAGAGGGGAGAACGTTCTGGGGAGTGAAAACACAAGAGGGGGGGGGGGCAAGTTTGTGGAACACCAGCATCAATCACTACCAGAAAATATTGCTTGCTATTAATATCAGCCCTGCTCTATATAAAGTGATGACTATAAAGTACCAAGCGCAAATTGATTTGCATAAATGTTATGGGCTGCTGCTGATATAAAAGGTGTTCTGCAGTGGCGGCCAGCCCATAGGGGGCGTCGGGGCACCGCCCCCCCCAAAAAAAAGAAGGAAGAAAAAAAGATAAATAAATAAATGTGCATTTTCAGCCCACTAGGGGCGCCGGACCTAGTGGTGGGTATGGGGGGGGGGGGGGGGTTTGACCCCACGTGAGCGTCGGGGCGCAGAGCAATGACACTCCCCACTTTACTGGACTCCTGGCTGGGACAGGAGAACATCCCGGGACGGTCCATGCATGCACCTCCCGCAGCACTCTACCATCCAGCACCATCCTCCATCCATTGCCACTTGCCAGCCCACTAGCCCAGTGTAGTACTGTCTGCTTTGAAGGGGGCACGCACGCTGGCCTCTGCATTGAAAGGGGGCATGTATGCTGGTCACTACATTGAAAGGGGCATGTACGCTGGTCACTGCATTGAAAGGGGCATGTACGCTGGTCACTGCATTGAAAGGGGCATTTATGCTGGTCACTGCACTGAAAGGGGGCCTGTACGCTTGTCACTGCACTGAAAGGGGGCATGTACGCTGGTCTCTGCATTGAAAGGGGGCATGTACGCTTGTCGCTACATTGAGGGGCATGTATGCTGGTCGCTACATTGAGGGGCATGTATGCTGGTCGCTACATTGAGGGGCATGTATGCTGGTCGCTACATTGAGGGGCATGTATGCTGGTCGCTACATTGAAAGGGGGCCTGTACGCTTGTCACTGCTTTGAAAGGGGGCATGTATGCTGGTCGCTACATTGAGGGGCATGTACGCTGGTCACTACATTGAAAGGGGCATGTACGCTGGTCACTACATTGAAAGGGGGCCTGTACGCTGGTCACTGCATTGAAAGGGGGCATGTACGCTGGTCACTGCATTGAAAGGGGGCCTGTACTGTGGGATTAGTGCTAGGGAGTCTGTACTGTGGGATTAGTGCTATGGGGTCTGTACTGTGGGGTTTGTGCTAGGGGGTCTGTACTGTGGGGTTTGTGCTAGGGGGCCTGTACTGTGGGGTTTGTGCTAGGGGGCCTGTACTGTGGGGTTTGTGCTAGGGGGCCTGTACTGTGGGGTTTGTGCTAGGGGGCCTGTACTGTGGGGTTTGTGCTAGGGGGCCTGTACTGTGGGGTTTGTGCTAGGGGGTCTGTACTGTGGGGTTTGTGCTAGGGGGTCTGTACTGTGGGGTCTGTACTGTGGGGTTTGTGCTAGGGGGCCTGTACTGTGGGGTTTGTGTTAGGGGGTGTGTACTGTGGGGTTTGTGCTAGGGGGCCTGTACTGTGGGGTTTGTGCTAGGGGGCCTGTACTGTGGGGTTTGTGCTAGGGGGTCTGTACTGTGGGGTTTGTGCTAGGGGGTCTGTACTGTGGGATTAGTGCTAGGGGGTCTGTACTGTGGGGTTTGTGCTAGGGGGTCTGTACTGTGGGGTTTGTGCTAGGGGGTCTGTACTGTGGGGTTTGTGCTAGGGGGTCTGTACTGTGGGGTTTGTGCTAGGGGGTCTGTACTGTGGGGTTTGTGCTAGGGGGTCTGTACTGTGGGGTTTGTGCCACTCTCAGTCAGTGTATCCTATAATAGGGTGTCTCTCACAGTATATTCCATAATAGGGCCCCTGTTCCCTATTATGGGATATACTAGTACGATGGACCCCTTAATATTTGATATATTGGGAGAATTTGTTCACGCAAGCAAAATACAGGGGACAAAATGGGTGGAGTCTATAAGGGGTGGGGCTTCTGAGAAATGGGAGGGATCAAAATAGAAGGGCGAGGTCTTGCGCCCCCCCCCATTTTAAAACTTCACTAGCCGCCACTGGTGTTCCTTTAACCATTTTAAGACCGGAAGGATTTGCCCCCTTCCTGACAAGGCCCTCTTTTGCGATTCGGCACTGCTTTACTTTAACGGACAATTGCGCGGTCATGCGATGCTGTACCCAAATAAAATTGATCCTTTTTTCCCCCAACAAACAGAGCTTTCTTTTGGTGGTATTTGATCACCTGTGCGATTTTTATTTTTTGCGCTATAAACAAAAAAAGAGCGACAATTCTGAATAAAAAAAAAAAAAACAATATTTTTCACATTCCGCTACATAACATTCCCAAATTTTTTTTTTTTTTTTTTAACATTTTAGGCCAATTTGTTTTCTGCTACATATTTTTGGTAAAAAAAAAAATCACAATAAGCGTATTTTGATTGGTTTGCGCAAAAGTTATTGTGTCTACTAACTACGGGAAAGATTTATGTAATTTTTATTGGTTTTTTTTTTCACTAGTAATGGTGGCGATCTGCGATTTTTTAGCGGGACTGCGACATTGCGGCGGACAGATCGGACCCCTGACTGACATTTTTGACACTTTTGGGGGGACCAGTGACATTACTACAGTAATCAGTGCTAAAAATATGCACTGTCACTGTAATAATGACACTGGCAGGGAAGGGGTTAACACAGTAAGTGATCAATGGGTTAAATATGTACCTAGGGGCGTGTTTCTAACTATATGGGGGCAGGGCTTGTGAAATTATCAGAGACCCGTGTTCCTATCAGGGGCGGATCCAGAGTCTAATCTCGGGAGGGGCACTGTCATTTTTATTTTTTTTACTAGTAATGGCGGCGATCAGCGATTTTTAGCGGGACTGCGACATTGCAGCAGACAGATCAGACCCCTGACATTTTTGGGGGGACCAGTGACATTACTACAATAATCAGTGCTAAAAATATGCACTGTCACTGTAATAATGACACTGGCAGGGAAGGGGTTAACCCAGGGGCGATCAAAGGGTTAAGTGTGAGCCTGGGGGGTGCTTTCTAACTGTGGGGGGGGGGCTTGTAATACCAACACAGAGACCTGTGTTCCTAAATAGGAGGAACACAGGAGCTCTGCAGTGATTCCTGAGACAACAACGGTCTGCTGCATTTCCAACTGCAGACCGTCGTTCTCTCTTCACAGGGAGCGATTGCAGGTGCCCGGCGCCAATCACGGCTGCTGGCTCTGTGCCTCAGCTTCCCCGCTGGCAAGTGGGCGCGCGCGCCCCCAGGATCACTCCTGCACACCACCGTACAGTTACGACGATTTGCGAGAACCTGCTGCCATATAACTGTGGCGGCTGGTCGGCAGGTGGTTAAAACAGTGACATTGTTTTAAAGTGTTCCATGCATCCCCATGCCCGCATGCCATTTATTTGTATTCTGACAGATGGCTGCAGTGTCCTGATATGACATGCTGGTGCCGGTCCATGAAAGCACCCTGCATGCACACCAGGAAGCATGACATATTGGGACACAATGACTGTGTGTCTCAGTAGAAATAAATGGGATGCCAACACAGGGATAAATGCAACACTTTATGCATCCTAAAGCCATTAAATGACAGCCCTGCATGTTAGACTCATGTCTGCAGCACACCCTGTGTAAAGGAGGCAGGAAGATTATTTTCACTGTCAGTCTATATCATCATTATCATCATGACAATCACACAATACAGGTGCTGTGGCTCAATGCATCTGTACTGTGTGATTATCATGATGATAATGATGATGATAGCATTTAGCTGCTGTATAATTCCTCATGGTGGCTGGGCAGCAGCAAGGACATGGCATAGGTGAAGGGTGTGTTACCAGGACATGGCATAGGTGAAGGGTGTGTTACCAGGACATGGCATAGGTGAAGGGTGTGTTACCAGGACATGGCATAGGTGAAGGGTGTGTTACCAGGACATGGCATAGGTGAAGGGTGTGTTACCAGGACATGGCATAGGTGAAGGGTGTGTTACCAGGACATGGCATAGGTGAAGGGTGTGTTACCAGGACATGGCATAGGTGAAGGGTGTGTTACCAGGACTTGGCATAGGTGAAGGGTGTGTTACCAGGACATGGCATAGGTGAAGGGTGTGTTACCAGGACATGGCATAGGTGAAGGGTGTGTTACCAGGACATGGCATAGGTGAAGGGTGTGTTACCAGGACATGGCATAGGTGAAGGGTGTGTTACCAGGACATGGCATAGGTGAAGGGTGTGTACCTTTTTGGAGACAAATGGATTCATTGCAGTCTAGAGGTTTTCCTCACTGCCCCTGTCTGCTGTGAAGACCTGTCCCACTTAGTGTGTTCACACACACAGACGCACGCTGCTGTGTCTCAGGCTTCCCCCTCAGCCTGAGCCCGCCCTCTCTTCTCTGCACCCATTGGCTGCAGGAGTCAGGCAGTGATGAGGCTGCTGCCTGATATCACTCCGCCTGGCCGGAACTTTCATTTTATTGTCGCAAAATGCGGCTCCTGGTGGTATTAATCCACCTGAGCAGGGAATTAAAAAAAAAAAAACTCTCTCTATGAAACAGCATCCTGGGCCCCTCTGAACTGATGGGGCTTAGGGATTATATTTTAGGTCTCCTGGGAGTCGGGGAAGCAGAAATAAAGTACCTGCAGATGCATTTAGATAATGCCTCTGTAAACTTAAACCTGGTACTATTTTCTCGGGGGGGCAATTGACTCGATGCCCCCCCCCTGGATCCGCCACTGGTTCCTATATAGAAGGATCACAGGAGCTCTGTGATCATTCCAGAGAGAAGAACAGTCAGATGTGTTTACAACATCCGAACCTTTCTCTCTCAGTGGTGAGCAATCGTGGGTGTCAGGCAGCAATCGGAGCTGCCTGCCTAGTGCGCTCGCCCCCTAGCTGCAGGCGCGCGACCGACTTATACCTACGTCGGTTCGCGCAGGAGGGGCCGCCCTGCCGCAGTATAACTGTGGTGGGCAGTCGGGAAGCAGTTAAAGAATAAAACAATTCACTTACATATCAGTATTATGCAGTCTGCTTGTTCTAATCATGCGGTGAACACCACCTCGGCATGCGTTCCAACTACCGGAAGTGACATCAGATGCTAGGTTCCTGCTTTACGCGTTTCGCCCCTCCCACTGGGTGTCATCTGAAGCTGGAATGGCCATTGTGCATCTGACTTTTATTCGAATGACTCCTCCCACTGAACCCGATCCATATTGCTACACCTTTCTATGTGCGGCATCCGCCGGAAGATGGAGTTCGCAATACTTCCGGCTGATGCTGCACATAGAAAGGTGTAGCAATATGGATCGGGTGCAGTGGGAGGAGTCATTAGAATAAAAGTCAGCCGCACAATGGCTGTTCCAGCTTCAGATGACGCCCAGGGGAAGGGGTGAAACGTGTAAAGCAGGAACCTAGCGTCTGACGTCACTTCTGGTAGTTGGAAAGCACGTCAAGGCATACTGATATGCAAGTCAATTGTTTTGTTCTTTAACCACTTGCCGTCTGCTCACATTGCTGCTACTGCAGCAATGTGGCTCGTTATCGTCCAGCGACGTAGTACTACGTCGCTGGACTCCGCCCCTTGTGGGTGGCGCGCGCGCGCGCCGCCGGAGGCTCGCTCCCGCTGTGTTCAGTCACAGCGGGAGTCGGGCCAGGGGAGGAGCAGCGGTGATCGCCGCTGCTCTTCCCTGATCGTCGGGGGAATTGAGTCTGGAGATCCGCCCACTTGTGTAAACAAAGCGGGCGGATCTCTTAAGTGACAAACAGTGACAGATTGCAGGGTTCAGCATAGCTGAACATGCGATCTGTACCTGTGTCACTCAGTCCCCTCCCCCCACACATGTCAGTAAGCACCAGGCATACATTAACCCCTCCCTCTCCAATAAAATTAACCCCTTCCCTGCCAGTGTCATTTTACAGTAACAGTGCATATGTATAGCACTGATTACTGTAGTGATGTCACTGGTACCCCCAAAAGTGTCAAAAATGTGAGTCAAGGGTCCGATCTGTCCGCCGCAATGTCGCAGTCCCGCAAAAAAAAAAAAAAAAAAAAAAAAAAATCGCAGATCGCCGCCATTACTCGTTAAAAAAAAAACCCACCAAAAATGACAGAAATCTTTCCCTTAGTTAGTAAACGCAATAACTTTTGCGCAAACCAATCAAAATACGCTTATTGTGATTTTTTTTACCAAAAATATGTAGCAAAAAACAAAATGGCCATAAATTTTAAAAAATTTTTGGGGGGGGGGGGGGAATTTCATATAAAAAATGTGAAAAATAGTTATTTTTTCAAAATGTAAGCTCTTTTTTGTTTATAGCACAAAAAGTAAAAATTGCACAGGTGATCAAATACCACCAAAAGAAAGCTCTGTTTGTGGGAAAAAAAGGACGTAAATTTCGTTTGGGTAAAGCGTCGCACGACCGCGCAATTGTCAGTTAAAGTCACACAGTGCCGAATCGCAAAAAGTGGCCCAGACGTTAGACAGCAAAATCCTCCAGTGGTAAAGTGGTTAAATAAATCTGTTTTACACTATGGAGATCTCACTTTGATTTTGCATATATTCTCAATTAGGAGTTACTATACGGAAGAACGACTATTCAAGCCTACCAGATACATTGTATCAGGAAGAAAGGAAAGGCATACATTAATGCTGGATAGCACTAAATGCTCAATTTCCCCATGTGTCTGGTGAGTGGGGACACAGGAGGGGAGCACTGAGTGACTCCCCTATATTCACTTTACAGCACTGGAACTTCAATCAATTGACCTGTATCATCACAAAGACATTTTATCTCATTCATTTCACTCTGAATTATATTTATTATTGTCACCACATACGGTTTTGTGATTTAGTTGTTTATTTTGCACTTGGCACTTTATATTTAATACTTGGAGGAATTATTTGTATTTTAGAGCAGCGCTGATATTTACAATTCACTACCAGAAAATAGCTTTTGATGAACTTTCTAATAAGAACATTTTCTGTACGAGATTGTGAAGCACTTTAACCCCCTCCTACCCAAAACTATTCTGACACTTCTCTCCTACATGTAAAAATCTACTTTTTTTTTTTGCTAGAAAATTACTTAGAACCCCCAAACATTATGTATATAAATATATTTTTTTTAGGTGTTACTGGGAGGAATAGTGGTCCATCATTAGGGTTATTGGGCTTGGATTGCTGATGTCATTGGGAGGAATTGTGCCCCATAATTGGAGTCATTGGGCCCCATTATTGGTGTCAGTGGGGGAAATTGTGCCCCATTATTGGAAGGAATTGTGCTCCATTTCTGGTGTTACTGGGAGTAATCGTACCCCATCATTGGAGTCATTGGGCAGCATTGTTTGTGTCATTGTGAGGAATTGTGGCCCATCGTTGGTGTCTCTGGGAGGAATTTTGCCCCATAATTGGTGTCATTGGGCCCCATTATTAGTGTCAGTGGGAGGAATTGTGCTCCATCATTGGGAGGAATTATGCCCCATTGCTGGTGTCATTGGGAGGAATTGTGCCCCATCATTGGGGGTCATTGGCCCCCATTGTTAGTGTCATTGTGAGGAATTGTGGCCCATCATTGGTGTCATTGTCCCCCATTGTTGGTGTCTCTGGGAGGAATTGTGCCCCATATATGGTGTCATTGGGCCCCATTATTGCTGTCAGTGTGAGGAATTGTGCCCCATATATGGTGTCATTGGGCCCCATTATTGCTGTCAGTGTGAGGAATTGTGCCCCATCATTGGGAGGAATTATGCTCCATTGCTGGTGTCATTGGGAAGCATTGTACCCCATCATAAGAGTCTTTGGGCCCCATGGCTGATGTCATTGGAAGAAATTTTCCCCATCATTGGGGTTATTGGCTCCCATTGTTTGTGTCATTGTGAAGAATTTTGCCCCATAATTGGTGTCATTGCGCCCCATTGTTGGTGTCACTGGGAGGAATTGTGCCCCATCATTGGGAGGAATTGTGCCCCATCATTGGGCCACATTGCTGGTATCAGTGGGAGGAATTGTGCCCCATCGTTGGGATGCATTGCTGGTATTAGTGGGAGGAATTGTGCCCCATCATTAGGCCCCATTGTTTGTTTAATTGTGAGGAATTGTGGACCGTCGTTGGTGTCATTGTGCCCCATTGTTGGTGTCACTGGAAGGAAGCCCCATCATTGGGAATATGTGTGCCCCATCATTGGGATTACTTGTCCCCCATCATTGGGCTGCATTGCTGGTGTCATTGGGGGGAATTGTGCCCCATTCATTGGGGTCATTGGGCCCAATTGTTTGTGTCGATGTGAGGAATTGTGGCCCATCGTGGTGTCATTATGCCCAATTGTTGGTGTCACTGGGAGGAATTGTGCCCCATCATTGGGGTCATTCTCCAGTCAGGGCGCCCTTTAAAAGTATTTTCAGTTTTGAGGCACCCCACTCTAAAGCTGGATACACACTATACAATTTTCTTTAGATTTTTTCCTTTAGATTTACCAAAACTATATACAAAGTAATACGAGGTCAAACCTAAACATTTCCACTTAGTATGCAATCAGGCTGGCCCCATTGCACTACATAGTTGAAGGTAAATCTAAGCCCCCGTTCACACTGGGGCGACGCTACTTCGCACTGCGACCTCGGAGCGGCCGCCACGGACTTCATAACATTGAAGTCTATGGCGGTCGCCTCCTGGTCGCCCCAAAGAAGCTCCGGACCCTTTTTCTGAGTCGGAGTGACTTGTGTCGCCCCTATCAGAACGGGTCCGCAGCTTCCCTATGGGAGGCGACCTGCGGCGACCTGTGAGGCGACCAGGTCGCCTCACAGGTCGCCCCAGTGTGAACGGGGGCTAAAGGAAATCAAAGAAAAGTTGTATAGTGTGTATCCAGCTTAAGGCTTGGTTCACATTACTGCATGTCATGGAATGCATGCAGAATCGAACAATATCAAAGCGCACACATACACAGAAAAAAATTTGTTTTCAAATCTTGCAAGGCTATTTAAAAACACGGCTCTTATAAAGTAAATATGGGGATTTGGTCACACCATATGGCCATACTGTGCTTAAAGAGGTTGTAAACTCGTTTTTTTTTTTTTTTTTACACCCTGCAAGAAAAGACATAATGAGCTAGTGTGCATCGCATACTAGCTCAGTATGCAATACTTACCTTAGAACGAGCCCCTGCCGTGCCGTCCGCTCACCTCTATGACGGGCGACATGTCTAGTCGCCCGTCTTCCGAGATCGCGGCATCCGGCCATCTGATTGGCAGGAGCCGACAGTCACGGCACGGGGCTCTGAAGGAACAGCACGAGCGGCCGTTCCTTCATAGCGCATGCGCCAGTGACGTCACTGGATGCATCGAAGGTAAATATCTCCTAAACGGTACATGTTTAGGAGATATTTACAGTACCTATAGGTAAGCCTTATCATAGGATCATCTATAGGTACAACTTGCAGAGGAGGGTTTACTTCCTCTTTAAGCCCACCACTACGTCAAAGTACCCCATTCTCAGTGGGTCCTACACTATTCATAGAGAAGATAATCCCACTTCTCAAAACCATAGGGCATTACTCACTCCTGTCATGGAAGAAGTTTGCAGGCTGCAGATTCCTCTGCTAAAACTGCAATGAAGGGACCCCTCCTGGACCTACTCACAGGTGGACAAAGCTAGAAAAAAGGCTATTTAACCACTTGCCGACTGCCGCAAGTACATTTACTGCGGCAGTCAGCGACGTAGTACTAGGAGCCTGTAGGGGGCGAGGCGCGCTCCCGCCCCCGCTCGTTCACGGCCATCCCCGCGCGAGTTACCGGCGCCTCCGATGTCTGCCGGTCACTCGCTATCTCCCGCTGGAGAGGGAGAAAGGCAGACGGCTGATGTAAACAAAGCCGTCTGTCATTCTCCCTGGTGTAACTGCAGAGATCATATGATCCTGCTATGTAGGATCGTATGTCTCTGTGGTTACATCAAAAGCCACGCCCCTTGACAGTTAGAAGCACGCCCCTAGGGACACACTTAACCCCTGGATCTCTAATAAAGTTAACCCCTTCCCTGCCAGTGTCATTTTTACAGTAACAGTGCATATGTATAGCACTGATTACTGCAGTAATGTCACTGGTACCCCCAAAAGTGTCAAAAAAGTCAGTCAAGGGTCCGATCTGTCCGCCGCAATGTCGCAGTCCCACAAAAAAAAAAAAAAATAGCAGATCGCCATTATTAGTTAAAAAAAAAAAACAATAAAAATGACATTCTTTCCCGTAGTTAGTAAATGCAATAACTTTTGCGCAAACCAATCAAAATACGCTTATTGCAATTTTTTTTTACCAAAAATATGTAGCAGAAAACAAATTGGCCTAAAATGTTAAAAAGTTTGATTTAAAATTTTTTTTTGGGAATGTTATATATCAGAATGTAAAACATATTGTTTTTTTTTTTTCAAAATTGTCGCTCTTTTTTCCAAAAATTAAAAAATCGCACAGGTGATCAAATACCACCAACAGAAATCTCTATTTGTGGGGAAAGAAAGTATATCAATTTTTTTTGGGTACAGCGTCGCACGACCGCGCAATTGTCCGTTAAAGTAACGCAGTGCCGAATCGCAAAATATAGCCTGGTCAGGAATGGGATAAAATCTTCCGGTCTTAAAGCGGTTAAAAATACGCTCATTGAGAATTTTTTTTGTTAAAGACATGTAGCTAAATACATTTTGGCCTAAATATATGACAAAAATTGAATATATTGGATATTTTTTAACTGTCAAAGTAGAAAATGTCAATTTTCGCAAAACTTTCGCTCTTCTTTTATTAATATCGCAAAAAATGAAAATTGCACAGGTGATCAAATACCACCAAAAGAAAGCTCTGTTTGTGGGAAAAAAAGGACGTAAATTTAGTTTGGGTACGGCGTTGCATGACCGTGCAATTGTCAGTTAAAGTCGCGCAGTGCCAAGTTGCAAAAAGTGGCCCAGACGTAAAGCAGGAAAATCCTCCGGTGGTAAAGTGGTTAAATACACTGACTCTTTTAAAGTAAATATGGGGATTTGGTCACACCATGTGGCCATACTGAGCTTTTCTGTGTATGTGTGCGCTATTATATTGTTCAATTTGTATATTGGTCTTTTAGCAGCACCAACCTGAGAATTGTGCGTTTAGGGTGTGCCCCCCAATATCTTTTTTGTTGCATGCAGAATCGCGCATGTTCCTGACACTCAGACGCAGTGCTCCTTAGCAGACACACAGGGGTGTCATTAAAGCTTAATGGTGCCCCCACACATTGGTAATCTGCTTAAAAAAAAAATAATAATAATAATAATTATATATATATGTTTGGGTTTTTTTCTTTTATATTTTACCCCAAAAATTGGGTATTATGTTGTGGTTTCTGCATTGAAATTAATTAAAGTGCATTTTTTTCCAGAAAAACTGCATTTGAAAAATCCCAACACAAACACCACGTGACACAAAAATTTACAATGACCACCATTCTATTCTCTAGGGCCTCTGCTAAAAAAAAAAAAAAAAAAAAATTATATATACAGTATATATATATATATATATATATATATATATATATATATATATATATATATATATAATGTTTGGGGGTTTATCTTTTATATTTTACTAAAACAATGGGTATAATATTGTGATTTTTTGCATTAAGATTCATTAAAGTGTATTTTTTTCCCCAAAAATTGCATTTGAAAATCCGCAACACAAAAACCATGACACAAAAACTTGCAATGACCACTATTCTATTCTCTGGAGTCTCTGCTAAAAAATTTTTTTACAATGATTGGGGTTTATTTTTTATGTTTTACCCCAACAATTGGGTATTTTGGGTGTTTATTTGCATTGAAATTTATTAAAGTGCATTTTTTCCAGAAAAATTGCATTTGAAAAACCGGTGCAAAAATACCACGTGACAAAAAATTGCAACAAACACCATTTCATTCTCTAGGGCCTCTGCTATAAAGAAAAATATATATAAAGTTTGGGGGGGATTTATCTTTTATATTTTACCAAAAACTAATTGGGTATTATATTGTGGGTTTTTTTTGCATTGAAATTCATTAAAGTGCATTTTTTCCAGAAATATTGCATTTGAAAAATAGCAACACAAAACACAGCGTGACACAAAAAAAAAAAATTTACAATGACCTCCATTCTATTCTCTAGGGCCTCTGCTAAAAAAAAAAAAAAAAAAAAATAATAATAAGAATAAGAATTCGAATAATATATATATAATGTTTGGGGGTTTATCTTTTATATTTTACTTAAACAATGGGTACTATATTGTGTTTTTTTGCATTAAGATTCATTAAAGTGTATTTTTTCCCCCAAAAATTGCATTTGAAAATCCGCAACACAAAAACCACATGACACAAAAACTTGCAACGACCACTATTCTATTATCTGAAGTCTCTGCTAAAAATTTTTTTACAATGATTGGGGTTTATTTTTTATGTTTTACCCCAACAATTGGGTATTTTTGGTGTTTTTTTGCATTGAAATTTATTAAAGTGTATTTTTTCCAGAAAAACTGCATTTGAAAAACCGGTGCACAAATACCACGTGACAAAAAATTGCAACAAACACCATTTCATTCTCTAGGGCCTCTGCTAAAAAAAAAAATAAAAAAAAATAAGAATAAGAATATATATATATATATATATATATAAATATATATAATGTTTGGGGGTTTATCTTTTATATTTTACTAAAACAATGGGTATTATATTGTGTTTTTTTGCATTAAGATTCATTAACCACTTTACCACCGGAGGATTTTGCTGTCTTCCGTCCAGGCCACTTTTTGCGATTCGGCGCTGTGCGACTTCAACTGACAATTGCGCGGTCGTGCGACGCCGTACCCAAACGAAATTTACGTCCTTTTTTTCCCACAAACAGAGCTTTCTTTTAGTAGTATTTGATCACCTGTGCGATTTTTACTTTTTGCGCTATAAACAAAAAAAGAGCGTTTATTTTGAAAAAATAACAATATTTTTAACATTTTTTTATATGAAATTCCCCCCAAAAAAGATGTAAAAACCAATTTTTTTAAAAAATTTTGGCCAATTTGTTTTATGCTACATATGTTTGGTAAAAAAAATCGCAATAAGCGTATTTTGATTGGTTTGCGCAAAAGTTATTGCGTTTACTAACAAAGGGAAAGATTTCTGTCATTTTTGGTGTTTTTTTTTTTAACGCGTAATGGCGGCGATCTGCGATTTTTTTTGCGGGACTGCAACATTGCGGCGGACAGACCGGACCCCTGACTGACATTTTTGACACTTTTGGGGGTACCAGTGACATTACTGCAGTAATCAGTGCTATACATATGCACTGTTACTGTAAAAATGACACTGGCAGGGAAGGGGTTAATTTTATTGGAGAGGGAGGGGTTAATGTATGCCTGGTGCTTACTGACGTGTAGGGGGGGAGGTGACTGAGTGAGTCATGGACAGATCGGATGTCCAGCTATGCTGAACAGTCCGATCTGTCACTCCCTGTCACTATGGAGATCCGCCCGCTGTGTTTACACACAGCGGGCGGATCTCCAGACTCGATCCCCGATGATCGGGTAAGAGCAGCGGCGATCGCCGCTGCTCCTCCCCTGGCCCGACTCCCGCTGTGAATGAAAACAGCGGGAGCGAGCCTCCGGCGGCGCGCCAGCGCCGCCCAGAAGGGGGAGTGTCCAATCACGTTAATACTACGTGGCTGGACGATAACGAACCACTCTGCCGCAGTAGTATTACTGTGAGCGGTTGTAGAGTGGTTAAAATGTATTTTTTTCCCCAAAAATTGCATTTGAAAATCCGCAACACAAAAACTTGGCAACGACCACTATTCTATTCTCTGGGGTCTCTGCTAAAAAATTTTTGACAATGTTTGGGGGTTTATTTTTTATGTTTTACCCCCAACAATTGGGTATTTTGGGTGTTTTTTTGCATTGAAATTTATTAAAGTGCATTTTTTCCAGAAAAACTGCATTTGAAAAACCGGTGCACAAATACCACGTGACAAAAAATTGCAACACAAACACCATTTTATTCTCTAGGGCCTCTGCTAAAAAAATATATATATATAAAGTTTGGGGGGCATTTGTTATATTTTACCAAAAACAAATTGGGTATTATATTGTGTTTTTTTTGCATTGAAATTCATTAAAGTGCATTTTTTCCAGAAATATTGTGTTTGAAAAACGTTTCGCGAATACCATGTGACATAAAAAATTGCAACAACCACCATTAAATTCTCTAGGGCCTTTGCTAAAAAAAAAAAATATATATATATTATATATATATATAATGTTTGGGCACTCTAAGTAACTTTCTAGCAAAAAAACAAAATCTGCTGATTTTTTCATGTAAAACAAAAGTGTCAGATAAATGCCGGGTCATTAAATGGTTAAAAATCCTTGTTTTCAGCAGCAGAAATTCTCATTAAAAAAAAAAAAAATATATATGACTGTTTACTTTGTCCTGTCAGCAGATTTGATTTGGACAGTTGGTGAGCTAAAAATAGAACAGCCCAGGCTGGTGTCTGGATTTCTCTGCTGTTGCTATGTTACGGTGATGTCAGAGGCGGAACCCTATATAAAGGCAGTGCTGACCAACTGCCACTCAGAGTGATTTTGCTCTAGAGAGAGGAGGAAGCGATTTTTGTGTCTCTTCAATATTATCATATATTGAATGATGAATTGGCTTCAACCAAACCGAGTTCGAACTGTGCACATAATACAAGATCAGTCAGCACAGGAGACAGCTGGACTTCCAATGGAAGACCACCAGCCAGCCGCACAGCCCCAGGCTACTGCCCCACAAAGGGATATGTGTGGGGCAATTAAGCGGCTTTTTGGGAAAAAACCCAAAGCTTACCCTCTGTACACCAACCAAGAGGGATCATCACAGGAATGTGCGGGATCCTTGGCTGAGGACCGCCAACCAGCCCCACAGCCCCAAGCTCCTGCCCCAAAAAGGGGCGTGCGAAGGGCAATTAGGAGGCTTTTTAAGAAAAAACCCAAAGCTCACCCTCTGTACACCACCCAAGAGGGATCAACACCGGGGGGAGCGGGAAAATATGCTTTTGGTAAGTATTATAATAGGGAACTATAATGCAAGCACTGTAGAGGAATATAATGTACTGAATACACTCCCCCCCACATACTGTATATACTATATAGCAAGGGTCTTCAAACCATGGCCCTCCAGTTGTTCAGGAACTACAATTCCCATCATGCCTAGTCATGTCTGTGAATGTCAGAGTTTTGCAATGCCTCATGGGATATGTAGTTCCCATGTATATATATATATATATATATATATATATATATATATATATATACACACACACACACACATATATATATATATATATATATATATATACACACACACACACACACACATATATATATATATATATATATACACACACACACACAATATATATATATATATATATATATATATATATATACACACACACACACATATATATATATATATATATAGACTATATATTATACACTGGGGTCACTTGATAGAGTAGGGAAATGGAACAGGAATGGAGGGGAAATCCTCTGATGGTGACAACGGTCTAGGATGGGGACTGAGTTCACATTGGAGAGATTTCTCCCCAAGTCTTGCTGTGATTACAGAACAGATAATGAAGGGAAATCTCTGCATTGGGATCCTTCCTGTTGGTGGGCTAAAAATATGCTTGCAATTTGCAGCAGTATGTGACAGTTGACTGACTCTTCAGTTAACCACAGGGCAGCCAATCGGGTTTCAGGTGTGAGGTGACAGGACCAGTGATAAGGCAGTACAGCCAACCCCCCCTGTACTGGACCGGGGTCCCTTCAATTCAAAAGGGGGCCCGGGGCCACTGCTGAGCAGGAGGGCCGGCTGTACAGTCTTATTGCAAACACTGATCCTCTTTTGCCTCCCCCTGCAGTGCTGTCAGCTTCTCCTCCTCTCCCTCACTCCGGCTGCACTGCAGGGGCGAAGGGGCTGTAGCCCATTCACCGCTTCCATCTGCTATCCGGCCCCTCTGTGTGCCGCTTTCCCCCCCGCAGTGCTGCTAGCTTCCCTCCTGGAAGCTGCGGCACACACACAGATGGATGTTTCAGGTGACAGGTACAGTATCAGGTGTGAGGTGACCGGTACAGGGCCACTGATAAGGCAATACAGCCAGCCCCCCTCTACTGGGCCCAGGTCCCATCAGTATAAAAGGAGGGCCCGGGGTCCCTGCTGAGCAGGAGTGCCGGCTGTACTGTCTTATTGCAAACACCGATCCTCTTCTGCCTCCCCCTGCAGTGCTGCCAGCTTCTCCTCCTCTCCCTCCCTCCGGCTGCACTGCAAACATGTCACACTTACCTGCTCTGTAATGGTTTTGCACAGAGCAGCCCCGATCCTCTTCTTCTTGGGTCCCCTGCCAGAGTGCCAGGCTCCCCCCCTTCCCCCCCCGACCAGTGCCCACAATAACAAGCTGCTTGCTATTGGGGCACTGGTGCTTGCTCCCTCCCGAGAATTGCTCAATCCGTCCATAAGACACACAGATCCAAGGTTCTGCCCCACCCCCCGCTCTCTCCTCATTGGCTCACTGGCTGTGATTGAAAACAGTGGGAGTCAATGGCTCCGGCTGCTGCCAAGGCCAATAAGGAGAGGGAGTCAGAGTCTCTCATGCTCATCGCTGGATAGAAAGGGGGCTCAGGTGAGTATTGGGGGGGGGGGCTGTGGGTGGGAGCAGCACACAGAAGGTTGTTTACCTTTCATGCATAGAATGTACCATCAGCCTTTGCATCCACTTTAATTGGGATAAGCAGAGCAATGAGATTGTATTGAGAGGGAGGAAGAGTTAAAGAGGAAGTAAACCCTCCTCTGACACTTGTACCTATAGATGATTCTATAATACGGCTTACCTATAGGTACTGTAAATATCGCCTAAACTTGCACCGTTTAGGAGATATTTACCTTACATGCAGCCAGTGACGTCACTGGCGCATGCGCTCTGAAGGAACGGCCGCTGGTGCCGTTCCTTCAGAGCCCCGTGCCGTGACCGTCAGCTCCCGCGTGCATGCGCGGGAGTGACGTCACCGCGGCTCCGGCCAATCAGATGGCCGGATGCCGCGATCCCAGAAGATGGGCGACTGAACATGTCGCCCATCATACAGGTAAGCAGACGGCACGGCGCAAGATCGTTCTAAGGTAAGTATTTCATAATGAGCTAGTATGCGATGCATACTAGCTCATTATGTGTTTCTCTTTCAGGTTGAAAAAAAAAAAAAAAGCAGGGTATTCATGTACAGTTTTATTTCATACAATACAGTTAGATGAAAAAAACTGACAGTTTCCCACATCCACACAAGCAATATAACTGTAGGGATGACTCTGATTAATGTAGTCCAATAGTAAGGACTCCCCCAGGAATACACAGATTAGTGCTGCAGCCATTGGCTTCATGTACTGATCAGTGCTGGTTCTCCACCAGGACTGTTTGACGGAAGCCAATCATTAGACCACCCTTTGATAGACAGCAATACATATGAAGTGGAGCCTCATGATTCCTAACAGCAGCCTTGTTGGCTTAAAAACCAAGCACTTCCAAGCAGGAAACACAGCCTGCATACGTAATGTAGTAGATCGGTGGTATTTATCATTGGGAATGGGCTTGGGCGTGTTTGTTATCCCACCTGCCCGATCCCGCCAGGAAGCCGAAACTTCACACGGCTAATCGCAGGCAGTGAGACATTTCCCGGTCCGCAGCTGCACAGATTGGGAAATGCCTCACTGCCTGTGATTGGCCGTGTGCAGTGTCAGCCTCCTGGCGGGATCGGGCAGATTGGATCCCGAACACGCCCGAGCCGAACTCTATTACCAAGACCTCAGCAAAGCCGTGTCATGAGAATGGACTCCCAGGGCTGAGAACTCCCATGTCCTCCATGTTTTCATAGAATACCCATAAAGAGAAACGTGTCACACAAGATCATTGCCATAACACAGATAACATTCACTTACATATGTTAAAGGAAACCCATTCAAATGTCCACAAATTCAGAGTGACATCAATAAATTAGGTGTAAGTACCAGAAAAAGAAATAACTTTTTTTTCTCCCCAGATGGATATAATGACCCAACCCTCAACAACACGGAACCATCTCTACTGGTTCAATCCATCAGTGTTGAAACCCAAGTGGCTCCAATTACTACAGAGGCTGGGAAAGCATCACATGCTAAAACCACGGAGGAGACACAAGTCATGCCATCCACCAAGGATGAGCAAAGACAAGTGACTCCATCCACCGATAACAAGAAACCACAAGTGATAGTGATTCCATCCACCCAGGACGAGGATGCACGAGTGATAGTGATTACATCTTCCAAGAGCCAGCAAGTAAAAGTGATCACGATTCCATCAACCAAAGGCCAGGAACTAGAAGTGCAAGTAGCTCCATCCACCAAGGTGCATAGGACACATATGTCAATGTACACCAAGGAGATGGGAAGATATATGCCAACGTCCACCAAGGAGCAGGGAACGCAGATTACAAGGCCAATGAAGAACAGGAGTGCGCAGGTAAATATAACTCCATGCACTATGGACCAGGAAATACAGGTGGCCCCAATTGCCAAGGACCAAGGAACGCAGAATACTAGATCCACAAATAACAGGATAATACAGGTGAACGTGACTCCCTCTACTATGGACCAGGAAATACAGGTGACCCCATTAACCAAGGAGCAGGGGACACATATGTCAATTTACACCAAAGAGCAGGGGACACACATGTCAATGTCCACTAAGGAGCAGGGAACGCAGATTACAAGACCCATGAAGAAAAAGATATTGCGGGTAAATATAACTCCATGCACTATGGACCAGGAAATGCAGATGACCCCATTCACCAAGGAGCAGGGAACGCAGATTATAAGATCCACGAACAACTGCAGTTTGCAGGTGAATTTGCCCCCATGCACTATGGACCAGGAAATACAGGTGACCCCATTCACCAAGGAGCAGGGAACGCAGATTATAAAATCCACAAACAACTGCAGTTTGCAGGTGAATTTGCCTATATCCACTATGGTCCAGGAAATTCAGGTGACCCCAATTACCAAGGAGCAGGGGACACATATGTCAATTTACACCAAAGAGCAGGGGACACACATGTCAATGTCCACCAAGGAGAAGGGAAAACAGATTACAAGACCCATGAAGAACCAGAGATTGCCGGTAAATGTGCCTCCATGCACTATGGACCAGGAAATACAGGTGACCCCAATCGCCAAGGACCAGGGAACGCAGATTACAAGATCCACAAAAAACAACAGTATGCAGGTGAATGCGACTCCATCCCCTCTGGTCCAGGAAATACAGGTGACCCCAATCACCATCAACAGGCAAACAGAGGTGGATCCAAAAAACAAGGATCAGTTAGATCAAGCAGGTGTCTCCATCAAGGATCAGCATAAATCAGTAACTCCTCCATTAACCGGAGGGAAAGAAAACCTTTCATCCATGGGGCCATCTCCACTAGTCAATGAGGCATCTCCACTAGTCAATGAGGCATCTCCACTAGTCAATGAGGCATCTCCACTAGTCAATGAGGCATCTCCACCAGTCAATGAGGCATCTCCACCAGTCAATGAGGCATCTCCACCAGTCAATGAGGCATCTCCACCAGTCAATGAGGCATCTCCACCAGTCAATGAGGCATCTCCACCAGTCAATGAGGCATCTCCACCAGTCAATGAGGCATCTCCACCAGTCAATGAGGCATCTCCACCAGTCAATGAGGCATCTCCACCAGTCAATGAGGCATCTCTACTAGTCCCATGCAGAAATACCATGGTGGACCGTTCATATGTCTTGTCGTTGGAAAGATTCACTTTTCATAAACTACTTGGACAGGGGGGTTATGGGAAGGTGGTGTTGGCCTCCCATGCTGCCATTGGACAGAAGCTGGCCGTAAAAATTATTAAAAAGCGAAGACTACTTGCTTGTGATCCCAGCCTGGCAATCAACGAGCGTGATATACTAATAAACTACAAGAGAAATCCGTATATCACCCATCTATTTGGATCATTTCAGACAAAGGTAAGTTTTTACTTCAATTTTTTCATCTATTTTCTGCACTGCGCTCCACTACTGATCAGAACCCCCTAAAAAAGTTTTTTCAAATTACAACCTTGTTGGGAGTCGAAACGTATACCGAGGTTAAGCATCCTCCTTTTCCCTGATGACGGTTTTCAGATCAATTAGTCCTTTTGTGCTGAATTGGAGGTGGTGGAAAGGAGCTTCACTTGTGTCCCAAACCAAGTAGTCGGGGGAAGCAGTATAAGTAAGAGCAGAACCCTAGCCACTTTACCGCTGCTCACTGGAGCTCTACTGCGGCAAAGTGGCTCGATAACGTCTGGTGACGTAGACCTACGTCGCCAGACATTCCCCTTTCTCGCCGGCGCGCGCGCGCCGCCGGAGGCTCGCTCCCGCTGTATTCAGTCACAGCGGGAGTCGGGCCAGGGGAGGAGCGGCGGTGATCACTGCCGCTCTTCCCCGATCGTCGGGGAATCGAGTGTGGAGATCCGCCCGCTTGTGTAAACAAAGTGGGCGGATCTCCTAAGTGACAGGCAGGGTCAGATTGCAGTGTTCAGCATAGCTGAACCTGCGATCTGTCCCTGTGTCACTCAGTCCCCTCCCCCCACACACGTTAGTAAGCACCAGGCATACATTAACCCTTTGATCACCAATGAAAATGAACCCCTTCCCTGCCAGTGTCATTTTTACAGCAACAGTGCATATTTATAGCACTGATTACTGTAGTAATGTCATTGGTACCCCCAAAAGTGTCAAAAATGTCAGTCAATGGTCCGATCTGTCCGCCGCAATGTCGCAGTACCTCAAGAAAAATAGCAGATCGCCGCGTTTACGCGTTAAAAAAAAAACAACAAAAATGACAAAAATCTTTCCCTTTGTTAGTAAACGCGATAACGTTTGCGCAATCCAATCAAAATACACTTTTTTGCGATTTTTTTTTTTTTTTACCAAACATATGTAGCATAAAACAAATTGGCCGAAAATGTTAAAAAATTTAGAAAAAGGTCAATCGAGGGTCCGATCTGTCCGCCGCAATGTCGCAGTCCCGCAAAAAAAATAAAAATCGCAGATCGCCGCCATTACTCGTTAAAAAAAAAAACACCAAAAACGACAGAAATCTTTCCCTTAGTTAGTAAACGCAATAACTTTTACCAAAAATATGTAGCAGAAAACAAATTGGCCTAAAATGATAAAAAATTTTGATTTTTATATTTGGGGGGGGGGGGGGGGGGGATTTCATATAAAAAAATTTTAAAAAATATTGTTATTTTTTCAAAATTGTCGCTCTTTTTTTGTTTATAGCGCAAAAAGTAAAAATCGCACAGGTGATCAAATACCACCAAAAGAAAGCTCTGTTTGTGGGAAAAAAAGGACGTAAATTTCGTTTGGGTACGGCGTTGCATGACTGCGCAATTGTCAGTTAAAGTCGCACAGCGCCGAATCGCAAAAAGTGGCCCAGACGTAAGACAGCAAAATCCTCCGGTGGTAAAGTGGCTAGAGCACCTCCTACAAGGCTGGAGGTCAGTTTGGTAAACTGTATAGAGTAGAAGTTTTCTTTACAGAAAGAGCTTACAGAAAGGCAGCCATCGCTGACCTACTTTTGAATTTTCTAGTTGCCTGGCTGCTTCTGGCCTCAAAACTTTGAGATTCTAAGTCCAGTGTCAGTATAGGGGGTGGGCAGGAGGGACAGCTACCCTGGGCACAGAAAAGCGAGGGGGCTAAGAACAGATGCAGGGTTGTACGACCATTCTATGGCAGGTATTAACAGTGAGGGAGAGGTGTGCAATCCTTGCCCTGAGTGATGGACAACCCTGTCCCAGAACTGAGTCAGAACCAGTCTACAGCTAGCAAGACAAGAGAAGAAGTCAGGCCTCCTGTTCTACATGGGACTTCTATGCTGGTGACCAAAGTATTGAAGTCACTGGATCACCCTTACATCCAAACAATACTAGTATACTAGTGATCAGGATAGTCCAGCCATGGTGGCCTATTTTTATTTGTTTATCCCAAACTCTTAACCACTTAAGCCCCGGAAGATTTTACCCCCTTCCTGACCAGGGTTTTTTTTGTGATTTTTTACTGCGTGACTTTAACGGACAATTGCGCAGTCGTGCAACGCTGTACCTAAACTAATTTGACGTCCTTTTTTTTCCCACAAACAGAGCTTTCTTTTAGTGGTATTTGATCACCTGTGCGATTTTTACTTTTTGTGCTATAAACAAAAAAAGAGCATAAATTTTGCAAAAATAACAATATTTTTCACATTTCTTTATACGAAATTCCCCCAAAAAAATGTAAAAAATCAAAATTTTTTAACATTTTTGGCCAATTTGTTTTCTGCTACATATGTTTGGTAAAAAAAAAAAAAAAAAAATCGCAAAAAGCGTATTTTGATTGGTTTGCGCAAAAGTTATTGCGTTTACTAAGGGAAAGATTTCTGTCATTTTTGTTGTTTTTTTTAAATGCGTAATGGCGGCGATTTGCGATTTTTTTTGCGGGACTGCGACATTGCGGCGGACAGATCGGACCCTTGACTGACATTTTTGACACTTTTGGGGGTACCAGTGACATTATTGCAGTAATCAGTGCTATACATATGCACTGTTACTGCAAAATGACACTGGCAGTGAAGGGGTTAACTGTATTGGGGAAGGAGGGGTTAAGTGTGTCCCTAGGGGCGTGCTTTTTACTGTGATTGGCTGTGGCTTGAGGTGTAGGAACAGTGATCAACGGTCCTACATAGTAGAACCGTATGATCATTGTTTCTACACAGGGGAAAATGACAGGCGGGTTGTTTACATCAGCCGCCTGCCTTTCTCCCTCTCCACCGACGATCGGCGAGTGACCGGCGGACATCGGGTCCGCCGGTCACACGCACTGACTTCCCTGTGAACGAGCCGCGGCGGGCGCGCACCTCTGCGGGAGCACGCTCGCCCGCTATTGGCTCACAAGGAAGTGACAGGCAAGTGACGTATATATACGTCACTTTGCCTGGCCGGGGCTGACCGCCGCAGTATATAGTCGTGCAGTGGTCGGCAACCGATTAAAAGGAACATCCCACATTGCACTGTCTGCCAGTGTGTGTGTCTTCCTATATTCCTCCACAAAGTGAAATCTAACCTGTTTCTAATCTGACCTTTTTCTCTTATTTTCACACAGAATAATCTGTTCCTTGTCATGGAATGGCTGAGTGGAGGGGATCTTTGGAATCTGATAGGAGCTGCAGCTCCACTTACCAAGAACATCATAAGGTAAGTCAATGACAGGACCATGACGGAGTCGGTGGTGGCTGGCCACTGAGAACAATGATCCTAGGTTCACACCTCTGTGTCAATGCAGGCCGCGGTTTGCACGGGCATGAGAGCCCATACATTTGAAAGGCCTGCCGTGCCTTGGAAATCGCAGTCTGCATGGGAACCACGAGTACAGTGCAGATCCCATTGCGGTGCGATTTCTAGTGCAGGCGGTGTGCCATTAGGACTAACAGTACACCCATCCGCAGGTCATGCGTTTCGTTATGCAGGTGGTTGCAGCTGTGGGAATTTGTGCGAGTTCTGCAGCAGCACCACCTGCACAGGTGTGAACCTAGCTCAACACAGCCAGCCCCCCCCCCCCCCCCCAACTGGCCCTGTCCATCCATACCCCTATGTACTATAGGGGGAAGTCACTTCAGCTTTATCTTTTGTTGGTCTGTGATGATTTTGAATGCTAATTTATATTTTTCTTTCTCCTTCAGATTTATCACTGCGGAGATTCTTTGTGGCCTGCAATTCCTGCATGCTAATCAGGTCATCCATAGGTAAGTATTGGATTAGCTGATTTACAATCACCCCTTGGCTTCTGGAAGACTTTCCACCAGAGTTCCCAGTTGTGTTGCCTTCCGTAAAGTCTCATTCCATCTGCTGCAGAAGTCTCCCTGCTCTTGCCATATTCTACTTAAAGCGGAGTTCCACCCAAAAGTGGAACTTCCGCTTTAAATAGTCCTAACCCCCTGACATGCCACATTTGGCATGTCATTTTTGGGGGGGGGGGGGGGAGCGGGTACCTAGTTTTGACAGGTACCCGCTCCCACTTCCGCTCGGATCGCCGCGGTGCCCTGAGCGGAAGTTCTCCTCTCTCCCTCCCTCCCTGCAATCTTCTGGGACATGTCAGAGGTCCCAGAAGATTGCCGGCCAATCACGATGCATAGCGCAACTCGCGCATGCGCAGTGCGTACCCGGCTGTGAAGCCGCAAACTGTCACATCCGGGTGCCCACATCAGTGATGCTGGCGCCGCGGAGCAGAGAGGGAGAAGACGGCGCATCGCTGGACCGTGGGACAGGTGAGTGTGCGGTTAGGCTGGAACTCCGCTTTAATTTAGGATTTATACAAATTCAGCAAGAGGAGTGAGAGCTTTTCATATTTAATATAGCGGGTGGGCGGAGCTGGGAACCCAGGAACGGAGATCTTACTGTAGGGAAATCTAAAAGAAGCCAAATCCACCCTTCAAAGTTCATCGTATATAGATGTATCATTTGTAGCTTTTCTCTCTTTAACAAAATGGTGTTCTCTCCTTTTCTTCACAGAGATATCAAACCTAGAAACATTTTACTGGACGCCAACAGTCACGTCCGAATTGCTGATTTTGGCTTGGCCAAGACAGGAGTCTCCGAGTCCAACAGGATCACAGGACGTGCGGGTACACGATTATACATGGCCCCAGAGGTAAGATTGAGGATTTCCTGATATAAGACTTTGTTGTAATGTTTATTATGGGATATAGAGAAGAGCTAAAGGGGGCTCCCCTTTCATTATATGGAAAATTCCTCCACTGGGACCCCGATTGCTTTCAGTGGTTCTCCAGGCTGGAACTATAGGTGGGAAGTTCTGAGTTACAGCAGTGTTAGAGCTTCTTTGTGGAGGACATTGAGGCTGGGTGTAGATGGATGGAGCTGTCCGGCCCAATTCACACATATATATGGGATGAAAACTTTAGGAGCTGCTCACCTGCTGTACTCCTTCTCCACCATGGGGAGAGCTTGTGAAGATTGAGCCATTAGGGTCGGTACACCTTTATCTGCCTCCTTAACCACTTTACCACCGGAGGATTTTGCTGTCTTACGTCCAGGCCACTTTTTGCGATTCGGCGCTGTGCGACTTTAACTGACAATTGCGCGGTCGTGCGACGCCGTACCCAAAGGAAATTTACGTCCTTTTTTTCCCCACAAACAGAGCTTTCTTTTGGTGGTATTTGATCACCTGTGCTATTTTTACTTTTTGCGCTATAAACAAAAAAAAGAGCGTTTATTTTGAAAAAATAACAATATTTTTAACATTTTTTATATGAAATTCCCCCCCAAAAAAATGTAAAAATCCAAATTTTTTCAAATTTTTGGCCAATTTGTTTTCTGCTACCTATGTTTGGTAAAAAAAAAAAATCGCAATAAGCGTATTTTGATTGGTTTGCGCAAAAGTTATTGTGTTTACTAAGGGAAAGATTTCTGTTATTTTTGGTGTTTTTTTTTAACGCGTAATGGCGGCGATCTGCGATTTTTTTTTTGGGGGACTGCGACATTGCGGCGGACATTTTTGACACTTTTGGGGTTACCAGTGACATTACTGCAGTAATCAGTGCTATAAATATGCACTGTTACTGTAAAATTACACTGGCAGTGAAGGGGTTAACTTTTTTTTGAGAGGGAGGGGTTATGTGTGTCCCTAGGGGCGCGATTCTAACTGTGATTGGCTGTGGCTTGAGGTGTAAGAACAGAGATCAACGGTCCTACATAGCAGAACCGTATGATCACCATTCCTACACAGGGGAGAATGACAGGCGGCTTTGTTTACATCAGCCGCCTGCCTTTCTCCCTCTCCACCGACGATCGCGAGTGACCGGCGGACGATTGGGTCCGCCGGTCACACGGGGGGGGGGGGGGGGGGGTCCGGCAGCGCGCGCTCGCTCCTGAGACCCTCACAGGCTAGCAACAACTTAGTACTACGTCGCTTTGCCTGTGAGGGGCTGACCGCCGCAGTAGATAGTCGTGCGGCGGTCGGCAAGTGGTTAAATAGGCACAATTAAAGTATCTCTAGGCAAGGGTTAGACCCACTCTTCGGTGTTTATTGGTGTCTGTGCCCTCATTAGGGAGTGTCACACTCTATATTTATACTGTTGACCATTGATGGTGAGAAAATGAAGGGAAATGCCAAATGCTAGAGCTGTCCCCCGACCAAAAATAGAGGGAGAGTCTTCCAATGAATAGAGGGAAAACCTTTCATGCGACACTTGTTATCCGTGTCCTCATTAGGGGGGAGTCACAGTCTTATTTGTACTGGTGATCATTGATAGCCAGAAAGGAAATGAAAGGGAATACAAAATAATACAGTTAGCCCCAGATAAGGAATAGAGGGAAAGTCTTCCAATGGGGACACCTGTTGAGGTGACAAGAGTGACAGTAGAATGCCCCTCACTGTGGGAGATGTCCTTTGACTTCCTCTTGCATCTCTGGAACAGGAAGTGAAGGGAAATTTTCCCCAATGGTACACAGACAG
The DNA here is from genome assembly GCF_965119305.1 of Pelophylax lessonae. Lineage (NCBI taxonomy): Eukaryota > Metazoa > Chordata > Amphibia > Anura > Ranidae > Pelophylax > Pelophylax lessonae. The sequence continues at coordinate 236,263,095 of NC_138777.1, read as the reverse complement.
CAACAAACTGGTAGAGGTATTGATCCTTCTGTATTCTATCCTGCTTGAGGTGATTGTAGAAGTATTAGTACACTTGAGTACTGTATGTGATACTTTTGTTTTTTAACCACTTAAGCCCTGGAGGATTTGGCTGCTCAAAGACCAGGCCCTATTTTGCGATTCGGCACTGCGTGACTTTACCGGACAATTTCGCGGTCATGCGACGCTGTACCCAAAAGAAATAGACGTCCTTTTTTCCCTCACAAATAGAGATTTCTTTTGGTGGTATTTGATCACCTGTGCGATTTTTATTTTTTGCGCTATAAACAAAAAAAAAGAGCGACAATTTTGAAAAAATAATATTTTTTTATTTGAAATTCTCAAAAAAAAAAAAATGTAAAAATCAAAGTTTTTTAACATTTTAGGCCAATTTGTTTTCTGCTACATATTTTTGGTAAAGAAAAAAAATCGCAATAAGCGTATTTGCATTGGTTTGCGCAAAAGTTACTGGGAAAGATTTATGTCATTTTTTTTTTTTTTTTTTTTAACTAGTAATTGCGGCGATCTGCAATTTTTTTTGCGGGACTGCGACATTACGGCGGACTGACATTTTTGACGCTTTTGGGGGTACCAGTGACATTACTACAGTAATCAGTGCTATAAATATGCACTGTTACTGTAATAATGACACTGGCAGGGAAGGGGTTAACTTTATTGGTGATCAAGGGGTTAAGTGTGTCCCTAGGGTCGTGATTCTAACTATTAGGGGGCGTGGCTAGTGAAGTAACCACAGAGACATGCGATCCTATATAGCAGGATCACATAGCTTCTGTGCCTACTTCAGTGAGAATGACAGACGGCTTTGTTTGCATCAGCCGTCTGTCTTTCTCCCTCTCCTGCGGGAGATCGCGAGTGGCCGGCGGACATCGGAGTCGCCGGTCACACGTGCTGGCTCAGCAGGGAACGAGCGGGGGTGGGAGCGCCCTGCCGGCGGCGGGCGCTCGCCCCCTACAGGCCCGTGGGCGAGCGACGTAGTTGCCTGTAAGCGGTAGAGTGCCGCAGTAAATATACAGGAGGCAGTCGGCAAGTGGATAACACAAGGTTTTGGGGTGTGCCTCCTTCTTCATGTCCCAAGCAGTACTCTTAGGCTTTGAAGAAGGAAGCACACCCTGAAAGCTTGTCCTGAAAATTTGGATGTTAGTGCAATTTAAAAAAAAAATATCATAGACAGTACTTAACTGTTCTTGTACTCTATCCAAACTGTAAAAAAAGGTTTTGACCATACATAAACTTTAAGCCCCTCCTCCAAAATTCGCAAGCTCTGCCTTAGTTTGATGTAAATTTTAGGACTCCTGGGAGGCTTTATACATCATAAATTTGATTCATGGAGTCTTCTCTGTCCTCTGCCTGGCCTACAAATTTTCTCTGTCCTCTGCCTGGCCTACAAATTTGCTCTGTCCTCTGCCTGGCCTACAAATTTGCTCTGTCCTCTGCCTGGCCTACAAATTTGCTCTGTCCGCTGCCTGGCCTACAAATTTGCTCTGTCCTCTGCCTGGCCTACAAATTTGCTCTGTCCTCTGCCTGGCCTACAAATTTGCTCTGTCCTCTGCCTGGCCTACAAATTTGCTCTGTCCGCTGCCTGGCCTACAAATTTGCTCTGTCCTCTGCCTGGCCTACAAATTTGCTCATCCTTCTTTCTCTTATGTTTCTACAGGTCCTTTTACGTGTGCCGTACTACACCATGGCAGACTATTACTCCCTGGGAATAGTCGTATATGAGATGGCCACCGGCAAGCATCCATTCAACGAATACATTCGGGACAAAAAAGACATTTTGACAACTCTCTACACCCACGTCCCTCTATATTTAAGGAAAATAGAGTGTCCCCTACAGGAACTCATATCTAGGGTAAGTATACACAGAGCTTTACCTTCCCCTAACAGACAAAACCCATTCCAGGTTATACACTTTGTTAGGAGTTTAGGAAACATGATTGTACATTCATGTGGGTCATAGCAATACTTGCATGCTGACTGCTTAGTGCAGGGGTGCTCAACCCGTGGCCCGCAGAGCCCTCTGATGTGGCCTGGGACCTCAAACTAGGGAAGCGCCTGCCCGGGGGTCAGCAAGCTGTTTGATTGCAATCTGAGCCGGTGTTCTGCCGAAAACTCCAACTCGCCAAAATCTCCAACCACGTCTCTTCCAGCAGCAATAATTGGAGATTTCAACAAGTTGCTGTTTTCACAGAACACCCTCAGCGTGTACACTACGGTACACAATACGAGTGGACATTGTTAGTTTGTTCGCTAAAAACACAAAAACATGGCCGCCTCAGAGGCGATGACAAATTTTTCCTGCTTACGCGGTGTTCTGTCAAAACACCCAACTCATCCTGTACTGTAGTGTATACGCGGCCGGTGTTCTCTGAAAACAGCAACGTTGAAATCTCCAATTATTGCTACTGTAGAGTCACTCGAAGTGACGTGGTTGGAGACTTTGGCGAGTTGGAGTTTTCGGCAGAACACCGGCAGCGGGCATGGGCGTCCGCAGAACTTTTTTCAGGGGGGGGGGGGCATAATTTTAAGGTCACCCATGCTCCGCCCCTTTTCAATAATGTCATGAAGGGGAGGGGCTTAGTCATTATACTTATTTTGAGTATATTCCCTTAAAGCATGTTATAGAGCTCAGTGCTTTGCTGTGTAATTTGGCCCCTTCTATTACCTAATATACCTGGCTGATCCTGCCTGGCTATGTCCTCCCCTCTGTAAACTGACCACGGTATACCATGGCTGCTGAGCCCCGACACCGTGGTCAGTTTACGCGCCTCAGTCATCCGCAGCCCTCCTGTCCTCCTCTGTCCTCTCTCTCCCCCCTCCCTCCCTCCCTGCCTGTCTGCTCCTGTGTCAGTGCCCACCCCCCCCCTCCGCTCCTGCTGCTGTAGTTTAATTTAAAGTTTCATATTCTGTCTACAGTCTGTTTAATAATCCTGTGTGCCCCTGTGTCTGTTTTTTATAAAAATAAGCCGTTCTTTACAAGTATAGAGTGCCACTCGCCGCTCACGTGACCCGCCACCTCTCTCCTCTTCCCCTCCTCCTCCACTCCCAACTGACATCAGTGAGGAATCCTTGGCCCCGCCCGCTGCAGGCAGCTGTCAGCCGGAGAGAGCCGTCACGTGAGCGGCGCTCGGCCCTCTGAAAACTGGTAAAGAACAGCTTATTTTTTTAAAACACAGACACACAGGCACACATGATTATTAAACAGAACAGAGAGGATGGTATAAAGTGGCTTAACAATCACTTAAAAGGGGAAGTTGAGATTCCAAGGGGGGGCATTTGCCCCCCCCTTGCCCCTACCTGCGGATGCCCATGGCAGTGGGGGAGGCAGGCAGCCACGGAGGGAACAGGAGCCGCATAAGCTAATGCTTCCTCTGTAGCGCCACCTTCTGTCCCAGGTGGAGTGATAACAAGTGCACTTCTCCTGGGACCTTTCCAGCAGCCTGGAGAGCGATGCCAGCAGAAGAGGAAAACAAGTGTGGAACATTTAATATGTTGCAGCATCTGCAACCCCCCCCCCCCCCATTCCCTGACCTGTGACAGCAGGCTGTGGATCTTCTCTTATTTTTGAAAACAGCAGGGCCATGCAGGGCTCCGCCCACACAGCCGCATCATTCATTCACAGTTTCCTGTGTATGAATAGACTACAAGTACCGTCCTCCTTTGCAGCTGATGGCTTGTAGTTCTAAACAAACTGCGAGGGTGCTGGTGAGCGATCTCGTAGTCCATTGCTCTTCCTGCTTTTAAGTAAGTGCTTGTCCGTATGAGGTATGAGGTACGAGGTAGGAGGAGACAGCTATGCTGTGAGCCTGCAGGAGCCTGACATTGCACCTGCAATCTGCTGATCATAGATGCAATGCTCTGCAGGCTCATCAGAAAAGAAAAAATAAAATGAACATTTTACCTGTAAAAAGATGTGCATTTATTTATTCATTTCCAAAAGGTGAACTTATCCTTTAACCACTTAATCCCCGGAAGATTTTACCCCCTTTCTGACCAGGGCCTATTTTGCGATTCGTCACTTTAACGGACGATTGCGCGGTGGTGCGACGCTGTACCTAAACGAATTTGACGTCCTTTTTTTCCCACAAACAGAGCTTTCTTTTGGTGGTATTTGATCACCTGTGCGATTTTTTGATCATGCGCTATAAACAAAAAAAAGCGTCAATTTTGCAAAAATAACAATATTTTTCACATTTTTTTATATGAAATTCCCCCCCCCAAAAAATGTAAAAATCCAAATTTTTTAACATTTTAGGCCAATTTGTTTTATGCTACATATGTTTGGTAAAAAAAATAAAAAAATAAAAAAAAAAAAAAAAAAAATCGCAAAAAGCGTATTTTGATTGGTTTGCGCAAAAGTTATGCGTTTACTAAGGGAAAGATTTTTGTCATTTTTGTTGTTTTTTTTTTTTAACTAGTAATAGCGGCGATCTGCGATTTTTTTTGCGGTACTGCGACATTGCGGCGGACAGATCGGACCCCTAACTGACATTTTTAACACTTTTGGGGTTACCAGTGACATTACTACAATAATCAGTGCTATAAATATGCACTGTTACTGTAAAAATGACACTGTCAGTGAAGGGGTTAACTTTTGAGAGGGAGGGGTTAAGTGTGTCCCTAGGGGCGTGTTTCTAACTGTGATTGGTTGTGGCTTGAGGTGTAAGAACAGAGATCAAAGGTCCTACATAGCAGAACCATATGATCACTACTCTGACACAGGGGAGAATGACAGGCGGCTGTGTTTACATTAGCCGCCTGCCTTTCTCCTGCTCTAACGGACAATCGCGAGTGCCCGGGGGACATCGGGTCCGCCGGGCACACGCGCGGGGGGGTCCATGAGCGAGCGGGAGCGTGCCTCCGGCGGCGCAAGCTCACTCCCTAGGCTAGCGACGTAGATCTACGTCGCTTTGCCTGTGAGGGGCTGACTGCCGACGTAAATCGTCGTTAGGCAGTCGGCAAGTGGTAAAAAAATATATTCTTCATAACAATCACAAACCAACTTGTAGTTTATATTTAGAAAACCAAGTTTAAAACTCCTGAGCCAATATGACACAATAAGGTACCATGCCACGATCCGATCCAATCATGACATAGTAGGGGGTTTAAAAACAAAATCACAGAAGTTGAAATATGTCACTGTCAGAATCAAATATTAAAATCTGAGTTCTATTGTTCACATATTGCTATTGTTTTCTCATGGTTTCTTATATTTCTCTTTTACAGCTCATCTGGATTGAAGAGGAAAAACGGGCCCGCCTGGTACAGGACATCAGACAGCACCCGTTTTTCAGCCCCATCAACTGGGATGAAGCAGAGAAAGGAAAATCTCCCTCACTGCCTATACCGGTAAGTATATATGAGTAATGGAGGAGTCCATGTACATTGGGGGGGGGGTCTAAGTCTATGGCCCTCAAGTTGCATGCACTATTTTGAAATCGCTATGACTTGAAGTTACACATTTATCAATGATTAACATTGAAAAACATGGGGTACGGCTTGTCATACGACTTTGACGTCTTTAAGTGCAACTTGGATGCGACTTTTGCCTTGACCAATGATAATGGACAACTGTTGCACAACTGTCACATGTATAACATTCCGGTGCGGCTTTTATGCAACTTTTGAGGGTTTACATTGCAGTCTATGGCACTCCTGTGGCATGAAAGCCTGACCAAAGTAGTGCAGGAACCTTTTTAACCACTTGCTGCCCACCCACCGTTAAATGACGGCGGAGTGGTGCGGCTCTCGTTTTGGGATGACGTCATATGATGGCGCCCCAGAGAGGCCGCTCAGGGGCGCGCAGCACGGCGATCGTGACCGCATCGTGTTCCTAGGACACGGCGTGACCTGGATCTTGGTAAAGAGCCAATGACGTGGCTCTTTGCCCATGTGTTTGGATGTGTCCAATCACAGCTGGTCACATGTAAATAAGTGCCGTTTTTCGTCTCTCCTCGCCTTACACTGTCAGAGTTTGTGGCGAGGAGGCGGATCAGTGGCTCCTCCTCAAAGGGAAGTACAAGACAAGTACCGATGATCAGTAAAATAAATGCACATCAATGACAGCAAACATGGCACATCAGTTACCCCAATCAGTGCTAGTGACCCCAATCAGTGCCCATTAGTGATGCCAGTCAGTGCACGCTCATCTTTGTTGCCCATCAGTTCTGCCCACCAGTGTCCACTAGTGCCACCCATCAGTGCTGCCCACCAGTGCCCATCAGTGCTGCCCACCAGTGCCCATCAGTGCTGCCCACCAGTGCCCATCAGTGCTGCCCACCAGTGCCCATCAGTGCTGCCCACCAGTGCCCATCAGTGCTGCCCACCAGTGCTGCATATCAGTGCCACCTATCAAATTTTTTTTTTTTTTTAACCACTTAAGCCCCGGAAGATTTTACCCCCTTCCTGACCAGAGGGTATTTTGCGATTCAGCACTGCGTGACTTTAACGGACAATTGCGCGGTCGTGCGACGCTGTACCCAAACGAATTTGATGTCCTTTTTTCCCCACAAACAGAGCTTTCTTTTGGTGGTATTTGATCACCTGTGTGATTTTTTTTGATCATGCGCTATAAACAAAAAAAGAGCGTCAATTTTGCAAAAATAATATTTTTCACATTTTTTTATATGAAATTCCCCCCCAAAAAAATGTAAAAATCTAAATTTTTTAAAATTTTTGGCCAATTTGTTTTATGCTACATATGTTTGGTAAAAAAAAAAAATCACAATAAGCGTATTTTGATTGGTTTGCGCAAAAGTTATTGCATTTACTAAGGGAAAGATTTTTGTCATTTTTGTTGTTTTTTTTTTTTAACGAGTAATGGCGGCGATCTGCGATTTTTTTTTGCAGGACTGCGACATTGCGGCGGACAGATCGGACCCTTGACTGACATTTTTGACACTTTTGGGGTTACCAGTGACATTACTACAGTAATCAGTGCTATACATATGCACTGTTACTGTAAAAATGACACTGGGAGGGAAGGGGTTAACTTTATTGGAGAGGGAGGGGTTAAGTGTGTCCCTAGGGGCGTGCTTCTAACTGTCATTGGATGTGGCTAGTGATGTAACAGCACAGATCAACGGTCCTTCATAGCAGGACCGAGTGATCTGTGCTTTTACACAGGGGAGAATGACAGGCGGCTTTGTTTACATTAGCCTCCTGCCTTTCTCCCTCTCTGCCCGACAATCGCGAGTGACCGGCAGACATCGAGTCCGCCGGTCACACGCGCGGGCTTCCTCTGGTACGAGCGGGGGCGGGAGCGCGCCTCCGGCGGCGCACGCTCGCCCATAATTCGCTCCCTGGCTAGTGATGTACCGGTACGTCACTTTGCCTGGAAGGGGATGACCGCCGCCGTATATAGTCGGGCGGCGGTCGGCAAGTGGTTAAAGTAAAAATAAAAAACCTAGCTGTGAATAAATACCACCAAAAGAAAGTTCTATTTGTGTAAAAAAGATGATAAAATTTTCATACAGCATTGCATGACGGCGCAATTGTCATTCAAAGTGTGACAGTGCTGAAAATTGGCCTGGGCAGGAAGGGGGTGAAAGTGCCCGGTATTGAATTGGTTAAAGTCGCTGTGACTTTAGGTCACACATATTTGACTGGCTGTCATTGAAAAACATGAGGTGTGACTTGTCATGTGACTATAGTGCCCAAAGACGCATGACAAGTTGCACAAGTGTGAATGGAGCCTAGGGGGAATAAACTGCACATTAGGGGCCGGGTTCACCAAGCTTTGTTAGCGTTGTATCCATCAGAAACACTGATTATTGTAATTTTCTTGTTACAGATTCCCCAGGAACCGATCCATGGAAGAATGAAAATAGCAGAAATATTGACCGGCAACAGCAAGGAGATACCGATAGAGGAGAAGGATCAGGAGAACTTCAAAGACTTTTCCTACATCAGCGAAAGTCTGAATCCGTAGCCAATGGTCTCATTTCCAGGGCCATTAAAGGATGCGCTCACCTGTCTGCAAGAAATAATACATGCGCATAGTTTTGCAGGCTGTATCTGCAGATCGGTCCCAGGATGTAGTTGGGCTTGAGCGGGAGAGCGGTCACAAAGTGGTGGAACACAAGCCGCATCCCACGGCTGCGCAGCTTTCAGAGGCTTTCAGCAATGGCTGGGGGATTCCCAATGATGACGTCACCACGTTGGGGGGCATGGTGACATCATGCTCGGGAATCCCCAAGCCCTTACTAAAAGCCTCCGAAACCCACGCAGCCACAGGATGCGGCTTGTGCTCCATCACTTTGTGACCGCTCTCCCACTCAAGCCCAACTACATCCCGGGAATGATCTGCAGACACAGCCTGCAAAAATATGCGCAGGTATTTCTTTGGAGAGTTTTGGAGGCTTTCAGCAAAGGCTTGGGGATTCCAGAGGATGATGTCAGTACGTTGGGGATCCCTGAGTCTTTGCCAAAACCTGCGCACCGGCGAGAATGCAGCTTGCGCGCCACCAATTTTTGACAGCTCTCCCGCTGAAGCCCAACTACATCCCGGGACCACTCTGCAGACACAGCCACTTGCTGGCCGCTCCATGCCACTCGAGATCGGTGGGAAGAGACCCGAGACTGGTGGGAAGGGCCCCCCCAGGACCGATGGAAAGGGCCCCCCCAGAACCGATGGAAAGGGCCCCCCCAGGACCGATGGAAAGGGCCCCCCCAGGACCGATGGAAAGGGCCCCCCCAGGACCGATGGAAAGGGCCCCCCCAGGACCGATGGAAAGGGCCCCCCCAGGACCGATGGAAAGGGCCCCCCCAGGAACGATGGAAAGAGCCCCCCAGGAACGATGGAAAGAGCCCCCCAGGAACGATGGACGCGGGCACCCCAGGAACGATGGAAAGGGCACCCCAGGACCAATGGAAAGGGGCCCCCAGGACACATGGGAAGAGAAAGGGCACCCTAGACTGATGATCCAGGGACTATCCGATCGCCTTAGGGGGTCAGGAAGGAATTTTTTTCCCTTTGAGACTATCTGACCAAGGGGATTTTTCGCCTTCCTCTGGATCATTGAAAAGTTTAGGAGTCAGAGGATAACCGTGACCTCCTTCTACAGGTTTACCTTCAATTAAAAAAACTGGTTGTACCCTAATTATCCTTGTATGAAGTTTCTTTTTTCTGTGTTGTATTTGTTAACCACTTTCCGCCCGGCCTATAGACAAATGGCGGTGGCTCTCTAATCCTGACTGGATGTCATACAACGTCCTATCAGGAAGAAGCGATCACCGATGCACGGGACCCAGCTGATGACTGATCAGTGCACTGGCTCGCTGACTGCCATGACCAACCAGAGCAGATCACATGAGCGTTGTACACAATGGATGGCTTCCTTTCATGCCATCCATTGTGTACAATTGTGAAGCTAGCTGTGATTGGTCAGTTTGATCACATGGTACAGACAGGGCCAGCGATCACCGATCCCTGGGACACTGGCTCGCTGACTGCTGTGACCAATCAGAGTAGATCACATGACCGTTGTACACAATGGATGGCTTCCTTTCATGCCATTCATTGTGAAGCTAGCTGTGATTGGTCAGTTTGATCACATGGTACAGACAGGGCCAATCACAGCCCATCCGTACCATGTGAATAGCTTTGACCAATCACAGCTAATCACAAAACAGACTGAATGATTCAGTTTCTTTTAAAATTCTTGCTTATAGCAATGTAATACACTGCTATAAGCAAGCTTAATGTGTGAAAAGAAAAAAAAAATCCTGATCACTTCCCCAGAGTAGTACAATGTTACTATGGTAACACTATATTGCTCTGGTCACAGTGTGTTAAAAAAATCGTAAAAAAAAAAACCCAAAAAAGACAAAAATGTAATAGTACGTGCTATATATATATATATATATATATATTAGAATATAGTATAATTGTACTTACATCCTGGAAGTCAGTAATAATTGGAAAAGTTAGGTTGAGGCATTAAGGACTTTCATGGTACCGCAAAAACTTACAAAGCAATGATTATAAAAAAAATATAAAAGTTTTATTAAATCCACTTTGGTCAAAAATTCCCACTTATGGGGGGAATGCAGAGGTAAGCAGCTGTGGAAGAAGGCTAAACTCTGTACTCTGTATGCAGCGCACCCCTGAACTATGTATGTAAAGCACCCCCGAACTTTGCACTATGTATGCAACGCACCCCTAAACTCTGCACTATGTATGTGAAGCACCCCCGAACTTTGCACTATGTATGCAACACACCCCTAAACTCTGCACTATGTATGTAAAGCACCCCCGAACTTTGCACAATGTATGCATGCAACGCCCCCCTGAACTCTGCACTATGTATGTGAAGCACCCCCGAACTTTGCACTATGTACGTAACGCACCCCCCAACTTTGCACTATGTACGTAACGCACCCCCGAACTTTGCACTATGTACGTAACGCACCCCCGAACTTTGCACTATGTATGCAACACACCCCTAAACTCTGCACTATGTATGTAAAGCACCCCCGAACTTTGCACAATGTATGCATGCAACGTCCCCCTGGACTCTGCACTATGTATGTGAAGCACCCCCGAACTTTGCACTATGTACGTAACGCACCCCCCAACTTTGCACTATGTACGTAACGCACCCCCGAACTTTGCACTATGTACGTAACGCACCCCCGAACTTTGCACTATGTATGCAACACACCCCTAAACTCTGCACTATGTATGTAAAGCACCCCCGAACTTTGCACAATGTATGCAACGCCCCCCTGAACTCTGCACTATGTATGTGAAGCACCCCCGAACTTTGCACTATGTACGTAACGCACCCCCCAACTTTGCACTATGTACGTAACGCACCCCCGAACTTTGCACTATGTACGTAACGCACCCCCGAACTTTGCACTATGTATGCAACACACCCCTAAACTCTGCACTATGTATGTAAAGCACCCCCGAACTTTGCACAATGTATGCATGCAACGCCCCCCTGAACTCTGCACTATGTATGTGAAGCACCCCGGAACTTTGCACTATGTACGTAACGCACCCCCCAACTTTGCACTATGTACGTAACGCACCCCCGAACTTTGCACTATGTACGCAACGCACCCCCGAACTTTGCACTATGTATGCAACACACCCCTAAACTCTGCACTATGTATGTAAAGCACCCCCGAACTTTGCACAATGTATGCAACGCCCCCCTGAACTCTGCACTATGTACGTGACGCACCCCCAAACTTTGCACTAGGTACGTAACGCACCCCCGAACTTTGCACTAGGTACGTAACGCACCCCTGAACTCTGCGCTCTGTTTGTAAACTCCCCTAAATACCAGGAGTACACTCTGTACGTAATGCACTCCTGGTATTCAATGCCTCTTTAAAACCCTCACACTGAGTTGACCACGCCCACTATTTGATGCGGTTTGGAGTGTGTGTGAAGGGGAGGGGGGTTCAGGGGGCCGTGGTTAAGTTCCTGTACCCATTTTCTGAGAAAAAGAAGCTTATATATATATAAAAATATATATATACACACACATACACACACAATAATCCATCAAGGCATAATAATTCAACATCAAACACATAAGTACTGCTGTTATATAATTAGATGCATTTTATGTATCAAAAACAATAAAGAAAGAAAAAAAAGGAAAAAAGAAAACCTATAAAAAAGGTGGTAAATACACGGCTCAGTTCCTCGGTCATACAAAATAGAAACGGACCGACCTATAAGGACTCCTCTCAAGGAGAGGCCAGTCCCACTCATGGACTACAATGGCAATGAAAAAATGCAATTAAAATGTAAAAAAAAAGTTATAACTTATTTTGCGTACTGTCACCAGTCAGTGTCCCTGGTCACCACCACACCAGTTACATGACGACGCTGTACTGCACTGGTGACAGTATGTAGTTAAAAAAAAAAAGTAAGAAATAGCAAAACTATTTATTTTTTGATTTCTTAATTTTCCAAAAAAATTGTGACAAAATGAAAACTTAAAAAAAACAAAACCTCACCACGTCTCTTACTCGGCCCGTTTAGTTTCCAAAAAGGGGTCACTTGGGGGGCATTTGTACCGTCCAGGCATTTTCTGGGTTCAAGAAATGAGATTGTCAGTCAGTACATCAGGATCGATCAATATTCATATACATTATATTACCAAAAGTATTGGGACGCCTGCCTTTACACACAAACTTTAATGACATCCCAGTCTTAGTCCGTAGGGTTCAATATTGAGTTGGTCCACCCTTTGCAGCTATAACAGCTTCAACTCTTCTGGGAAGGCCGTCCACAAGGTTTAGGAGTGTCTATGGGAATGTTTCACCATTCTTCCAGAAGTGCATTTGTGAGGTCAGGCACTGATGTTGGATGAGAAGGTCTGGCTCACAGACTACGCTCTAATTTATCCCAAAGGTGTTCTATCGCAGTGGTCCTCAACCCTGGCCCACAGGGCCCACTAACAGGCCAGATTTGCAAGAGAACTGAAATACATCCCAGGTGATATAATTTGCTGCTCAGTGATTGCAGTATTCTAGTCTGCATCTCCCCAAGGTAATACTTAAAATCTGGCCTGTTAGTGGGCACTGAGGACCGGAGTTGAGGACCACTGTTCTATCGGGTTGAGGTCAGGACTCTGTGCAGGCCAGTCAAGTTCCTCCATCCCAAACTCGCTCATCCGTGTCTTTATGGACCTTGCTTTGTGCACTGGTCCAAATCATTTGGTGGAGGGGGGATTATGGTGTGGGGTTGTTTTTCAGGGGTTGGGGTTGGCCCCTTAGTTCCAGTGAAGGGAGTTCTTAAGGCGTCAGCATACCAAGACATTTTGGACAATTTCATGCTTCCAACTTTGTGGGAGGAGTTTGGGGATGGCCCCTCCCTGTTCCAACATGACTGCACACCAATGCACAAAGCAAGGTCCATAAAGACATGGATGAGCGAGTTTGGGGTGGAGCAACTTGACTGACCTGCACAGAGTCCTGACCTCAACCCAATAGAACACAGCCATATATGTGTTATGTGAGCAACTAAAGATAAAGAGAAAGAGAAATAGTATCACTGGGGGGGGGTATTGTACATCGTTCCTGTATATGGGGGGTGGTGGGTGCAGGCGGCAATACCGCACAGACCACAAGCAACATGCCGCTGTGAAACTAAAGGGGGCGCCGCCTGAGCCAAAAAACTCCCCTATAGGCCCGGCTCCTGTCCCTTAAGGCTCGTACAAACAAAATCAGGTGAGAATTTTAGTCTGAAGAACTTTCGTATGAAAGTATTTATATTTTGTTTGACTTGTCATAGGTTTCATGGTTGACACCAACGACGTACATGGGGGCATTGGCGGAAGGAGCAGAGATGATAACCCGCTTGGCACCTCCCTTCAAGTGAGCCTGAAGAGGGGGAGAAAAAAAAAAAATTGTAAGTTTAAAATCAGTCCTACAAGGCAACTACAACAGTCTGAACATATCCTGGGAGGTCCCAAAAGCACGGTGCTGGGGGAACCACTTACTGACACTTCCCAGGCGAGCTGTGGGTAAAGTTCACCCCCCACTTCCACACATTCTGAAGTTAAGCCCCAAGCATTGTGTAAATTGCAGATTCTCAGTGTAGAATGGACGGACGCTTCCAAGTTACTTACAGAAGCCTTGTCAATGGTTGTGAACACACCGGTAGATTCCACCACGTAGTCGGCACCGGAATCTCCCCATTTGATTGCGGCTGGGTCCCGTCTAGGAGGGAAGAAAAATCTTAGAGAAACTGCAACAATTTACAAAGTCACTTTATTCAGAGGAAACTGACAAAGGATGTTCTAGGGATCTGCATTGTTAAGACTCTCCCCCCCCCCCCCATTCTTAGTGAACCCAGATCCCCTGTTGTGACAGCAGGGGGAGGGGGTCTCACTGACAATTTTAACAGTAACTCCACTTTACCCCCCCCCCCCCCGCCCCCTTTCTGGTAGCTCTCTACAGTACAAAGATTTTACCAAACAGATTCCTACCTTGTTAAAAAATAAAGAGTTCTGTCCATATGGAATGTGAATCGTTTCAGAACTACTCAGCTGCAGCACCTGCAGGGCTCCAATGAGGCAAGTGGCAGTGACAGCATCATTTAGAAATGATTTCCCTTTGGTAGTCACCAAAAGTGTGTTGCGGGGGGATGCCTAAAATCTGATGCTCATCTAATTGCAGACTTCTGGTTCAAACAAAAGTCAGCCAATCACATTTCTGGGGGGGGGGTTCTGTATACCAGCTGTACAGAGCGCCTCCAGGTGGCCATATTGTATTTTACAGAAAACAAAAAGCTGCAGCCTGACAATATGACCCAAGTCAGTTGTACATGTCATCAATCCCCCCCCAGTGGAGTTTGAAGATTCACAGAGTTCTGTGCTTTGAAGCCGTTGGTGTTCTCAATGAACTATCAGGGCTCTGTGGGGTCCTCTGGGTAGTTTGCTCATGCAGGCAATTTTGCTGGCAGGAAACCTCAGACTGCTTACACAGAACCTGCAGAAGCCCTGCATGGCGCCCACAATCTGCCAATCACAGGTTCAATACTTTGCAGGCTCAACTTTTTTTTCTTTCCTTTTAAATAAGTATTTAACCTCTTGGTGCCTGTGCTATAGCCAAAAGAGTGCAGGCCTAAATTGCTGGGAGGGTGCACATAGAAGTGCTGCCCTGCACACCCCCTGCGGTACACTTTATCACCACAGCCGTCAGCCAATGATTAGATGATCACATGATGTAAACCGACGCAAATTAGCTCCTCCCCCTCACACTGATAGTACAAGGATAAAAAATAAGCAGAGATTACCAGCTTCTGTAGAGGGGACATCAGCCCCACACTGACTGCCAGTGCTCCCAATTAAAGTTCCACAGAGGGTTTCTTCCCCATTTCTCCAAGGGGCTCCAACAGAGTCAACACATGGATAAATATACAATTATATTTAAAAAAAAAATTACACAAAATCATATGGAAAAATAACTTTTTATTGTGCATATAGAAAAAAGCATGGCGGTTGTGTAATGAAAAGCAATACAGTACATAATCCAGAAGGATAACCTAAAGAGGCCCAACCCCCAGGGATGGTGGGGTATCGGAGGCTGCCATGCTTTTACCATGTTTCTATATTGTGTTATGATTTTTACATCTATAACACAAACACAATATAAAAAAAACATGGTAAAAGCATGGCAGCCTCCCATACCCCACCATCCCTGGGGGTTGGGCCTCTTTAGGTTATCCTTCTGGATTATGTACTGTATTGCTTTTCATTACACAACCGCCATGCTTTTTTGTGTTCTGATTGTTTCGTACAATAAAACAGTTTATATATTTTTCCATATGCGTGTTGACTCTATTGAGCCCCTTCAAGTCCCACAGAGGGGGGTTTTTCTTCCCATTTTGCTAATTGTTATTGGGATGAGGGTTCAGTTGCTCTAAGTTTACATCTGGCTTTCCGTTACACGTGCTCCTAATTAGTGCCACCTCAGTGCATAAAAAAAAAAAAATAAATCCCCTGTCCGCTATCAGGAAACCTCCAGGCACTGGTGATTGGGACACACTTAGCACACAGGAATATTTGATTTTGGACTCGCACACTTTGAGATTGGACACTTATTTAATGTGATACTATTACATTTATTTTTTTGCACGATTGTTTTATTTAAACCCACCTTTTTTGGGATACTTTTCAATGTATCAAATATGGAAATGATCAATTATTGATGTTCATTGTGTTCTATTTAATTTTCATGATTGTTACAGCAACATAGCTTCTATGAGTATATTTATCACATAGAGACACGTTGTCCGGTGAGATCACATGACAGCGGCGACCAATCAGAGGCGGAGAGGAGCTGACAGGTCAGTGTGTGTGTATATATGTATAGTGTGAGGTGTACAGTGTGTATAACGGGGTATATACTGTATATGGGGGAGATATGTATATAGGGTGGAGTGTATACAGTATCTGACAGAAGTAAGTACACCCCTCCCATGTGACAACACCAAAGAAATGACACTTTGCTACAATGTAAAGTAGTGAGTGTACAGCTTGTATAACAGTGTAAATTTACTGTCCCCTCAAAATAACTCAACACACAGCCATTAATGTCTAAACCGCTGGCAACAAAAGTGAGTACACCCCTAAGTGACAATCTCCAAATTGGGCCCAATCAGTCATTTTCCCTCCCCGGTGTCATGTGACTCGTTAGTGTTAATGTTTATTTCCTGGAAGGGCCCTTCTTTAGGTGTCCATGTCATTGCCTGTCAGATGTGAACACCTCATTAGATATCAGCCGCCTCAGGCCTGGTCTCCTGTTTATTTCCTGGAAAGGACCCTTCTTTAGGTGTCCATGTCACTGCCTGTCAGATGTGGACACCTCATTAGATATCAGCCGCCTCAGGCCTGGTCTTCGCTTTATTTCCTGGAAATGGCCCTCCTTTAGGTGTCGTTGTCATTGCCTGTCAGATGTGGACACCTCCTATTAGATATCAGCCACCTCAGGCCTGGTCTTCAGTTTATTTCCTGGAAGGGCCCTTCAGGTGTCCATATCACTGCCTGTCAGATGTGGACACCTCCTATTAGATATCAGCCACCTCAGGCCTGGTCTTCGCTTTATTTCCTGGAAATGGCCCTCCTTTAGGTGTCCATGTCATTGCCTGTCAGATGTGGACACCTCCTATTAGATATCAGCCGCCTCAGGCCTGGTCTTTGGTTTATTTCCTGGAAGGGCCCTTCAGGTGTCCATATCACTGCCTGTCAGATGTGGACACCTCCTATTAGATATCAGCCACCTCAGGCCTGGTCTTCAGTTTATTTCCTGGAAGGGCCCTTCAGGTGTCCATATCACTGCCTGTCAGATGTGGACACCTCCTATTAGATATCAGCCACCTCAGGCCTGGTCTTCGCTTTATTTCCTGGAAATGGCCCTCCTTTAGGTGTCCATATCACTGCCTGTCAGATGTGGACACCTCCTATTAGATATCAGCCACCTCAGGCCTGGTCTTCGCTTTATTTCCTGGAAATGGCCCTCCTTTAGGTGTCCATGTCATTGCCTGTCAGATGTGGACACCACCTATTAGATATCAGCCGCCTCAGGCCTGGTCTTTGGTTTATTTCCTGGAAGGGCTCTTCTTTAGGTGTCGATGTCACTGCCTGTCAGATGTGGACACCTCATATTAGCTATCAGCCGCCTCAGGCCTGGTCTTTGGTTTATTTCCTGGAAGGGCCCTTCTTTAGGTGTCCATGTCATTGCCTGTCAGATGTGGACACCTCCTATTAGATATCAGCTGACTCAGGCCTGGTCTTTGGTTTATTTCCTGGAAGGGCCCTTCTTTAGGTGTCCATGTCATTGCCTGTCAGATGTGGACACCTCATTAGATATCAGCCGACATCAGATCAGGTGACGGAAGTGACATTCCGTCACCTGAATACTTACTGCGCATGCGTAGCAGGTTTCCTAATCTGACAGAACACTTGCAGTCAGAAGGCGGCAGCGGACATCTTACTACACCCAGCTACGTC
The DNA here is from genome assembly GCF_965119305.1 of Pelophylax lessonae. NCBI lineage: Eukaryota > Metazoa > Chordata > Amphibia > Anura > Ranidae > Pelophylax > Pelophylax lessonae. Next base: position 236,245,576 of record NC_138777.1, on the reverse strand, counting down.
TTGAATTTCACAGTCTTTTTAACAACAAACTGAGCGGATATAAATATAGTACTGTATATTGACATCCATGATGCCGTTTTGAATGTTACATTTTGAAAGAAGCTGGACGCCAGCGGTAGGAAGGTGGTGGAAGCCATCTTGGTACACCCTGCACTGCTCAGCGCTAATCCTTTAAAATGTAACATGAAAACAGCATGACAGATTCACTATACTGTATTGATTTATTTACGCTCACTGTTCATTAAATTACTGAAATTCAAGATGTAGCTGGGTGTAGTAAGATGTCCGCCGGCGCCTTAAGACTGCCGGTGTTCTGTCAGATTAGCAAACCTGCGCATGCGCAGTAACGTCACTTCCGTTACCTAATCTGACGGGTCCCCTTTTCGGACTAAACCCTGGCTTGGGCCTTCTCGTCTCTACTGTCTTGAAGGGCCCTTCTTGAAGGGCCCCTGATATTTCACTAAAGCCCCAAACAGGGCTCTTAAAAAAATTGTAAAAAAAAAATAAAATAAAAATTGTAAAAAAAATAAAATATAAAAATGTAAAAAAATAAAATTATAAAAAAATAAAATTATAAAAAAATAAAATTATAAAAAAATAAAATTATAAAAAAATAAAATAAAAATCGAAAAAAAAAGTTAATTCAATGAAAGAAAAAAAAAAACAAAAAAACAAACAAACATGAGTGACACCAGTGGCAGAACTACCAGGGTTGTAAAGGTCACACTTGTGACAGGGCCCTGGCGTTCCGTCACCAGAAGGGTCCCAGCCAAGGGGGCTCTTCGTGGTTTCTTGCTCTGCAGGTTCTAGTTATGCCTCCGCTTCAAAAAAGGTACAATTTCCCCATTTCCAGTTCATAAAAAAAAAAGGTACAATTTTCCCGTTTCCAGTTCATGTTTGGCCATGGATGTCACAAGCCTTGCTCACACGGGCCTACTTAAGAGTACACCCATATGAGAGCTGTGTGTTCTGTTGCTAAAAAGTGTTGAGAGTTACTGTCCCCCATAACCCCCTCCAGACCAGAACCAGCCTTGACCCACAGTGACACCCAACCCATCCAGAACATTCCAGCAGCACCATGCAGTCTCCCATAGTACCCCCTCAAGTCCCCAGCCTCCTGGAGAGACCCTCAGTCCCTACCAGAGACTACATCCACCTCCGTTCCTTCAGAAACTTTATCCACTACATGGCCAAGTCTGCCGCAGAGTCCCCTAACCCCCCTCCAGAGCCACCCCTCTTCACAGTAAGACCCAACCAATCCAGAACATTCTATTCTAGTCTCCCATAGTACCCCCTCAAATCCCCAGCTTCCTGGAGAGACCTCCAGACCCATCATCCACCTCAATTTTCCTCATCCTCCTCTAGAAACCTCATCCAATATATGGCCATCACATCTGCTAAAGAGTCCCCTAACCCCCTCCAGAACCAACCTCCCCACACAGTGACACCCAACCCATCCAGAACATTCCAGCAGCACCATGCAGTCTCCCATAGTACCCCCTCAAGTCCCCAGCCTCCAGGAGAGACCCACAGTCCCTACCAGAGACAACATCCACCTCCGTTCCTTCAGAAACCTCATCCACTACATGGCCATCAAGTCTGCCACAGAGTCCCCTAATCCCTTCTAGAACCACCTTCCCCCCCACAGTGACACCCAACAAATCCAGAGCCTTCCAGCAAGACCCTCTAGTCTCCTATAGTGCCCCTTTAAATGCCCAGCCTCCTTGAGAAACCTCCAGACACATCTTCCACCTCAGTTTCCCCCAACCTCCTCTAGAAACCTCATCCACTACATGGCCATCAAGTCTGCTAAAGAGTCCCCTAACCCCCTGAGGAACCAACCTCCCCTCACAGTGACGCCCAACCCATTCAGAACATTCCAGCAGCACCATGCAGTCTCCCATAGTACCCCCTCAAGTCCCCAGCCTCCTGGAGAGACCCACAGTCCCTACCAGAGACTACATCCACCTCCATTCCTTCAGAAACCTCATCTACTACATGGCCACCAAGTCTGCCACAGAGTCCCCTAACCCCCCTCCAGAGCCACCCCTCTTCACAGTAACACCCAACCAAGCCAGAACATTCTATTCTAGTCTCCCATAGTACCCCCTCAAATCCCCAGCTTCCTGGAGAGACCTCCAGACACATCAACCTCAATTTCCCTCAGCCTCCTCTAGAAACCTTATCCAATACATGGCCATCATGTCTGCTAAAGAGTCCCCTAACCCCCTCCAAAACCAACCTCTACCCACAGTGACACCAAACCCATCCAAAACATTCCAGCAGCACCATGCAGTCTCCCATAGTACCCCCTCAAGTCCCCAGCCTCCTGGAGAGACCCACAGTCCCTACCAGAGACAACATCCACCTCCGTTCCTTCAGAAACCTCATCCACTACATGGCCATCAAGTCTACCACAGAGTCCCCTAATCCCTTCTAGAACCACCTTCCCCCCCCACAGTGACACCCAACAAATCCAGAGCCTTCCAGCAAGACCCTCTAGTCTCCTATAGTGCCCCTTTAAATGCCCAGCCTCCTTGAGAAACCTCCAGACACATCTTCCACCTCAGTTTCCCCCAATCTCCTCAAAAACCTCATCCACTACATGGCCATCAAGTCTGCTAAAGTAGAGGTCCTCAAGGCCCACTAACAGGCCAGAATTTAAGTATTACCTTGGGGAGATGCAGACTAGAGTACTGCAATCACTGAGCAGCAGATATCACCTGGGATGTATTTCAGTTATCTTGAAAACCTGGCCTGTTAGTGGGCCCTGTAGGCCAGGGTTGAGGACCACTGTGCTAAAGAGTCCCCTAACCCCCTCCAGAACCAACCTCCCCCCACAGGGACAACCAACTCATTCAGAACATTCCAGCAGCACCATGCAGTCTCCTATAGAACCCCCTCAAGTCCCCAGCCTCCTGGAGAGACCCACAGTCCCTACCAGAGACTACATCCACCTCCGTTCCTTCAGAAACCTCATCCACTACATGGCCACCAAGTTTGCCGCAGAGTCCCCTAATCCCTTCTAGAACCACCTTCCCCCCACATTGACATCCAATCCCATCCATAGCCTACCAGCATTATGGCATATATAAACTGATATATATGGCATTTCCATACTATTATGTGAGCAGAAACTTTATTCTTTACTGTTAAAGCTTGGAAGGTTTTGGGTCCTGGTCCCATAAAATGTTGAGAACCCCTGGCCTGTTCTATAGGATAATTGGGGGGAGGTTGCTTTGGCATCCGAGACATAAATCAAAGACTTGTTATATAAAAAAAAGAAAAATTTAATGAAAATTTTTAAAAAATACAACATGATAAAGGAGGATAAAATCTGGAGACTATAAAAGTCCCCATAGTCACTTATCAATAAATACTGAAATGGAGAATCCAGAATAAGTAGAACGTCTATGAACACGATGCGGAGAGTTAAAAGAAGAAGTCGCTTTCTGCCATATCGATGGCCCAGGCAAACTTGTCCCTCAGCGTCTTATTATAGATCTTCTCCAACCCAACGTTCCACTTCTTGCACCTAGTGAGGAAAAAAAAAAAAAAAAAGGCAGTCAGGAGGATTACTTCTTAACCACTTAAGCCCCAGAAGATTTTACCCCCTTCCTGACCAGGGCTTTTTTTGCGATTCGGCACTGCGTGACTTTAACGGACAATTACGCGGTCGTGCAACGCTGTACCTAAACAAATTTGACGTCCTTTTTTTCCCCAAAAAAAAAAAATCGCAAAAAGCGTATTTTGATTGGTTTGCGCAAAAGTTATTGAGTTTACTAAGGGAAAGATTGTCATTTTTGTTGTTTTTTTCTTTTTTAACGATCTGCGATTTTTTAAAGATCTGCGATTTTTTTTGCGGTACTGCAACTGTGGCGGACAGATTGGACCCTTGACTGACATTTTTGACACTTTTGGGGTTACCAGTGGCATTACTGCAGTAATCAGTGCTATACAAATGCACTGTTACTGCAAAATGACACTGGCAGGGAAGGGGTTAATTTTATTGGGGAAGGAGGGGTTAAGGGTATAAGGGCGTGCTTCTAACTGTGATTGGACATGGCTACTGGTGTAGGAACAGTGATCAACGGTCCTACATAGTAGAACCGTCTGATCACCATTTCTACACAGGGGAGAATGACAGGCGGCTTGTTTACATCAGCCGCCTGCCTTTCTCCCTTCACGGCGGACGATCGCAAGTGACCGGCGGACATCGGGTCCGCCAGTCACACGCACGGACTTGCTAGGGAACGAGCCGGGGCGGGGGCGCGCCTCCGCTGGCGCGCGCTCGCCCGCTATTGGCTCACAAGCAAGTGACAGGCTAGTCACGTATATATACGTCACTTTGCCTGGCCGGGGCTGACCGCCGCCGTATACAGTCGTGCGGCGGTCGGCAACCGGTTAAGGTGGTAATAAACCAAAAAGCTCATATACAGTATTATAGATTATCAGTCATTCGATGTGGTGGCTGCATTTTATTACATTTCTTCACCTGGTGATCTGGCCAGTAACACACCACCTGTATTAGAGCGCCTTGACTCTGGATGAAGGAGCACCTTTAGACAGCTGCATTGTCAGCCTGGGAGAGGAGAGTGCACTAGCAGATTTAGATACATTAACGACTTGCCAACTGCCCTATAGCACATTCACTACAACAGGGTGGCCGCACTGTGCAGAATCTCGTGTAATATATATATATATATATATATACATATACATATATACATACATACAATCCAGCTCTTCCGGATATCGAGCGTGAGTGCCTGCTTCCAATGGCTGGCTTCTGCTGTGCAGGGCCGCTGCTGATAGAGGGGGGGGGGGGGGAGGGAGGAACCACCAGTCCTGTAGGGGACCTGGGCACACAGGGGGGCCCCCAACACCACAGGTAGTGGAAGGGAAGGCGGTAGTAAGGGGGTTTGGCCGAGGGTCGCTGATAAGGCAGTACAGCCAGCCCTCCTGTACTGAGAAGGAAAAACAGGCGCCGTTGAGTGTAGCAATAAACTTTATTTGCATGACATTAATGCAGACTCACATGGAGGTGATGCTTTTCCTCATAGCTCTCGGTGTTCCGTGAAAAAACCATACCCGTGAGAAAACCATACCCTCGTCACTTCCGGTTCAACTACGGAGGGTATGGATTTCTCACGGTACTTACACTTGCGGCCGTTACATTAAAACAGCTCCACTGCAACATCAATCATCTCCGCTCCTTCCCCTCTCACTTCCCTCATCTCAGGTAATAAATATAAAAGCGGATCACGGAGCCGAGATCAGCGTCATTTACATCTCATACACCCGCCGCCGCTTATATATTTATTAGGGGAGATCAGGGAAGTGACAGCGATAGGAGAGCAGATGTTTGAAGTTGCAGCCGAACTGTTTTAATTATACCGCCGCAAGTATAACATTTCACACAGTGCCGTGATTATTTCCTACCCTCTGAGCATGCGCACTTGTGATCTTCTTTGCTGTTCAGTTACGTTTCCGGGGCTCTGAGCATGCGCACTGCTGCGCTGCTCAGCTGTTTCACACAGGAAGTGACGAGGGTATGGTTTCTTCACGGGGTATGTTTTTTTAACGTTACACCGGATCCCTTCCTATGCGTGGCGATTCCGCCCTCAGGCCAACAAGCGGCCGGGAGATGACGACACCAGGGGAGGCCAATAGGAGGAGCCGGATGAAGCGGAGGCAGCGGTGAACCGCAAGCCTTCCAAGTGATGACGTAACGCGTTTCAGAGCATGCGCACAAAGCTCCTTCCTCAAAGTCTTGTCTAGGAAGGGATCCGGGAGCTACGAGGAAAAGCATCCACCTCCATGTGAGTCTGCATTAATGTCATGCAAATAAAGTTTATTGATACACTCAGCGGCGCCTGTTTTTCCTTTTCTGTTCACCAGCGGGACCCTTTCTTCTGCCTGTCAGAGCTGCCCTTTGTGATAGCACAGCAACATTGCATACTCTAGAAGTCCTGGCCACCCATGTAGACTGCCCTCTTCCATCAAATTGGGGACCCATCCCTCGGGACACAAGCGCCTAAAACATTTTTGTTCTTTAGCCCTCCTGTACTGAGCCCGGGCCCTATGAGTCCAAAAGGGGGGCTCAGGCACCTGCTGAGCAGGAGGGCCGGCTGCACTGTTATGGCAGACACTGATCCTCTTCTGCCTCCCCTTGCAGTGCTGCCAGCTTCTCCTCCTCTTTCTCCCTCTGGCAGACTGCTGCAGGCAGGCACACAGATGGATGTCTCAGGATGGAGAGCAGAGGAAGGGTCCGGTAAATATGTAATTTTCTGGCCCCTTCCTTTCCTGAATGAACACAGTGAGTGATCAGTACCACTCACTCCTGTGCCTGTTTGTCACTGAAGCTTCCTATTCAATCACCTGTGCAGCTGAAGTTGCAGAGAAAGACTTCTGTCCCCAGTCAATTTCAGCTGGGGGGGGGGCTTTGTCAGGTAGGCTGTATGGGGCCCCTTGATTTCTAACAGCAGACCTGGTTAAGCCCCTCCCACTGTTAGGGCAACTGTTCCCATTACTCTACTCAGGGTGCCCCAATCTTAGCAATGCTTCCGCCAAAGACTGGGTGGGGAGGGGGGACGGGGGAAGGTCTGTACTGAAAAAGGTCAAAAGTACTGGTATTCCTTTACCCACCAGGCCACACTGATTCGGGGATCCAGATAGTTTAGCTTGGAGGTGCTCAAGGCAATCTGCTTGTTCTCCTCTCTGTCTGTCGCCTGCACCTCCAGTTTCATAATCTGCTCCTCCATTCTCTGAAGAGCCTTCTTCTTACTTTCCATGAGCCTAGAAATCAGCAGGAGAGGAATTTATTGAGTTGAAATACTGAACATTGGCACCTTTACAGACCAATAAATGCGGACATTTTGGGGCGCCTGTGGACAGCGACTAATGTAAATGGTTTAATGTACTTTGTACAGCGCTGTGAAACTGTTGGCGCCATATAAAACAAAAACATGGATAAACTGTAGGGATTCTAAAGTGAGCCATACACTGTTCAAATCGGTTCCTGAAATCATTTAGTGTGTGGCATTGCTGCGCCCCCCCCTTTCCCTTGCCAGGCATCCTTCAGTTTGAAAAATTGACGTAGCCAAATGGGAAATTGTGGGACAAACCGCATCCGCGCATATCAAATGCAGCCGATGTATGGGTTGTCTGACAGCTGCCAGGGAGCTTCGTCCATCCATGCTGTAAGACATGGAGGAATGTGTTGTGCACAAAAAAAAAAAAATCCACTAGTGTATAGCCGGCATTAGTAACCATTAAGAGCATCTTAACTTGGTAGGCCATTGGGATCCTGGAGCTGCTTATAAGCAAGTGATACAAGTTTCAGAAGCAGATTCAGGTATGAGAAGCTGATTAAAGTTAACACAAAACTCCAGGAGTTTGTCCTTTGCCCCCTGAAAAAAAAAAAAACGGAAAAAAAAAAAATCTTTCGCCCTCATTCCACAACTGACAATCCTCGCCCTCATCCCACAACTTTGCCAATCCTCACTCTCATCTCACAACTGTGCCAATCCTTGCCTTCATCTCACAGCTTTAACCCATAGCCATGCCAATCCTCATCTTAACCCATAGCCATGCCAATCCTCATCTTAACCCATAGCCATTCCAATCCTCATCTTAACCCATAGCCATTTCAATCCTCAGCTGTACCAATCTCTTGCCTTCAATCAATAGCTCTTCCCCATAGCCATTGCAATCCTTGCCTTTAACCATTAGCCATTCCAATCCTCGCCTTCAACCATTAGCCATTCCAATCCTCGCCTTCAACCATTAGCCATTCCAATCCTCGCCTCCAACCATTAGCCATTCCAATCCTCGCCTCCAACCATTAGCCATTCCAATCCTCGCCTCCAACCCATAGCCATTCCAATCCTCGCCTCCAACCCATAGCCATTCCAATCCTCGCCTCCAACCCATAGCCATTCCAATCCTTGCCTCCAACCCATAGCCATTCCAATCCTCGCCTCCAACCCATAGCCATTCCAATCCTCGCCTCCAGCCCATAGCCATTCCAATCCTCGCCTCCAACCCATAGCCATTCCAATCCTCAGCTGTGCCAATCTCTTGCCTTCAATCCATAGCTCTTCCCCATAGCCATTGCAATCCTCGCCTTTAACCATTAGCCATTCCAATCCTCGCCTTCAACCATTAGCCATTCCAATCCTAGCCTTCAACCATTAGCCATTCCAATCCTAGCCTTCAACCATTAGCCATTCCAATCCTAGCCTTCAACCATTAGCCATTCCAATCCTAGCCTTCAACCATTAGCCATTCCAATCCTAGCCTTCAACCATTAGCCATTCCAATCCTTGCCTTCAACCCAAAACTATTCCAATCCTCGCCTTCAACCCATAGCTATTCCAATTCTCGCTTTCAACCCATAGCTATTCCAATTCTCGCCTTCAACCCATAGCTATTCCAATCCTCGCCTTCAACCCATAGCCATTCCAATCCTCGTCTCCAACCCATCCCATAGCCATTCTTATCCTCATCTCCAACCCATAGCCATTCCAATCCTCATTTTCAACCCATAGCCATTCCAATCCTCATCTCCAACCCATAGCCATTCCAATCCTCATCTCCAACCCATAGCCATTCCAATCCTCATCTCCAACTCATAGCCCTTACAATCCTCCTCTCCAACTCATAGCCATTCCAGTCCTCCTCTCCGACCCATAGCCATTCCAATCCTCCTCTCCGACCCATAGCCATTCCAATCCTCCTCTCCGACCCACAGCCATTCCAATCCTCCTCTCCGACCCATAGCCATTCCAATCCTCCTCTCCAACCCATAGCCATTCTAATCCTCCTCTCCGACCCATAGCCACTCCAATCCTCCTCTCCGACCCACAGCCATTCCAATCCTCCTCTCCAACCCATAGCCATTCCAATCCTCATCTCCAACCCAACCCACAGCCATTCCAATCCTTGTCTTTAATCCACAGCTATTCCAATCCACGCCAACAATACATAGCTCTTCCCAATAGTATTTTTTTCACCACAAATGAATCACTTCTTCATTATTTGTGCTCAGTCTTCCAGGTTAAGTGACCCTAAGGGGCATGGCCCCACACCCCTGGCATGGCACCCTACACTCCCAGGGTATTAATGCAGAGAGCGATGTTGAGGTCATATCAGCGATACTTCCTGCATCATCAGAACAGTTGACTGCCAGGTGCAGACAGAATAGAAAGAGGACCCAGGGAGTCACATGGCAAGCCAAAAGACATCAGAAGTTAAAATAAAAACCAATATACTGCTAGGGGGTGTCATGGAGCCCAGAGTAGAGCCCTAAGACAGGGGAAGTGGGATCAAAATAATTTTTCCTCTACATACTTTTTGAGCTTCTCATCTTCTTTTTCCTTCGCTTGCTTTTTGGCTTCTTTCAGCTCCTTCTTGACCAGTGCCATCTGTTCCTTCCTGGCATCGATCTGGTAGAGAAAAACATCAATTGCATCGTTGGTAAAATTATGAATGAAAAAAGATTTTGATTGGTTACAACTAAGGAACACCGGTTCCTCATACACTTACACCTTGAGCCCTACGCAATTTTATAAAAATAAGGAAGCAGCAGCGATAATGTTCTACACCAGCATAAACTAGAAACATTGGCACCTGCCTGACTTTTCCCAGGGATGGGGATTCTTAGATGTATTGGTTGCTGGTTTTTTTAAATGTATTTATTTTTTTTACACACACCCGATAACATATACGTCTTTGTGGTTCCGCTCGCTCACAGTGTCTATGGAGAAAGTCATGGTTGTCACCCAGGCTATGCTCCTGATTTGGACTACAAACATGTCTTCCAATTCATTACATGAGGGAAGGGTAAGTCGTAGTTTACAGAAACTCTCCTGTAAGGAAGATTCCGTTTTTCTTCTTTTACTGTATTTTTGGCATCAGAAGATCAAGAGGTATTTTCTCTTCTTGCTAATAAAAGGTTTTTAGCTTGCAAAGGAAGACTATTGCAGCCACCAAATCCAAGCATTGGTGAACTGCAATATTACATTTATGTTCTTGGATTTAGATATCCTTTAAAGTACACAAGTAGAATATAAATGTTATTAAACAATTATATATGGCTACATTCACACCTGAGCGTATCGTTTTCGCGCGTTTACCGCGATTTACAGGCGTTTTTTGTGCAGGCGTTTTTAGATTGAATAGAGACCAATGGAAAACGCCTGTAATCTGCCCAAAAAGAAGCTCATGTACTTTGAGCGTTGGGCGTTTTGCTCACAGCGTCAAAACGCTCAGATGTGAACAGGGGCCATTGAAATGAATAGGATTGGTCTTGTTGGGCGTTTTGAGAGCTGATCCTAGAGCAGAAAAACTCCCCAAAAACGCCCCAAAAAGCCTACATGTGAACGGAGCCTAATACAGCCATGGCCAAGCGTTTTGAGAATGACAAATATTAATTTCAAAGTCTGCTGCCTCAGTTTTTATGATGGCAATTTGCATATACTCCAAAATGTTATAAAGAGTGATCAGATGAATTGGATTTGCAAAGTCCCTCTTTACCATGAAAATGACCTTAATCTCATAAAACACATTTCCACTGCATTGGTTAAGAAGGCTTCAGGGCATCCAAGGAAGTCCAGCAAGCGCCAGCACCGTCTCCTACAGTTGATTTAGCTGTGGGATCGGGGCACCACCAGAGAAGAGCTTGCTCAGGAATGGCAGCAGGCAGGTGTGAGTGCGTCTGCACACACAGGGGAGAAGAAGACTTTTGGAGGATGGTCTGGTGTGAAGGACGACAGCAAAGAAGCCACTTCTCTCCAGGAACAACCATCAGGTTATGTCCAATCATTTCTGGGGGTAAAATCCTCTGGCAGTGAGGAAAAAAAATAATTAGTTTGTACCAGCGGTCACCAATCAGTGGGCCATAAAGTTTTGGTGGTTCCCAGGGGTTCTGCCACAAATCAACATTGTGGCAGGATGTATACCTCCCAATGGTATTTCCAGTTTTGTTCTCAATGCACGCTGTCAATATTGTCAGCGCGCATGGATACCTGGATGCCTCCCCCTGTAGTCCCAACTCTTGTGAACTCAGAGAGGCACTGCTAGTAGTGCAGAGTGTGGGAGGTTAAGGAGGGGACTTCTAATGGCAGCACACTGATCACAGACTGTGGGAGGGAGCATGGAGCTCGAGCACATGGCTAGATAAGGAGATTTGATCCAATAGGTCTGTATAAGGCAGCAGTGTGACCCAGGGGAAGGGGGGCAAATTGTGTGTATAAGGTATGTAAAATTTATGCTAGTGGTCCACGGAATTCAACATTGTGAGTTTAGAGGTTTGTGAGGTCCGAAGAGGTTGGCGACCACTGCTGTATACTGTGCAGGAGAACTCAAGAATCTCTCCTGGTACTTTCACCTTCGTAGGTCCTTGCAAATTAGGTTGGTTTTTACTGTCAGACGGTCTTCTGGTTTCCATCACTGATATGCCCAGGTATGAATTTAGAAGGTATGCCAAGTGCTGATAACTGGGTTGGCGCAGTGGCTGAAGTCCCTAATTCTTACCTCTTATAACTGATAGAATGGTCAAATGAGAGCCCTGGACATAAGCAATGGGATCCTTAAAGTCTTGGGCAGATGGACAGCCCAGGAACCCAGAGAACCATAAAAGTATAATCTGGTTGGTTGCTGCAGGTTTTGGAACATACAGAAAATAGCGGATGTCACACCTTTGTTCTTAAGTTGTCCATGGACTGGTCAAAAGTCTGTCTTTTTATAGCATATAGAACTCATGAGACTCCATGAACACTCATGCCTATAATGCTTTTGCAGGTCCTCCAAGTAGAGTTGTTTTTTACTGCTAGATGTTCTCCTGGTGCCGTCACCTAATATACCCACAGTGTGGGTTTGCAAAGAGGTGAGCATTAAGGAACTCAAAACCACAGCAGCAACCATGCTTGAAATCCTTGGCAACAAGGACTTCAAGCGGGGTTGCTGCTGTGGTTTGAGTTCCTAATGCTCACCTCTTATGAGTGATGCAAAGAGGATCAGAGGGGAGCCCTGAAAATATGCAACAGGATTCATCCTGTCTGGTAGATGAACAGGTCAAGAACCAAGAGAGCCATGAAAGTATAATCTGGTTGGCTGCTGCTATTCTTAGAGCATACAGAAAATAGTTGACGTCTCACCTTGGTTCTCAAGTTGGCCATGGACTGGTCAAAAGTCTTGGGTGGTGCCCGCTGATGGTTACAAAGTATTGCAACCGCTCTGTTGGCTCTATTATAAGACAGGATCTTTTCTGGGGCTGTCGCTTCCGCTAAATGGAGGGGGGGGGGGGGGGGGAGAGATAATGTAATAAAAAAAATAAATAAATAAATCAGAAAATGCATATATGTAGCAAACAGATAATTATACATTTTGTCCCTAGGATTTCTCTAATACGTTGCCTGGAAAATACTTCCCAAACAACAACTGAGTTTGTTGGATTGCTGCTCCCCGATGTGTTTTTTTCTTCATCTGGCCCCTATGTCATTTTGAATATCCGTTCATGTGTGAATGAAACAGGTAAACCATAATCTGTTCTTCACATGATTGGATAATTTACCAAGTAAAGATTCTCAACTCCTTTAGCAAATCAGCCCAACTATCCGCCCTCATTTTCCAAAACGTACTAATTCCTAAATATACTCCTGTACGGCAAAAAAGGACTGGTCATCTTACGCTCTGTAAGCTCCTCAAGTTGCTGTTGCAGAGTGATGGAGGCGTTGTATGTCCTGAAGACCTTGGCCGTCAGTCCTTCCATCAATGACTGCAGATGTTTGTTCAGCATGGGTGTCTGTAGAAGAGAACTTGGGTCAGTAAATGTATTTTTCAGCTGAAATTTCTGATGTAGCCTGAAATACATTGACTCGTCCAATAGATGGAGATCAAACCCTTCCAATAGACACGAGTGCAGAGCTTCCCCAAGCCTGTCCTACATCAATGCATCTAATAGGTCGTGTTTACAGATCTCATTATTTGACTTGTGATACCGCAGACAGGCGGGAAAACGTAGAGTTGGCAGGATTACAGGAGAAAAGATTGCACCAAAGTTGTGAGTTTTTCCATGGGTGTTATGGTTTTTGAGATAAGAATTTTTATATTGAAATTACTTATGATTCTTGGAAATAAAAACTATAGTTCTCTCTTTATCAGAACATAAAGCAATTGCTAAGACTTTCTGATATTAACTCTCAAAGTAAATAAAATAATGCAGATTAAATGAATGTATTTTTGTAGTATAGACCAGAATTTAAAAACATTGAATGTTTGTATTGATGTATTTCTGTTTGCAACTCTAATTATTGAATTATATATCCTTAGATCACTTTAACATGCTAAATACGAATGTATAAATACTCTTGCTGGACCCTGAGGAAGCACCCTTTGCGAAACGCGTAGTTCCAGCAACGGTTATACATCACTGTGTACCCTTTATAGTTTTTTTCCAATGTAATGATCAGATGTGATCAAATAATGTAGATTTTATCATAATTATATGTAATTTGTATGTCATTATATTTAAATAAAATGTTGTGATATTTTTTAAGTAATGATTTTTTGTGACTGGTGATATATATATATATATATATATACGTATACACAGGTATCTCAAGAGGCACATTTAAATCCCCCTTGTTGTAGCCCAACTCTTTGGTTTATCTACCCCCCCCCCCCCCTCTGTCTACCCCCCCCCCCTGTCTTCCATATTTATACTATATGGGGGAAGGTGCCACTATACCCTCTGATTATTTTGGGTCATGATCTCCCCCTCCACAATTGAGAGTTGTGAATTTACTGGATTTCCTAGAAAGTTCATGCCTGTGCATACGTATTAATCAGCTCATGGCTGTGCATGCATTCTTCTACATAATATTAAAAGAGAAACGCCCATTTTGGCCAAAGAAAGAAAAAACAAAAAACCATACCTTTAGATCAGCTACATATCACATTCAAAATATCACAAAGCATGCCTTTATCATGATAGCCTGGCACCCCCACCTTCACAAAAACTGCTGCAGCTGGTACACTCTCCATGTGACCGCACTTGGGCTTGGCGATTGGTTGCTCATAGCCCAATCATTGCTTTGTAGTATCCCTCATTATCACTATACCCAGGGCCAGTGCAAGGATTTTTGTCTACACAGCCAAAAAGGTGCTTTTTGGTATCGATTGCTCAGTGTGTCCATTCATAACATAACTTCCATAACACCTCAGCAGTGCCACAGTGCCACAGGCTGATCGCCTCCATGCCACGCCGCATTGATGCAGTAATTCATGCAAAAGTAGCCCCGACCAAGTATTGAGTGCATCCTATACTGTACATGGACAGACTTTTCACTAAAGTAAATTTCTGTATTACAAATCTTTTTTTTATTGGTCTTATGTAATATTCTAATTTTCTGAGATACTGAATTTTGGGGTGTCACTCGCTGCATCATAATTAAAATATCCAATGGCTGTCACCGTACACAAATCGGGAATAAAAAATGGGACCGGGTGCACAGTAGAGGAAGACGAGCGCGTGCCTCATTGAAATACCAATTATACCATCATTAGTCCGTTCACCTTTCAAGATTCTTGAATGCCGCTCTTTTTGGGGTAATTCTCTGTCTCTATATATATATATATATATATATACACACACACATCTATATCCATCTACTTAGATTCTATCTACTTAGATTCTATCTACTTAGATTCTATCTACTTAGATTCTATCTACTTAGATTCTATCTACTTAGATTCTATCTACTTAGATTCTATCTACTTAGATTCTATCTACTTAGATTCTATCTATCTCTAATACACACACGCTGAATATATAAAAAATGGGCAGACTTGATGAACTACCTGGTCTTTTTTCTGCCATTACTTTTCTATGCAGATATTGCTGCATCAGCACTGCGGTGATCCGGCTGGACCGCACACCAGCCGCTGCAATGAATAAGCCTTAAATATAATTGAAGGAATTAAAGATGAACCTGCAATTGTCTGTCTAATGTGAGTGCCAAGTGTGCAGAGTATTTCATACATGGGGATGGCTACATTGGCAGAACAATGCCAATCCCGTCTTCCCTGGATCTGGAAGAACGCCACAAGTGATTATCTCCGGGGCGCGGAGAAGGATGATAATTGGCCGCCCAGGCTGGAGTCGGTTCGCCATTCTGCTGACTTTAGGGGCAGAAAGTGGCGAGGTGTCAGCAGAACGCCCCGTGCTGTCTGTTTAGAAGTGATCACCGATCTTCCATTGTATCCCCCCCCCCCCCATCCTTTCCCTGATATGAGCGCCATTCCTCTTCGGTGAGCGGAGAGGATGACACCGGGTGCTCCAGGCTCCTCCGCCAGCTGCAGACAGCCGTCTCGCCAACACCTGCCAGGTTTAATACATCTGTGTTAATCAGCACCTCAGACAGCTCCGTGCCGGGAAAATACACTCACATTCAGCCTGTCGAATAGATCATCGCCTTCCTGCTTGTTGTCCATAAACAGCTGGAGGTTTTTAAACACCTGAAAACAAAAAAAACAGAGCGATCAATCAACAAGTCGCTGAAAACTGCAGAGAGAACTTTAAACTGTCTCCAAAGTGTAAATGCCGGGAACACAAACTTCTAATGATCTGCTACAGAAACCCTCTTGCTTAACCACTTCTGGACCGGAAGAATTTCCCCCCTTTATGACCAGGCCATATTTTGTGATTCGGCACTGCGTTACTTTAACTGACAATTGGGCGGTCGTGCGACGCTGTACCCAAATAAAATTGATTGCTTTTTTCCCACAAACAGAGCTTTCTTTTGGTGCTTTTTGATCACCTGTGCGATATTTTTTGCGCTATAAAACAAAACAAAAAAGTGATAAACACCACATTTTTCACATTCTGCTATATAACATTCCAAAAAAAAAAAAAAATGTAAAAATCGAAATTTTACATTTTAGGCCAATTTGTTTTCTGCTATATATTTTTGGTAAGAAAAAATAACAAAAAAACGCAATAAGCATATTTTGATTGGTTTGCGCAAAAGTTATTGCATCTACTAACTAGGGGAAAGATTTGTCTTTTTTTTTGTACTAGTAATGGCGGTGATCTGCGATTTTTAGCGGGACTGCGACATTGCGGCAGACAGATTGGACCCCTAACTGACATTTTTGACACTTTTGGGGGGACCAGTGACATTACTTACTGCTAAAAAATATGCACTGTTACTGTAATAATGACACTGGCAGGGAATGGGTTAACACTGTGGGTGATCAAGGGGTTAAATGTGTACCTAGGAGCATATTTCTAACTGGGGGGGGGGGGGGGGGGGGCTTGTGAAATGATCATAGAGACATGTGATCCTATATAGAAAGATCACAGGTGCTCTGTGATCATTCCAGAGAGGACGACGATCAGCTGTGTTTACAACATCCGACCGTTCTTCTCTCTCAGCGGGGAGTGATTTTGGGTGGCAGGCGGCAATAGTAGCCACTTGACCCATGCATCAGAGTCCCTGCTGATGAATGGGGGTGGGTGCGCACCAACAGCGGTGCGCACTCACCCCCTAGCTGCCTGAGCACAACCGACGTATAGCTACGGCGGTTTGCCCAGGAGCGGCTGCCTGCCGCAGGATAACTGCGGCTGGCGGTTGCAAAGTGGTTATAAAAGGAAAAATGCATTCTCTAAACTGGGTTTTTTTTTTTTTTTTTTTACCCTTTCAATAGCTTCTCTCCCCCCATCAGAGTGGTTGTAAACCTCAGACATAAAATATGAATAAAGCCAATCTCTCTATAGTGTGTACAGAGTTGTATAAAGTACTCGAAACCCATACTTGAGTAAAAGTACAAGTGTTGATCAAAAAGTGACTTGAGTAGAAGTACTAAAGTATTCAACATTTTTTGTACTTAAGTATTGCAAGTAGTTTTTTTTTAAATTTGTGCTACTCAAGTACTGAAAGTAAAAGTACAAGTACTGTGTTATGTAGTTATTAAAGAAAGAAGTCAAAAGTCTGAACATCATATTGTTTTTTATTATTTCAAATGCAGCTTTTATTTATACATACAGTAACATTTATTTTCGTATGCGCTGATAATACACAATGTTTTGAGCTTCATGAAACCTGCCATCTACTGTTCTGGCATTGGTAATTTTTATAATTGTAACGAGTAACTATGCAGCACAAAAAAAAAAAAAAAATATCGGAGTAGAAGTATTGAAATCATCGAAAAAATGTAGTGAAGTAAAAGTGGAAGTAGGAGAAAAAAATTCTACTCTAGGAAAGTACAGATAGCGCCTTTCCGTACTTAAGTACAGTAGTGAAGTTGTTCTACTTAGTTACTATACATCTCTGAGTGTGTCAGTCCAGAGCACTAAGTGTCATTTCTGTCTGCTGCCTCCGTCCTCTGCTATCCGAGTCACTTTTGACAGCAAGTGAGAAATGGTGACAGGGGAGAGAGCTCCAGCACACAGCCTGTGATTGACAGCCTCAGCTCTGTTCCTGTGTGCTGTGTGAAAGGGGGGGGGGGGTGTCCATGGGCATCCACAGAACCTTTATCAGGGGGTTGAGGCATCACTTTAAGGTCACCCATGCTCCGCCCCTTTTTGACAATGTCATAAATGGGAGGGGCTTGGTCATGATCACAACACGCAGGCATGCAAAGGTTTGAGAAACCTGATGCAAAAGCTTAATAGAAGGATCCTGTTCCCTTAAAGCAGGGGTCTGCAAACTATCGCCCTCCAGTTGTTCAGGAACTACAATTCCCATCATGCCTAGTCATGTCTGTGAATGTCAGAGTTTTACAATGCCTCATGGGATGTGTAGTTCCGCAACAGCTGGAGGGCCGTAGTTTGAGGACCCCTGGCCTAGGCATTCACACACATCTGTCAAAGGGAACCTTACAAAGCCATTAACATGTGGCTATAGGACCCATTTACAACTGTATCCTAATTGAGACAACATGGACAAGCATTAAACCCCAACATCCTTCAACGTTGACCATAGTTCTCTTCCCTAGCAGGAATAAAGGGAAGGCGATAATTTATCTGTGTATTCAAATCAGAAAATAGAATGGTAACTCCTTGCAGCATTACCTTTTTCTCCACAGGAACCTTGTTGTAGTACCGGATGGAGTCTTTACCCAGGAAGTCAAACTCCACCACATGCTTCTCTCCATCCAGTTCTGGGTAAAGTTTAATGTGCTCCACTCTCAGCGAGCAGCAACCGACGGTGTCCGCCGTCTCCCCTTCTTCCTTTTCATTACCCGCTCTCAGAGCCAGCTGAGAATGACAAATTCCAGTAAGTGAGGAGCTAATGCAACAGAAACCAAGGACTGAGCCATAGAATGTAAAAAAAAAACCTTGGTGCAACTCTTCCTCCCAGCCCCCCCATATACTTACCTCAGCCCCATCTTGATCCAGTGATGTGCATGAGAGCAGTGGCTCTCCTGGGTCTCTCTCTCCTCATTGGCTCACACATTTCAAATCACAGCCAGTGAGCCAATGAGGAGAGAGCAGGGACGGGGCCGAGCGCACTCTGTGTGAATGGAAAATGTCCATTCACAGGAGCACAGCTCGGGAGCAAGCTTGCTCAAGCGCCGCAATAGCAAGCAACTTACTATTGAGGACACTCATGGGGGGGGGGGGGGAGCCAGAACCGCTGGTGGGGAACCCAAAAAGAAGAGGATTAGGGCTGCGCTGTGCAAAACCATTGCATAGAGCAGGCAAATATAACATGCTTGATTTTGTTTTTTAAATTAAAACCTTTAGAATCACTTTAATGCACCCTTACTAGGTCAACAGCCTGCAATAAAGAGGTTGTAAACCTCAGAGAAAAAAAAAAATTAAAAAAAGAAAAACCTGAAAGAAAAGGCATAATGAGGTAGTATGCATCGAATACTAGCTCATTATGAAATACTTTAGAACGAAGCCCCCGCAGTGCCGCTGGCTCACCTGTAACACCGCAGACATTTTTGGCCGTCCTACTTCCTGGTTCGTGTCCTCCGGCCATCTGATTGGCCGGAGGCGCAATGACATCACACCCACGCATGTGCGCGGGAGCTGGCATTCATGGCACAGGACTCTGAACGACACGGGTGGCCTTTCCTTCAGAGCGCATGCGCTGATGACGTCATCGGCTGCATGCAATGTAAATACCTCCTAAACGGTGCAAGTTTAGGAGATATTTAAAGTAACTATAGGTAAGCCTTTTTATAGGCTTACCTATAGGCACAAGTCATTAAGGGGATTTACAACTGCTTTAAGTCCAGGTTTGACATATTGGATCAAGCCCTTGCCACGGTTTCTGTCCTGAGAAGGGGGTAGACACTTCCCCCGAAACTTGTTGGCTTCATTTGATACCTTTACCACTGACCTTTTTGTGTTTTGTACTGGGCGCTCTTTAATACCCATCCCAGAGTTTTTCCATCCACTAAATGTTCTCCAAGAGGCCATCAGAGAGGTAGCAGCCCAAGACCAGAGCAAGGTCCATCTACACAGCACCTTCACTGCACGTCAACCTCTGAAGGAAGACTGAATTCTAGGATCTCTCACTCTTCAGCACTATCACCCCTACACATCAGCAAAACTGTAGATCACACACCAATGAAATGCGTTGGCTTCTTTGGATACCTTGGCTTTGTTTAAAGAGCTTTGGTTTGACCTGTTTTGTGCCATGAAGTTTTGTACTGGGCTCTCAATATCCACCACATGTGATCTACAGTTTTGGAATTACTACAATTACTGCAGTGGCGGCCTGTCCATAAGGGGCACAGGGACGCCCCCCTATCCAATGCGTCCGGCCTCTTAATCTACATAAGGGGTACCAGATGGATTCCATTGAGGGATTTTTTTCTTTGAAGCACCTGATTAGAGCCAGAGGCTCCAATTGGCTTCAAAAAAGGGTGCGCCCTGAGCCCACCCAGTTGTGTGACAATAGAGAATGAATATCTGCCATTGCCACACTGAATATCCTCCCGGCCAATCAGGAAGCGGGTCCTGAGACCTGCTTTCCGATTGGCCAAAGGAGAAGGCATCCTAATGGGGGGAGGAGGAGGGAGGAGACCGCCGCTGAGAGGGGACATGGAGGAGACTAAGGTGGAAGCCATCGCCGCCTGTCAGTCAGGAGGAAGGAGAGTAAGTGAACTGGCGCCTGGGGAGAATATGGTGTGAACTGGACTCAGGAGTGACGGAGGGGGGGCGGAGTCTGTGGCCAGGTCTGTCTGTCTGCCGCCCGACCAACAGAGCACCAGCCGCCACTGCTACAATGGTTACATTTATAGAACATTTTAGGGATGTAGCACCCAGGGTCATAGTGGTTAGCATCACAACCAGGCACTTGCTCCAATGGTGGCTTGACTAGGTTCCAATCTTTAAACCTACCTTGATGTAACTGCATTGAGCAGAGTGCTTTCATATGACCTTTCACAGCTACGTGACCAGTTACATGGGCAATGCGGAGTCCTATGATCAAGGGTAGGGAACACACAGAGACTTGTTCCTTTGCCTTTCATGTGCAGCTCTGCTTTGGAGGCCAATTCTAAAACTACCACTTTTCACCACACTTGTAAGCATTTCCTTGGAGCAGTTGAGAAGGGTACATTAAGGGGAGCTCTGCACGGTGTACCCCAGGCCATAATTTGGCTCCCACATCTTAAGCTACTTCACCACCATAGACTCCTCTTACCTTATCTATAAAGTAAAGGGCCACCGCCCTCTGTCGTATCTTCATCTCTTTGGATTTAAAGTTCTCCCTATAGGTTCTCCGAATTTTGTCAACATGGTTCTTCAGTTTTCTAGCGACTTCATATTTTTCCCAGTCTTTTTCTCCCTTAAAAAAAAAAAAAAAAAAAAAAACACACGCTTGATTATAATGTACAAAGCTAAAACGTGGATTCAAATTTTTGAAAATGTAATGCAAAGTTTAGGTGGTTGCAAACTCTTGGGCTGTCAGAGCAGTAAGGATATGGAATTCTCTGCCACAAGAAATGGTAACAGCGGGGAGCATCAATAGTTTAAAAAAACGATTAGATGGGCACCTTAACAACCACAACATACAGGGGGTATCCAATGTACAACATACAGGGGGTATCCAATGTACAACATACAGGGGGTATCCAATGTACAACATACAGGGGGTATCCAATGTACAACATACAGGGGGTATACAATGTACAACATACAGGGGGTATACAATGTACAACATACAGGGGGTATACAATGTACAACATACAGGGGGTATACAATGTACAACATACAGGGGGTATACAATGTACAACATACAGGGGTATACAATGTACAACATACAGGGGTATACAATGTACAATATACAGGGGGTATACAATGTACAACATACAGGGGGTATACAATGTACAACATACAGGGGTATACAATGTACGGTTAACAGCAAACACACACACTATGGGTTGAACTGGATGGACTGATGTCTTTTTTCAACCTCACTATGTAACTAAGTTCGGACATGAATCGGATTGCATAGGTGTGAACACCCCCATGCAATCCGATTCTGGTGCGGACCCAAAAAAGGGTCTTGTGCGAGTTTTGTCCGAATCTGATGCAAATTCAGCCTTACAATCTGTATGGCTGAATTCGTATTGCACAGACATCGCATGCGATTTGCAGAGCAGTGTGGTGCGAATAGCATGCAATGTCAGTCATCGCACATAAGTGAACCGGCACTTAAAAGTAATTTTTTCTGCTGTACTATGGTACAGAAAGGGTTAATCCCATACCAGGATTTAAGACCAGAATAAAGCGTTCCACGGCGTCTCTCCAGTCAGTATCCGGAACTTTCTCCTTCTCATAAAAAGGTTTAATAATGTGATATTCCGCCACATCGACGCAGCCAATTTTACTGTATGCAATTCGAATCCTCCTGCCGGGCTTGTCAACCTCTGAAAAACTCCTCTGTTTGTCGCGGCTTAACCATTCATTATTTGAAAGGGATTCTGGGAGCAGTTGAGGGCGCGCGATGCGTATATATATTTTTATTATCCGTGGCAATACATGACCAAGCATTGCTTAGCGACAGAAGCCGGTACAGCTCATTCCCCCCCCCCCCCCTTGACTTAAATCAGCGCTCGCAGAGATATACCCCGATGACGAACATTAGGCATTCATGAATGGTAATAAAAAGGCGCACAATGCGCCTCTCCGGTGCTTCCAGCTCAGGACATTTGTCAGCTGCAGCCCTGGAAAGGTTCGAAGTTCTGCCATCCCAACGCTCAGATGTGTGACACCTGCACCCGCTTCCAGGAGTTGACGCCATCCATCAATTATTCAGCCACTACACATAAAGCTCCGGAGTCAGCTGCGTCAGTGACCTGGGAATGGTGGCAGGCCGAGTTGAGGGATGAGCAAAGACGTAATCCATCAATAGGGTCAGCTAGTTCTCCATTATAGACTTCTCCATAACACATCCATCAATATTTTTATCACCTCATCAGAGTAAGGCCGATTCCAAGGAGTGTAGTTTATTGTACTGCAGTGTTTCCCAGAAGTCCAAAATGTAGGTGGTAGTGGGGCCACCGTTAAAGAGGGCCACCGTTAAAGAGGGCCACCGTTAAAGAGGGCCTCCATTAAAGAGGGCCTCCATAAGAGCGCCCATATAAGAGCGCCCCCATAAGAGCACCCCCAGAGGACCTCCATAAGAGGACCTCCATAATTGTAGACTGAAAATTTACACACAAGTGGGATTCATCATTTATTGGCCATTGAAGGTCAGTCTTGAACTTCAGCCTCATCTGTTTCTATCCCACATGCTTCTGCTGCTTTTAATTTTAAATAACGGTAAACAGGACAAATAGGGAGGGTGAATGTCCTTAATGGGGGCACAGGCAGAAAAAAAAAAAACCTTACAGGTGTTCTAGTCACTCTCCACTCTACCCAAAACTAAACAAAAGTTTTGTCTTGAGTTATACTTTAAAGGGACAGTTGTATCTGTAACACTAGATGTCCAGAGCACCCCCACCTTACATCTAGGGTGACCACATTTCCAAATTTCCAGATTTCCGCCATTCAAGGACAATTTTGGCAAGGACCAAGGGGGGGGGGAGGGGGTGAAAAGTCTCGGGTTTGACGGGGGTGGGATTTGTCGGGCGAATGGCTGGTGTTAGAACTTGATCCTTGATATGGTGTCAGAATGATTAAATCATTATTTCTATTACTACATTGTAAAATAAAATGAAATAGTCAGTGGGAACCCTGAGCTTGTCACTTGCCACCAGATGCAGTGTGTCACCGTCCCCTGCCACCAGAAGCAGCGTCCCACCATCCCCTGCTACCACATGCAGCATGCCAATGTCCCCTGCTACCACCTGCAGCGTGCCACTGTCCCCTGCTCCCACATGCAGCCTGCCACTGTCCCCTGCTACCACATGCAGCGTGCCACTATCGCCTGCTACCACATGCAGCGTGCCACTATCCCCTGCTACCACATGCAGATTGTCACCCATAGCCTGCTGCCAGATGCAGCGCATCACTTGCCACCTATAGCCTGCCGTCAAATGCAGCGTGTCACTTGCCACCCATAGCCTGCCACCAGATGCAGTGTGTCACTTGCCAGCCATAGCCTGCCACCAGATTTAGTGTGTCACTTGCCACCCATACATAGCCTGCTGCCAGATGCAGCACGTCACTTGCCACCCATAGCCTGCCGCCAAATGCAGTGTGTCACTTGCCACCCATACATAGCCTGCTGCCAGATGCAGCGCGTCACTTGCCACCCATAGCCTGCCCCCAGATGCAGCGCATCACTTGCCACCCATAGCCTGCCCCCAGATGCAGTGTGCCACTTGCCAGGTCCATACAGGATCACCAACCTCTAGCAGAGAAGAATTTAGCAGGAAATGATGTGGTCCTGGGGGAGTTGGAGGTCCTGTGTGGCTGAAGCCCTCCTGATTCATACAGAAAGTGCGACTGCAGAGGGGGGTGCAGGGAGGACCCCCAGGGCAGTCAGACCTCTCGAACAGTCAGACCGCGTGGGCAGGAGGAGAAGTCAGGCAGCCATAACAGATCTGAGCCAGCATCACACGGAAGAACAGATGATCACTCACAGAGACACAAGTCCTGGCCAGGCAGCTGCGGTCATTCCCAGTCCCTCTGCATGCCGCTGGGCGGGGGGGGGGGGGGGCACAGGTGCTGGAGAAGGAATTGGGTGGAGATGGAGACACTGTCTGGACTGAGGAGGGGGAAAGAATCACACCAACCAGCCCTGTGCACCGGAGAAGGAGGGAGGTGCTGGTGGGTGGAGACAGCAGTGCAGCACCAGGCACGGGCCTCACTCCGATAGTCTGATGTTACTAGACGGCAGGCGGGGCGGCCCTAGCAACCAGTTCCCACAATGTAGTTAGCAGGGTGGCTGTGTCCTCCATTTAATTACGGGACACTGTATTGTCCCGGAAAGAAGGTGCATGAGACCCAGGACAAGAGATAGCAATTGCAGGACAGTCACGGGCAGTCCGGGACACGTGGGCACCCTACTTAGATGTAAAGAGCCCCCCACCTTCCCTTACTTCACAGTGCACCCCCCTGACCTTGTGCTATTATGTCCACTTGGCACCATGTTCTACCCTAAATATGGGTTTGTGTAAAATGGTCTTCAAAACCAATTCACAAAAACTGATACTTTAGTCGGCAGAAGTGTTTGGTGGCCTGAGTCAGCCTCTTGCTTCTTCTAGGTCTCAGAACAATCTTACCACCTCCTTCCCACTTGGGAATTTTAGGGGTGTCTGCCCCCTCCTTTGTATGTTCCAGTGCCTCCTTACAAGAGGCCGCACATGGGTGACATTTATCCTTTGTTATAACTGTATTCAGGTTCCCTTTGTTGCAAGTCCCAGTCTTTGACCGGGCCCCTCTGACAACATTTTGCCCTGATTGGGCTTTGTTGTAAAATCTAAGACTAAGCCCAATCAGGGTGAAACACACAGTAGGGGACTGCAAACACCGGTCTTGAATAAACTTATCTCAAAGAACTGATGTCAAAAGTGTGGGGCCTCTGTTGTAAAGATTTTCCAATATGCTAGAATGAAGACTTGCATAGCTGGCACCTTTATTACCCTAGGGCAGAGGTCTTCAAACTATGGCCATCCAGTTGTTCAGGAACTACAATTCCCATCATGCCTAGTTATGTCTGTGAATGTCAGAGTTTCACAATGCTTCATGGATGTGTAGTTCCGCAACAGCTGGAGGGCCGTAGTTTAAGGATCCCTGGCGTAGGCATTCATACACATCTGTCAAAGGGGACCTTAAAGGTCATTCACATGTGGCTATATGACCCATTTACAACTGTATCTTAACTGAAACAACATTGACAAGCCTTAATCCCCAATGTCCTTCAACGTTGACCACTTGAGGGCTGTAGTTTGAGGATCCCTGCCTTAGACCGATGAGTTTGGATAGGCACTTCATGTGGTGGATGCTCTTCCAGCTCCTGTGGTTGCATTCTGCACAATATAAGAGGAATTAAAGAAAACAAAATTGAAAAGGAACCTTGGGAGCCATGCTTAATGGGCAGGACCGGGCCAAGGGGTGGGCAGGAGGGTAACCTGCCCTGGGCGCAATGATTTATTGCTGGGATGGGGCGCCCTAACCTTTAGTTGAGGAGGGGGAGGAAGCGCAGATTGGTATCTTTGCCCTGGGTGCTGAATGACCTTGTACTGGCCCTGATAATGGGCAAAACATTAATGTTGACCCAGGAACCCAGCTCAGAGATCTCGCCAAACAAGTCCCTTATAGTCCAATGAAAACTCAGCTGATTTAACCCTCCTGCAGGTAAACTAAGATTCACTTTAAAGCCTAGGCTTGCCAAAGCAAGACCATTTCTTTCACTTGTACATATTTCGGTAGCAGAGGTTTTATGGGCAGTTATTTTGCTGGGAATATTTGAACATGTCTAATGTTCCTGTTTGGCTGCGGAGTAGACGCATGGGCTCATTTACAGTCTATACGTCCCGGCGGAGCAATAAGCAGAATGTGCTGTGATCAGTGCGGGAAGATCAGTGCGCTGTGACTTCTGCAGGATCATCATCCATTCTGATATACACATCGCTGCAGACATGACACTGCTGGGAACTGTAGTTCTTTACCGTTAGCCACAGGTTGTACATTGGAGATTTAGAACATTAGTGATGTTTAAATATGCAAAAAAAAGTGCAGCGCTTAACAAAAAAAAAAACCACTAATCAATTCTTACATATTTATATTTATAGTTATAAATGTAATGCATGTGAATTTACACGATAATTAAAAGTGCTCTACTCCACCACAAAGCATACATGTAAAACGAATCAAAAAATTATATAAAATTGTATTAACTAATTACAAATCAGTCCCAATGAAGAGCTGAGGAGAAGGGTGATCCT
This sequence comes from Pelophylax lessonae, assembly GCF_965119305.1. NCBI lineage: Eukaryota > Metazoa > Chordata > Amphibia > Anura > Ranidae > Pelophylax > Pelophylax lessonae. The sequence continues at coordinate 236,219,212 of NC_138777.1, read as the reverse complement.
CATAAGAAATAAAGAGATAAGTGCAGATCCCAGAAGCCTTCAGATTGTAAAGACGACAGCACACCACTCTTGTGCAACAGGTAGGGGGCTTAACAGATGGAAATGACCCCCAATCAAGAATGGTCAAACAGTGCTCAATATATTTCACACTATATGGTCACTTCACTCCAGCAATGATCCAGCTTATAAACCCCATCAGCGTGGTCTCCACAAACTGGCACTCTCGGAATGGATTCAACTCAAAGTAACCAGATTTCAATACACAGGAATCATGGAAGAAAAAAATTAAGACAAGAAGCAAGCCAGCATTCAGTGTGTACGAAGGACTTCTCAATGCCAGAATCCAAGATGGCCACGGGGTTCGCTCATCCGTGGTAGCGTGTGTTCTGGCTCCACCCTATGCGTTTCATCATACATGACGTCATCGGGGCAGATGTTTAACTTGTGTATAAAATGGAAGTTGGTGAATTTTTTGCAAGTACTCACACACACCTGAATGCAACCAACATTCGTACTGTGGGGACAGCTCTGAAAGCAACTGGAAGAGGCAAAGGATGGATGAGGATATATTCTACACAGTTGCTTGGCTAACCTGGATATTAAAACCTAGCTCTGGGCTACAGCCCCCTAGAAAACATCTCCTCCTCCCTCCCTGAGACTTCTACCTGTACATATTTAGCGCACCCTGTAGGGATCATTGGTGAATACAATCCTATTCCCCACCCTTGGAGCACACAGCCGGGCACACAGTATTTTCTTCATTCTTCCACTGACTCAGAAAAAAGTCTAGGCATTTTATGGAGAACGATGAACTTGGATAGGGAAGGGGAGCATGGCATACCACAAAACTGTAGAACTGGATAACTGACTCCTATTTCTGTCTACACTAGGGATCCTCAAACTACGGCCCTCCAGCTGTTGCGGAACTACACATCCCTCGAGGCATTAGAAAACTCTGACATTCACAGACATGGCTAGGCATGATGGGAATTGTAGTTCCTGAACAGCTGGAGGGCCATAGCTTGAAGACCCCTGGTCTACACTGTACGAACTGCTGAATGTCCCACAGGATCTCTTATGCTGATGGTGACCTGTACTCCTTCCAGAGTTAAAAGTTACACACGGTCACTTTTCTTTAGCGCTGGGGTCACCTACTCACCGAGCCACATGATAATCGGTTGCCTCCTGGCTCTCCAGTGAGCTTCTACTGACCCAACTTGGATCACCTGGACACGGATCTGTGATTAGGCCCGCCTAGCTGGGACCTTGGTGTCACTTGACCCAGAAACACTACACTTTCTGCTCAGACTATTTATGGGCTCTCACCACCTTCTGGGCACACCTCCCCAGGGATTGGATGGAGTTCCATGAATATTTAGGCTGCCTACCCTGTTCTTTGTCCTACTATACTTCTAGAATCCTCTAGAACAGTGGTCCTCAACTCCGCTCCTCGGGGCCCACTAACAGGCCAGGTTTGCAAGATAACTAAATTACATCACAGGTGATCTCATTTGCTGCTCAGTGATTGCAGTATACTAGTCTGCATCTCCCCAAGGTAATACTTAAAATCTGGCCTGTTAGTGGGCCCCGAGGACCACTGCTCTGGAAGACAGGGGGAAGTAACCGAGCAGCAGCCTGTGAAACACTGAGCAGCCCTAAATGATCAACCCCTGCTCCAATAATTACAGGGGAGTGTAACTAAATTTACCTAGCAGCCTGCTCTACACTAGGAGGATGCTACATGTATTTTATGTTTTTTTATTTTACACTTGCCTTTCACAGAGGTCTTCAGGTAAGGAGCGATCTGCAGGGTCCTCTTTCCTTTCACATCATCTCCCAGCGATGGACAATCCTCAGTGTGGTGCTTTCACCTCCTACACACACCGTATGTCCTCAGTCCTCCAGGATGAGTGATTCTGGGTGTCATTCTACCTAGAAGACTGAGGACATCTGGTGTTGGAAAGCAATTACTGCGGGTGGGACAGAAAAATATCGTCCTGGAGTTTAACCCCTAGGGGCCGACAGCACCCAAACATGCGGCCTCTCTGTGGGTGGCCCTTTGCTTCCAGCGGCTGCATATTTGCATACCAATTACCGACACCACTGTGCCGAGAGCTTGCGGCCTTCACACTCCTGGCACAGTTACCTGCAGCTAAAGGAAAGCTCTCGATCTCTTCATAAACCCCGCCTCCCAGCATCTGAAACCTTTTAAAGGGCCAGAAGGGGGCCAGCGCAAAAGGGTTAAAATAAAATTGCTGATATGTTTTAGAAATACGATCATCATTTTAAATGGAATCTGGTTATACTTGTTATGGAAGAAACATTGCTGAACCCCGCTTTTGTACAGGACAGTTGTCTGGTAGTCAAGCTGACCCTTTGAAACCAATATTATGAGTCCTTGAATCCAAAAATGTATCCTTCCAGTGCATGATTTAAGGATTTTCATTGAAGACACATCTAGATAAATTGGGGTCTATGATAGTCTATACATTTTCTGTACAGTGGGATACCCCAATAACCAATGCTATTGCAATTTTAATGGACAGACAGCCTTATAGCTGTATACAGCTTTTTCACATATTTTAAAACTGGTTTCATTCAGAAAGCAGCCACAATATGAATAGAAAAGCCTGGCCCTTGCCAGCATGCTTCAGAAAAAGACCCTTGCTGTCTGTGCAAAAGAAAGGGCATCTCTGCAGACGTCTGATAGACCCGCCCCTACTGAGTCAGACCTATACCTCTGAAATCAAGGCCCACCCCTACTGAGTCAGACCTATACCTCTGAAATCAAGGCCCGCCCCTACTGAGTCAGATCTATACCTCTGCAATCAAGGCCCGCCCCGAGTCAGACATATACCTCTGAAATCAAGGCCCGCCCCTACTGAGTCAGACCTATACCTCTGAAATAAAGGTCCACCCCTACTGAGTCAGACCTATACCTCTGAAATCAAGGCCCGCCCCTACTGAGTCAGACCTATACCTGTGAAATCAAGGCCCACCCCTACTGAGTCAAACCTATACCTCTGAAATCAAGGCCCGCCCCTACTGAGTCAGACCTATACCTCTGAAATCAAGGCCCACCCCTACTGAGTCAGACCTATACCTCTGAAATCAAGGCCTGCCCCTACTGAGTCAGACCTATACCTCTGAAATCAAGGCCCACCCCTACTGAGTCAGACCTATACCTCTGAAATCAAGGCCCGCCCCTACTGAGTCAGACCTATACCTGTGAAATCAAGGCCCACCCCTACTGAGTCAAACCTATACCTCTGAAATCAAGGCCCACCCCTACTGAGTCAAACCTATACCTCTGAAATCAAGGTCCGCCCCTACTGAGTCAGACCTATACCTCTGAAATCAAGGCCCACCCCTACTGAGTCAGACCTATACCTCTGAAATCAAGGCCCACCCCTACTGAGTCAAACCTATACCTCTGAAATCAAGGCCCGCCCCTACTGAGTCAGACCTATACCTCTGAAATCAAGGCCCACCCCTACTGAGTCAGACCTATACCTCTGAAATCAAGGCCCGCCCCTACTGAGTCAGATCTATACCTCTGCAATCAAGGCCCGCCCCGAGTCAGACATATACCTCTGAAATCAAGGCCCACCCCTACTGAGTCAGACCTATACCTCTGAAATCAAGGCCCACCCCTACTCAGTCAGACATATACCTCTGAAATAAAGGTCCACCCCTACTGAGTCAGACCTATACCTCTGAAATCAAGGCCCGCCCCTACTGAGTCAGACCTATACCTGTGAAATCAAGGCCCACCCCTACTGAGTCAAACCTATACCTCTGAAATCAAGGCCCGCCCCTACTGAGTCAGACCTATACCTCTGAAATCAAGGCCCACCCCTACTGAGTCAGACCTATACCTCTGAAATCAAATCTCATGTCACCTGCTCATCAGAGGGCTCCAAGGGCA